>NC_042617.1:149919840-150286917 GCF_901001135.1 Rhinatrema bivittatum | reverse complement strand
CGCGAATCGTTTTGTAAACCATATTGTAATATAAATTAGGGATGTGAATCGTTTTAGGACGATTAAAATTATCGTCCGATAATTTTAATATCGTCTTAAACCGTTATGGAACACAATACAATAGAGATTCTAACGATTTATCGTTATAAATCGTTAGAATCGTGAGCCGGCACACTAAAACCCCCTAAAACCCACCCCCGACCCTTTAAATTAAATCCCCCACCCTCCCGAACCCCCCCCAAATGACTTAAATAACCTGCGGGTCCAGCGGCGGTCCGGAACGGCAGCGGTCCGGAACGGGCTCCTGCTCCTGAATCTTGTTGTCTTCAGCCGGCGCCATTTTCCAAAATGGCGCCGAAAAATGGCGGCGGCCATAGACGAACACGATTGGACGGCAGGAGGTCCTTCCGGACCCCCGCTGGACTTTTGGCAAGTCTCGTGGGGGTCAGGAGGCCCCCCACAAGCTGGCCAAAAGTTCCTGGAGGTCCAGCGGGGGTCAGGGAGCGATTTCCCGCCGCGAATCGTTTTGTAAACCATATTGTAATATAAATTAGGGATGTGAATCGTTTTAGGACGATTAAAATTATCGTCCGATAATTTTAATATCGTCTTAAACCGTTATGGAACACAATACAATAGAGATTCTAACGATTTATCGTTATAAATCGTTAGAATCGTGAGCCGGCACACTAAAACCCCCTAAAACCCACCCCCGACCCTTTAAATTAAATCCCCCACCCTCCCGAACCCCCCCCAATGACTTAAATAACCTGCGGGTCCAGCGGCGGTCCGGAACGGCAGCGGTCCGGAACGGGCTCCTGCTCCTGAATCTTGTTGTCTTCAGCCGGCGCCATTTTCCAAAATGGCGCCGAAAAATGGCGGCGGCCATAGACGAACACGATTGGACGGCAGGAGGTCCTTCCGGACCCCCGCTGGACTTTTGGCAAGTCTCGTGGGGGTCAGGAGGCCCCCCACAAGCTGGCCAAAAGGTCCTGGAGGTCCAGCGGGGGTCAGGGAGCGATTTCCCGCCGTGAATCGTTTTCGTATGGAAAATGGCGCCGGCAGGAGATCGACTGCAGGAGGTTGTTCAGCGAGGCGCCGGAACCCTCGCTGAACGACCTCCTGCAGTCGATCTCCTGCCGTCGCCATTTTCCGTACGAAAACGATTCGCGGCGGGAAATCGCTCCCTGACCCCCGCTGGACCTCCAGGAACTTTTGGCCAGCTTGTGGGGGGCCTCCTGACCCCCAGGAGACTTGCCAAAAGTCCAGCGGGGGTCCGGAAGGACCTCCTGCCGTCCAATCGTGTTCGTCTATGGCCGCCGCCATTTTTCGGCGCCATTTTGGAAAATGGCGCCGGCTGAAGACAACAAGATTCAGGAGCAGGAGCCCGTTCCGGACCGCTGCCGTTCCGGACCGCCGCTGGACCCGCAGGTTATTTAAGTCATTTGGGGGGGGTTCGGGAGGGTGGGGGATTTAATTTAAAGGGTCGGGGTGGGTTTTAGGGGGTTTTAGTGTGCCGGCTCACGATTCTAACGATTTATAACGATAAATCGTTAGAATCTCTATTGTATTGTGTTCCATAACGGTTTAAGACGATATTAAAATTATCGGACGATAATTTTAATCGTCCTAAAACGATTCACATCCCTAATTTATATTACAATATGGTTTAATTGTAGCTCTAAGCTTTGGACTATAAGCTAAGCAAGCCCTTCCTGCTTACCCAGATTCCTCTTTGGAAAGCAGCCTGTCTCAGAGGTAGTATTATTTATTTAAGAACAAAAGAACATGAGAAATGACATGCTGTGCCAAAGCAATGTCCATCGAGTCCATCATACTGAGAGAGTGACCAGTCCATAAGTGCATAAGAAGTGCCAAGGTCCATCATACCCAGCATCCTGTCTGACAGTGTCCTGTCTGGTTCACAAGTACCCGTCAGATCCCCAATAGTTGATTTATTTCTTGAATCTCTCTCCCAGGGATAAGCTCTGGCTTTCTCAGGTCTGCCTGGCTATAAACTGTTTATGCATTTTTCCTTCATGAACCTTTCCAACCCTTTATTGAACCCTACAATTGAATAACATGTGAAAGGGGTTCCACACAGAAAATTAGCATCTACATATGTAAATAACCTGTATATCTTATTTTAAAACATCAAAAGTCTGCACGGGATTTCTATTTCATGTGCACATATACCTGTACAAGAAAGGGATGGTCTAGGGGCATTCTAGGTCGGGGTCAAGAGATATCTGCTGAAGTTGTTATTTCATAAGAGTGTTACACAAATATATTAGGCAACTTATTTGCACAATTTTTACACATGCTAATTAGCACGATTAATAGAAGACTTGTCTGTTATCAGCTATTTTTGGTTGGGAGTTCTGAGTGAACAGAGGAAAGTAATTATTTGCACAGAACAGCACAAAAGCTAGCACTGACCCTGGGTGGGGTGTGATTAGAGGGGAGAAAGGGAAAGGGAAAAGAATAGGGGGTGAGTGGGGAAGAATAGGAAGGAAAAGTGAGTGGGAGGGAAGGAAGGGGAAAGAGTGAATGCGTGGGGTGAGCGAGGGGAGGAGAAGGAGTGTAAGTGAGTGAACGGGAAGGAGAGGAGTAGGGGTAAGGGTAAGTGAGAAGAATGGAAAGTAGAAGAGAGTGCGGATGAGAGAAGAAGAAGGGGTAAGGCGGTGCATGAGAATGGAAGGAAGGAAGGGAAAGGAAGAGTGTGCACGAGTGAGGTCAAAGAAGGTAGCAAGAGGAAAAGAGAGGAAAAGAGAGAGACGTAGAAAAGGAGCAAGATTGTATGGGGGGTGTGAGTGGGAGAATGGGAGAAATTGTGCCACACATCTTCAAAAGGGCCAGACTCCAAGAGACTTCCACTCAGCAAAACTCTGACACCCTAGCCTAGACCTCTCAATGATTTAACTTGTGCCACACCTTTCAGAGAGTGCCACGTAATAAAAACATAAGAACATAAGAGATGCCATACTGGGTCAGTCAAAGGGTCCATCAAGTCCAGTATCTTATTTCCAACTGTGACCAATCCAAGTCACAAGTACCTGGCAAGTACTCAAACATTAAATAAATCCCAAAGTATTAATGCTGGCAACAAGTAGTGGCTATTCCTTACTGATTAATAGCAGTTTATTGACTTCTCCTCCAAGAACTTATCCAAATCTTTTTTTTAAACACAGCTACACCAACTTCCTTAACCACATCCTCTGGCCATGAATTCCAGAACGTAATTGTGCATTGAGAGATAAAGAATGTTCTCTGATTTGTTTTAAATGTGCTACTTGCTGATTTATGGAGTGCCCTCTCAGTCTGTTATCTGAAAGAGTAAAAATAACTGATTCACATTTACCTGTTTAAGTTCTTTCATAATTTTGTAGACCTCTTTTATATCCTCCCTCAGCCGTCTCTTCACTAAGCTGAAGAACCCTAACCTCTTTAGCCTTTCCTCATAGGTGAGACATTCCATGCCTTTATCATTTTGGTTACCCCTCTCTGTTTTCTCCAATGCAACTATATCTTTTTTTGAGATGCCATGACCAGAATTGCACACAGTATTCAAGGTGCAATCTTACCATGGAGTGATACAAAGCCATTATGACATCCTCCATTTTATTTGCCATTCCTTCCTAATAATTCCTACATTCTGTTTCCTTTTTGGACCACCACAGCACACTGAGCCAATGATTTCAATATATTGTCCACTATGACTCCTAGATCTCTTTCCTGGGTGGTAACTCCTAATATGGAACCTAACATCATGTAACTACTGCATGGGTTATTTTTCCCTATATGCATCACCTTGCACTTGTTCATATTAAATTTCATTTGCCATTTGGATGCCCAATCTTCCAGTCTCACAGGTTCCTCCTGCAATTTGTCACAATCTACTTGTGATTTAACTACTCTGAATAATTTTGTGTCATCTGCAAATATGATCACCTCACTCGGTTTACCTCTTTCCAGATCATTTATAACTATATTAAAAAGCACAGTCCAAGTACAGATCTCTGAGGCACTCCACTGTTTACCTTTTTCCACTGTAAAAACCGACCATTTAATCCTCCTCTAGGTTTCCTGTCTTTTAACCAGTTTGTAATCCACAAAAGGACATCTCCTCCTATCCCATGACTTTTTAGTTTTCTTAGAAGCCTCTCATGAAGGACTTTTAAATGCACTCTGAAAATCCAAATACACCACATCTACCGGTTCACCTTTATCAACATGCTTATTCATTCCTTCATAAAAATGTGGCAGATTTGTGAGGCAAGATTCCCCTTGGGTCATCCCTCACTTCAGTCAGCAGATTGCTTTGAGCCACTCCTGTGAACATAAGTGCACTTTGAAAATTCCTGGGTGCTTCCAGTATGTGCGGGGACAGAAGCACAGTAAATTATTCCTGCTCCCAATCAGATATAACTGACCATATATATACCATACATTTACACAATACTTGCAAAAATCACAAGTATGAGTGTGAAGGTTTCCCCATTCAAACTCCAATCCCCGGAATGCCTCTTACTAATCATTTCCTCAGACTACCACTCCGGATAATTTTCAAAAGCAGATTTACTTACACAAACTGGAGTTTATGCATGGAAAGTCTTTTGAAAATTAACTCCTAAGCTAATAACTTGGATTGCTAAAGCTCCAGAGTACATAAAACTGATGGTAATGTTGTACTTGCTCTCAAATCAACCCAAAGATTAATTCGAGAAACCTCTTAGCTTAACTGAACAAACATACAGTTACATCAATAAATAGAATAAAGATGATAACTTATATGGACTGTACTGCACAGGTTGAATTAAGTCTGCACTTAGTCCAAGAAATGCACAGATAATTCAGGAATGGATTTACTCATTTCCATCACTTAATGACATGTAAATTCTACAGTGCGCAAATTTTCTGATCCTTCAAGTTTATCACAGTTTTACAGATTTAGCTTTCAAAATGCACTTTAGCCTCCCCAGGGAGTTGTTTTACAGAGGCCTTTCTCATACAGCACGATGAGTCTCTCCTGAATTTTCCACTGATGTTGTAACACATTTCCTGTGCAGCAATTTAAGTACTTTAAAGTTTCCAAAAGAACACCTGAACCAATTAGAGCATAAAAATTCAATAAAAAATAAAATGGAACATAAAATCTCAACAATGTCACCTTCAGTCTCTCTTACAGATCCTAGACTATTCATTTCAGCTTCCAACTTTACCATAGGTAGCAATTATGAGTACAAAAAAAGTAATTAATACTTTTTCTTTTTTTTTTTTTTTTTTTTTACATTGTAAGCGCTATTAAAGGTTTTACGGCTTGCAAGTTAAAGACTGTTAGGGCCTGACACCACAGCCTTCTACTAGTATGCATATTTACTACAAAAACGATATGCGGTAGACTTTGACAGTAGGGTTACAGTCAGACTTTAAAAACCTGAACACATGCGTTAGCTTGCATGTTCCAGCTCCTCATCAGTTAACACCCATTTCAGCAAGAGACCTAGAATATGAAGATGCTATGATTATTAAAAAGGGAAAAGGGTTTATCACAGTTCTATTTACTCCAAAGACAATCAAGTACAATATCATTATTTCAGCATTTATATATGTAACCTCACCTCCGTGTGTACTCCGGTGGTGGAGCCATAGAAGAATTTACGCTTGGCTCTTTGAGGCTGGAACCCTGGTAACTGGAGCATTGTCTCTCTTTTCCCCAGGTATGAGTTCTTTGCTGGTTGGGGGGAAGGTTTTCCTTTCAGGGCCCTGAGTGCTAAAGACGGAAATTATTTAGTCCCCTGGGAGAGGAGTATCCAAGTTCTGGTTCCCACTGTGGGCTATAATTGCCAAAATAAAAACCCACTACACCTCATTATAGTGTCCAAACCAAAGTTTGCAGATGTTAAGCACATGAATTTTAGCACAAACAACTTAGTCCTTAGCACCACAGGATTATGACTTGACAGTTTTTCCTTTTTAATCTGTGCAGGAGGTTTCCTTGCAGAAACCTTGGGTTATATCCATCCTCCAGGGTGTGGAATAATGAAGACCCCCCCCAGGTGGATAAAGCACCAGCTTTGTGTGGCAGGGCTACCTCTCCAATCCTGGACCTGAGGTATACAGTCTTGGCACAGAGAGTTCAAAATCCCTCACTCTCCCCAGGCGCAAAGACTCCAGGTGGGGTCCTCAAGGATGTCAAAAAAGTTCTTATTCACAGTTTGATTAGTCATTCTCTTTCTTTTCCTTTGCCCTCCAGATCCCAAATGGGAGGGATCTTCCTAGGAACAGCAGCTCTTGGTGTTCTTCTCAGGTAGGAAGGAACAGACAAACTCTTCCACCTGGACACAAAACCAAAGTCTCTTCCCATATAACTGAAATTACCACTGGAAAGTCCTGGCACAAGGTCACCGCCTGCTTCTATCCATGCAGAAGGGAAGAGTTTCCCTAGCCTGGGACTCCCAGGGAGAGGGTTCCCAGTTCTCCCTCCCCAAGCAGTGTCCAGGAGTCCCACCAAACCTCCTGCAATATAGAAAGTGATAAACCCGAGCACAAACCAGAGGGAATCCTATCCAGCCAGAGGGTGTACTGGAAGGAATATCCTCCTGAACCTGATCAGGCTCCCCAGGTTGGGTAAGCCTGGTTCCTTTGATTGGGCTTGAAAATCCAATGGAAAAACCCCAGCTCCTTACAATCTCCTAACCTGAAGCAAACTGCTAGGGACTGCCCACAGACTCTCTGTAGAGAGCTGCTTAAAAACCTTTCGGGGAAACAGCCATTTCAGCATCCTCAAAGGGAAGGGCTGAATTTGAATGCTATCCTTTCCCTTTACTAACCTATACTGCTCTATTTAGAATAGGGACTCACCCAGGGCTTACTGGTAATGTGCCCATAGGGTCCTATATACACACAAACACACACATACACAAACACACAAACACACACACACACATACAGCCCTCTGCAATGGGTGGAAAGAATGAGATATTTGCCTTGCAGTCTGGATCACACAAACATACTAAGAAAATAATGATACCTGACCATGGCTATCATGAAAAAAATATTTAAAGCTATATTTCTCTATATAATATATGCATAAAATAGGTAACTATAAGAACACATGGGAATAATAATAAACAAAACAAATATATATCAGCACATGAGCAAAATAAGTAAACGTTTCCCATCTAACAAGAAATAATTATATCTATCTATACATAAATATCTAAATGGCTTAACAATAAGTTGCACCTTCCTGTAATAAGCATCTACCTCAACTCCTCAGTCAGTGTCACTGTCAGCAAAGCAGGTTCTTTTTTGGAAAGACTGGAATACAATACTGGAGACTCCATGTCTTTGCAGTGTTTTTGTGCTAATCTCTCTCTTGGTTCTGCTCTCAGCAGAAGTCCGCCAATTCCACCAAGTATCCATGTATTATGTCTTTTGCTGGCGCAAGCTCTGAACAGTTTTCTTTGCTTTCCTAACTCTCCTAAAGTTTAACAAAAAAAAAAAAGATAAGAAAAACTGCTGCGTATGTCAGGACTATTGGTGGATTTCTTATAGTTGGTACACTACCTCTAATCACCATGTTGCACAGACATTCTCTCTCACATGTGTGACCACTACCTACCATAGTCTCTAAACCTATCACATTCCATAGGATGCTCCAAAATAATAACAAAAAATTATCATATGTTTCACTAATGTCAATGTCATATAAAATAAAAGATTATACTTTGCACAGTAAGCAAAACTAATGTAAAAGAATGTGAATACCCCAAGCACTGGTGTCCATAGTGTCTGTGAAATCCTGTGTGCAATTTATATTGTGTCTATAATCTATTACTTACTAAAGAAGTTTTACCAAATACTAATCTGGGCAGTTGCCAAGTGTTTTTATTTCTAACTCTTTATCTGTTAAAAGCACAGCTGTTTGTCAGGGTTGAGATTTAACTCCTTATCTGCTAGCTGGCTTTAAGTAAGTGGTCTTCTTATACTTGTAAGTCTTGTCTCCATTTTGTTTTCTATAATGCTGAGTGTGTGTAATGACCTTGTAGAGCTCAGCTTCAAGTTAAGTGGAAGAGAGGGATAATGTGGGCTATAGCAGGGGGAGCTGTGGGCTATGAAAATCTGTGAAGGGGAGCTATGTGACAGCCCAGAAGTTCTTCTTGATGCTTACAGCATTGTACATGTATGGAAGCAGTGCTGTGTATCCATTATCTTTTACTTTCAAAGCAAGCTACATGCTGATCTTGTATTATAGCAATGGAGTCTGAGTTGTTCATTTTTTTCCTCTCACATCCTCATTTGCCATTTCAAAAACACACTTTATCTTTACCATCTTGTCACCATTAACCTCTGATCTTACTTTTACACAGAAATGGGGGCCTACCCGAGCACAGGAAATTTATAGTCAGCTCAAGCACAAAGCTGCACTCTAATAATTATAAATCATTATAACTGTATTTTTCTCTCATATGGGACTAAATTAAGTCTTTATGCATCTCTAACTAATACACCCTCCCAGTTAATCGAAATCTGGGCATGGGTGGGAGATTCATGCACACATTTTCGCAATGGTGATACATATAGGTAGTTAAATAATGGACATACAATTCACCAGAAAGCTGGTTAGCCATTTCTACTTGGTTAGGGCCCCCAATCCCAAACAGGCTTTCCACCTGATGTAGGCACTGCCATACTCAGACTGTGGATTACATCCTTCAACAGTAAAGTTACATAGACACATCAATTTACATCCACCAGTATGGAAATGGGGATAATAAATGTGAACCTGATGGCCGGCACTGCCACTGCTAAGACATAGAAGGTCCCTTCACAACCCTTTAGATGTTATGGATGCTCTTACTATCCTGTATTGCAAAACATATTACAAAGTATACTCAACTACTACTCCCTTGGTAGGAGAAGAATTAATTTTGTCCTCCAGGATGGAGAACCGATAACCCTGGCAGCTTCACTGAACAGGGAGAAGCTATAGGAGCCTTTCCTCCAAAACCTGGGGAGAGAATTAGCAGTTAGAGGTTCTTCTGCAGATGGACACCTCTTCCTGTGGCATACTCTAGAAAAAACAGGTAAAAAGGCACTGGATACGCAGCAGACACACCCAACCTACAAAGAAAAAGTTTGCCTTAATTTAATTCAGTAGAAATAATCCAAGCACACCAGTTTCAAGCTATGTTTTCTTATTTTTATAGAAGGGGTTTTTTTTTTAATTTTTCCTTTGTGCAAAATCAATGCATAAATAAGAAGCAAAACAAAACAACCCTTAGAGTAATATTAGATAACTCATTATTCATCAAACCTAAATAGAAATATTTTATCCTTCCAATATATGGTAAGGAATGTTAGATATAACTGATGACCAAGGCAGGGTTTACTTGCCTTCTAGGCCTCTTGAAAGGCCAGGTCATATGGTTGATTGAAGAATGGACTCCAGATGGTAATTGTCCAAATTAAAGTGCTTTCCTTAAAGGAGGTAAACAACCAATCTTTACTGGAAAGAAACAATCTCTTCCCATTTGTGTCAAAAACATTTTATATTACCCCTTCTCTTTTGGGGCAAATCAACTGAGACTAATATAACAACAGAGCAGAATAATTAATTGGAATAGTGGTATTAATTCTTGCTTGGAGATGACACTGAGTATGGCTCATTGTAAGCCAGATGCTGTTTGGTGATAGCCATTCCATAGGGAAGATGGCACTCAACTGAATACTCAGTGGGATGCTTCCTACACAATAGAAAGTGATAAACCTAAAAACAACCCAAATGGGAATCCTACATAGGCAGAGAGGATACTGGAAGGAATATCCTCTTTACCCAAATCAGGATCCCCAGGCTGGATGAGCTTGATTGGGCCTGAAAATCCTATGGAAAATCCAGCTCCTTACAACCTCCTAATCTGAAGAAAACCAAAAGGGACTTCCCACAGACTCTGTAGAGAGCTGCTTAAAAACCTTTTAAGGGGGATAGCCACTCCAGCACCCTTAAAGGGAGGGGCTGCATTTAAAAGGTATCTTCCACCCTTCACTAAACTATACTTCTCTAATGAGAATAGAGACTCAACCAGGGCTTACTGATAACATGACCCTAGCATCTGTAACATATAGTACCCTAGATTCTGGCTCTTTACAACAAATTACATACAGTTACTATGATCACTACCTAGATAGGATTTTAGATAGTGCTGGGGAGGAGCCGGCTGTCGTGGTACATGTGGGCATCAATGACATATGAAAATGTGGGAGGGAGGTTCTGGAAGCCAAATTTAGGCTCTTAGGTAGAAAGCTGAAATCCAAAACTTCCAGGGTAGCATTCTCTGAAATGCTCCCTGTTCCACGCACAGGTCCCCAGAGGCAGGCAGACCTCCAGAGTCTCAATGCGTGGATGAGACAATGGTACACGAAAGAGGGATTCAGTTTTGAAGGAATTGGGGAACCTTTTGGGGTAGGGAGAGTTTTTTTCCAAAGGAATGGGCTCCACCTTAACCAGGGTGGAACCAGACTGCTGACACTAACCTTTAAAAAGGAGAAAGAGCAGCTTTTAAACTAGAACAAAGGGGAAAGCTGATAGTCACTCAGCAGTGCATGGTTCGGAGGAGGTATCTTCAAAGGATACTAATGATGTATTAGAATTAGGACATCCCAACAATGAGGTTCCAATAATAAGAAAAGTAATCCAAGTGCCTGAAATTAAAAACTCACTTGAGCTAAAAAAAATTCCAATTTATCCCTATCAATTAAAAGCTAAATGAAAATACAAACAAAAAACGCACTTTGAAATGTTTGTATGCTAAATTTGCTATTGCCAGAAGTCTAAGAAGTAAGAAAGGAGAATTAGAATGTATAGTAGTGAATGATCACATAGACCTAATTGGCATCTCAGAGATTTGTTGGAAGGAGGATAACCAATGGTACAGTGCTATATCGTGGTACAAATTATATCGCAATGAAGGCGAGGAGCATCTGGGAGGCAGGGTGGTGCTTTATGTCCGGGATGGCATAGAGTCCAACAGGACAAAGATGCTACATGAGACTAAATGCACAATCAAATCTTTGTGGGTAGAAATCCCTTATGTGTTGGGGAAGAGTATAGTGATTGTATACAACTGTCCACCTGGCCAAGATGGTGAGACAGATAGTGAAATGTTAAGAGAAATTAGAGAAGCTAACCAAATTGGTAGTGCAATAATAATGAGAGATTTTAATTACCCCAATATTGATTGACTGGGTAAATGTAACATCGGGACATGCTAGAGAAATAAAGTTCCTGGATAGAATAAATGACAGTTGTATGAAACAATTGTTTCAGGAATCGACGAGAGAGGGAACAATTTTAGATCTAATTCACAGTGAAGCACAGGATTTCATGAGAGAGGTAACAGTGGTGGGGCAACTTGGCAATAGTGATCACATTATGATCAAATTTGAATTAATGACTGGAAGGGGGACAGCAAGCAAATCCACGGCTCTAGTGCTAAACTTTCAAAAGGGAAACTTTGATGAAATGAAAAAATAGTTAGAAAAAACTGAAAGAGCAGTTACAAAGGTAAAAAGTGTGCAAGAAGCAAGGACATTGTTAAAAAATACCATCTTAGAAGCACAGTCCAGATGTATTCCACACATTAAGAAAGGTGGAAGGAAGGCAAACCGATTACCAGCATGGTTAAAAGGTGAGATGAAAGAGGCTATTTTATATGAACGTGCATTCATTTACAATGAATGTGTCCACTTCAACGAATAGGTCCCTATTAATTTCATTTGTGGGACCATGAAATGAATGACGACCCCCCAGGAATGAAACATCACATTAGTTTAATTTATTTGGTTCACAGTGCTTTCTTATCAGCCTTTTGCAATAGGAGAAGGCCATGTGGGAATATCCATAGCAACCAGCCCTTTCCAGTGAGTCATAAGTGGCCTCACAGCCCTGTCATAGAGTGGGTCGGACAGGTTGGCAAGGAGACCAGAATGCCAACATATCAGAGCGAATCCATTTTCTAATTCAGCCAATCACTGGTCTGTGGACCTAGTGATGCTCAACCTGGTGATTTTTCTACATTGAACAAGTGTACATGTTGCGATTCTACCCTCCCGGACAACTTCTCACCCTTCTTTTTCCTTATCTAACAACCCAGAGGCTGCCAACGCTTCCTACAAGCGGCCGGAGCCGCATTTCTACTACCTATGTGGCATGGAGGCCGTCCATGTCTTCAGTTCGTGGCTGGAGCCGCGCTGTGTCACCCGGTGTAGTCTGGAGACTGCCGACATCGCTGCTGCCTTCCCTGGTGGCAGGGAGCCATCGGGGTGTGCCTATATGCGGCAGGAAGCCGCCGACTGGTATCCCCATGTGGCCCAGGGGCCACCATCTTACCTTGGGCCCTCCGGGGAAAGAGGTCCTGCATCCCCGGTCTTTCCTGTGGTAGGAAGCCGCCTTTGGTCCATCCTCCACGGAAGGGAAGCCGCCATCCATCCCAGGGCCTACCCTGAGGCCTGCTTCTCCTTATGTAGCCTTTAGCATCACAGCAGGGCCGCTGTCCAGGGTCCTGCTCTGCTTCCTGTTTCCTCCTAGGGGGTGAGGCCAGCTCTCTCTTCAGCATTTAAAGCTACAGCGAGGGAGTGTCCACTTCTGATGTTATCATTGGATCTGCCTCTTCTGCAGTATAAAAAGCTTCAGTCTTCATTACTTCCTTGCCGTCGCAAGAAGCCTATCCTCCTTAGGACTTCTCATCATCAGCTTCTCAAGGCACTTCGTTCTTCGTTGGAATTCCATGTCTTCGTGATGTCTTTGTCTTCGTCTTCATATGGTCTCTAGTCTTGACCCTTCATCTCGCCAGCTTCTGTCGTCCTGATGTCTCCATTCCTCATCTCGGAAGTTCTGCTGATGTCCTGTTCTTCAGACCTCCACTTCAAGATGTCCTTTGGGCAGCGTAAGCCTTTAAGAAGATCCTGACTTTTATTTCTCCTAGCATTAGTGTCCATGCTCTGAAGTCCCTGGACCCTGTGGGCTTCCTAAGCCGGAACCCCGGTTTTAATCTTCTCTTCCCAATCCTGTCTGGATCTTTGGAGCCTCTTGCACCTGGCTCCATCTTGATATAAACTCTGCTTATCCTGTCCTTGGTGGGTGTGTCTTGTCTTAGCTAGCTGGGCCGGTGCATCTCGGTTCAGGCTTTGTTGGAGTCTTCATATCCTTTTCAAGCAACTGCATTGGGAGATCTCTAGTGTGGTCCGCGACCTGCCTCGCTTGGTAGTGTAGGGTGCGTGTATGCGTGGTCTGTGATCTGCCTTGCTTGGTAGTGTAGGGCGCATGATGTGGCAGTACCACTTAGGGATGTGAATCGTTTTTTGACGATTTAAAAAAACCGTCAGATATTTTTTAAATCGTCAAAAATCATTAAGAGTCACGATACAATAGAAATTCCCCTGATTTATCGTGAAAAATCGTAAATCAGGGGAGGGGGAGGGCAGGAAAACCGGCACACCAAAACAACCCCTAAACCCACCCCGACCCTATAAAACTAATCCCTTACCTTCCCCCACCCTCCCGAACCCCCCCCAAAAACCTTTTACGAGTACCTGGTGGTCCAGTGGGGGCGCGAGGACCGATCTCCCGCTCTTGGGCCATCGGCGCCATTTTGGCTGCCACTCAAAAGTGGTGCCGATGGCCCGATAAAAAAAGCAACCCACCTGACCCTTTAAAAATGACCCCTTAGTTTCCCCACCCTCCCGAGCCCCCGAAAACATTTTAAAATTACCTGGTGGTCTAGTGGTGGTCCCGGGAGCGATCTCCCGTTCTCAGGCCATCGGCTGCCACTCATAAAGATGACGCCGATGGCCCTTTGCCCTTACCATGTAACAGGGTATCCATGCCATTGGCCAGCCCCTGTCACATAGTAGGAGCAATGGCTGGCCGGCGCCATCTTTAAAGATGTCTGCCGCCATCGTAAAGATGGGCACCACCATCTTTAAAGATGGCCGCGCGCCATCTTCAGCCCATACTGGGGCACCTCTCACCTGCTTCAGTGCTTGCTGGAGCACCTCTGTGACTGATTTGGGGCCCAGGGGCACACGAAAACCCACGAGATGGGAACGCTACCCGCGTTCCCACAACAGTACCACAGTGCACTTTCTTCTTAGGTTCTATATGAGAAGGTTGTTTGCTGGATTGAGCTTTCTCAGAGTGTCTCATATCTGAGATATTCAATTGCTGAAAATCTGAGCTTAGCTATTCAATTGCTGAAAAAAAAAATGTCCTTTTTTGCTGCTGTGCCAAGCAGCCTGGCTTTATTTACTGCACTTATTTTTTACTGCACTCAGACTGTCTCTCTGTCTCACCCATTGAGAGAAAAGGAGTAACAAGCTGCCAGCAATGGCATTTTGCTGCTGATCTTACCTCCCTGGGGTAGGTTGCAGGGGTTTGGGTGGTGTGGGTGGGAGATAGTGGGAGAGTTGCAGTGGCTGTCTGGGCATTGTACAACTACACTCAGCATCACAGTGAGTGGACAGAGAGGACTACTGTAGGAATTTGGCTTACAGACTCACAGCAAAGATTAGTCAGGCTGAGGCTTCCAGTGTTTTATCTGGCGTTTCAGTTTTTGTGCACATAGAGCAGTTTCAGTTGTAGTGTACAGCAAGATACTGCACTGTGTGTCTGTGTGGGCATATGTAGTTTTCCACACTCACATATATTGGTACAGTGGTGTTCAGTACATTACAACCAATAAAGAAATAACCCTTTTAATCCAAATCCCCAGTAGGCAGTGACATTAAAATCCATGATGTCAGAAAAAGGTAGAAATCGAGGGAAAAATATTATTAGCACTGGCAGAGGAGAAACTTCAAGAGGGAGTCCCCAATTAAAGTTAAAAAGGGACGTGTTCCAATCCAAAATCTCTGGAGGGGCAGGCAGTTATAGGCAGAAAAAAACAAATTTAAAGATGATGCATTGCCATCACCTATTTCTGACCCTGTTGTTTTGGAGGTGAGGGAAGGAGAGGCTGAGCCATCCAAGGCAGTTGGGGCAGTGGAGAAAGCAAAAGAGTGAGACACAAAAGCAGCAGTGTGACAGCATACTCTAGTTAGTGCTGACGATGTAGCACAGTCACTGTTTGCTTTTGAATCCGATGAAGAATCATCTTGTATGGGATTTCCTTCATCAGAAATGGAAGAAATAATAGCTGAAGAAGTTTTAGGAGGATTAGTTAGTTCCGTCTTAGCCTCCACATCAGTGCTGGAGGAGAGAGAGGAAACTGGTGATGATGATGAGGAAGAGCAGTCAGCGCAAGCAGAAAGTGTGACTGATGCCCCTGGCATTTCTTCTCAGGGTCCACCCACTACTTCAACTCAAGTGCCAGCATCCACCCCGAAGGCTATAGAGAAGGAATCACAAAAGAAATCTGTGATCTGGAGACACTTTAAAGTGAGGGAGGACCCACGTTTTGCTCAGTGTAATTACTGTACCAGGGTTATTAGCAGAGGCTAGCAAGTGGGCCATCTAACTAATTCTGGAATGATGCATCATATGCAGAAGCAACACCCAACAGTACTGACATCTGGGGATGATAGCAGTACCAGTCAGGGGACCCCTTTTTTCAGGCAGTATAAAGTGGTTGAAAAGGAGCAGAGTCATCCCACGCCCTCAGCCCCTTCCAGCAGTCAGGTGGCAGGCTAGCAGCCCCCTGTCATGCGTCAGAAGCGACAACCCACCATGGAGGAAATGGGGTGGTGTTCGGTAGCACTATTCCAGGGAAGGAGGCAGGCAGCCTCAAACATTGTAACCAGGAGCATTGTGGAAATGATTGCCCTTGATGACCAGCCCCTGCAGGTAGTGGAGAATGTGGGTTTCAAGCATTTGCTGCAGGTCTTAGCTCCAAATTACAGTCCCCTCCAGAACCACATTTAGCAGAAAGGTCAACCCCAGCCTGTACAACCAGTGCCACAGTCGCATCCAGGTGCTGCTAGCTAAGGCAGAGGGGAGTGTGCATTTCACCTGCGATATCTGGACCACCATGAATGTTTCACACTCTTACATCTCCCTGACAGCACACTGATGGGACCTGGCTGAGGCAGGGGCAGGCAGCAGCTCTATCAGTGACTAAGTATCAGGGTGCAGGTGGGCTTTACTGCACACCCACCTGACAGACGAGGCACATACCTCAGCCAATATTCTATCATGCATCAGAGACATGGTGGAGGGCTGGCAGCTACTCCAGAGAGACAGGAATCTTCAGGCAGGTTATTTGTCACAGACAATGGTGCAAACACGGCAAAGGCAATATCCGAAGGGGGCTTTCAGAACATCCGATGTTTTGCACACACTTTGCACCTGGTAGTGAAGTCAGCTCTGGGGCTGGAGTCCAAGCACCAAGACAATGAATACCTGCAGGAGTTAATATAGAAGTGCAGGAACATAGCAGGGTATTTCCACAAAAGTGTGAAGGCGGGGCAGGTTCTCCGTCAAAAGCAGACTGATCTGGGGATGCCTCACAAGCGTCTCATTCAACACATTGGCACCCGGTAGAATTCCACCTATATGATGCTGCAGAGGTTAGTGGAGCAGCAGACACCCCTTCATGATCTTTCTCTGGAAATGTTGATAGGTGTGCACAGTCTCCTAGGGCATCATGATTGGATAGTCATGAGTCAGCTAGTAAAAATCCTGAAGCCCTTCAAGGATGCCATGGAGGAGATGAGTTCCAGAAGTGCCACCTTGGGTGACATCATCCCTTTAGTTAATATTCTGGAGGAAAAATTGGAAGGCTTTAAAGAGGAAGAGGGAATGACAGCAGAGGTGCCACATTATCTGGACATTTTGCAGAAGCAGGTGCAAGAGATATTAGGACCTTTAACAAAAGACGACACATACATTCTTGCCATAGTCTGTGATCCCTGTGCGAAAGGGAAACTCGCCCTACAGTCCGATGGTCTCACATTTGTGAAGAACCTGCTCTCAGAAAAGGTCTATGAATAGGAGTGCCATAGGAAGAGACAGATTAGCCATGAAGCAGAGGAGGAAACAGCGGGCACTTCAGAGAGTAGTGCAAGCCCAAGCAGGAGCAGCACTCTGTCAGCGGCAGCTTGTTACGAATGGGCACCGGTTAGGTGTGGAAAACACCACCTGTGGGGATGACTCCAGGTGGAAAGAGTCAGGGGTTGCAGGAAAGCCTCTGATACTGGCTGGAGTAGAATCTGGTGCAGGCAGGAGGAGTGTGTAAGGCTGGGTACTGGCTGGGGCTTAAGAGCTGAATACTAACAGAAGAGTGTCTGTAGTAGTGAGAGCTGGTTGGAGGGAGTCTAATACAAAGTGCGTGGAGGTAAGGGTGAACTTAAACACAGGAACAGCGTGGAGGTATGTGTGGAAGTGAATGCATGTAGAGGTGATCAGAATACTGGAGCTGGGTGCTGGTAAGGATGGACTCAGGGTTGCGTGTAGGTAAGGGTGATACTGACTGTTGGTATGAGTGACTGGACTAGGGGAACTCGGGGAAAACAAGACTGACAATGACCAGACAGACTAAGCAAACATTACAACACTAAACATAAAACACACAAGCCCGAAGGCAGCACAACTAAGCTGGATGCCCAAAGGCAACAGAGCAAGGTAGAAGCCCAAAGACAGCAGGGCAGAGCAGTAGCCCAAAGGCAGCAGGACAAGGCAGAAGCCCAAAGGCCACACAGAGGCAGACAGAGGGCCCGAAGGCCCTGTTCAACATGCAGGACTCCAGAGGATAGCTGAGCACCAGAAATCCAATACGTGTGTAGTGGATTCCCCATTTTGGTGTTTTATTATTGACTAGGGGTGTTACGGGTTCAGGTTCAGGTCCAGATGAAGAAGAAGATTTCTCTTCCGGGGTCCTTGGTGCTGTTGATCACAATCTCAGTAACCACCTCAAACTCTAGGTCAGATAGTTCCAGGAAATGTCAAACAGTAAAGAATAAGGGCAGGGAAGCCAAAATCAGCATAACAAGGAGAAACTAGGAATCACAAAAGGATCCCTCCATCCCTTAGTAAATTCACACAGTTTGTAATTGGTGTTCAAATAAAAATATAGTTTTTACAGTAACTTAAAGAATAGGATCCAAAACAAGATGACAAAAAGACATCTAAGAATGTGGTCTATCTTATTCAATGCCCATGTCCAAAAAACTATGTGGGCAGAATGTCAAGAACTATTAGGACGAGACTGATTGAGCACAGGTCAAAACTCAACACCAAAACGTTGGAAGCTCCAATAGTTGACCACTGTGTTACAAATGAACATCAGTTCCAACAATTAAGATGGACCATTCTCGATATGGTAGAGGATAATATACGAGGAGGTGACCAGAAGAGAACTTTGAATTACAACGAACAGCATTGGATTTTTAGATTGAATACGGTAGCCCCTCAAGGGCTAAATGAGGAGATTGAGTGGACAACATTGCTTTGAATAGAAGGAATTTGCTACATAACATAAGAGAAGAAAGTTTACGAGGTCAAACAGGTCCTCTGTGAGTCTTGGAGAATATAACATCGGGAACAGAGATACATTTTGATTGACAACACAACGTGTGACGTAACATGTAAGACGTCCTCTTAACCATTGGCGGAATTTTGATCTGCTGACCAATTTAAAAAAGCACAATCTTCAGTGCAGGAGAAATAACGCCGACACTCAGAGCCGTTCAGCTCGAGAGAGGAAAGAATTAGCACGCCATGGGAGATAAGTCTTACATTCTAAATTACAACTTTTGGCATTTGTATGAACAGTTCTTTGTTAAGAAAAAAGCGATATAATTTTTCACCCATTTGGGGTTCAAGGGAGAATGAATTACTGATAAGCCTTCATAGGCAGAAATCAGTAGTATGATATCGGCGTTTTGGTTATAAAATCAAAGTGGATAACAACAAGAATTTATTGAAAAGCCTTCAAGGGCATCATTTAGTGAACATTAACAGATTTTAGCAAAAACTCAATAACAAAAAAATTAAAAAAAATTGAGTAAAAAATAAAGGGAGTGGGAGGGAGGTAAATTAATGATTACATTACATAAAAGAAGCAAGGCCGTGGAAGGCATGCATTCAAGTGTATGAAACTTACCTTTCCCCGCATTATAATATTTAAAAAAAAAATTAAATAAAGAATAAAATTGATTTTGAACAAATAAGTGAAGGTTTAGAGGTGGGTGAGATTATTATTGGGATACACAGATTGCATAAGTTGTTTGGTCTCACTTTAGCGGAGATTGGAAGAATAGATTAAGAAACAAAACATAAGTGAGTGACTCACAAAAATTTCACATTTTCAGGTTAGCCCCTGATTTTATTTTGTTTTATTTTGGGGGAGGTGGAGGATAAAAGAGGGAGGGCCTTCACTGTGAACTAGAATTTGATTGATAGCTAAATTGACTGCCAAATCACCTGTTTTAATTGAGAGCCAAAAAGATGAACCTATCTTTAATTGCTCTAAATTTATGTTTTTCACTATTGTAGGTACCTTTTCCTCTTTTGTTATACAGCAGATTCCTGATGCCTTATTTTTCATTCTTGTAAATAGAAAATACCTTGAGGAATCAGGCACTAAATGGCACAAAATATATATATTTATTTATTTGTTTATTTGTTTGTTTATTTATTTAAGGTTTTTCTATACCGATATTCATTGTTGGACATCATATCGGTTTAAAGTCAACATGGAGTCAGCAACATAGCTTTACATTGTAACCCATTTAACAGCTTTTACAGAGTGACCATAATAACAGTATAACGTTTTTAACAAAAAAACAGCTAAGCAGAGTATATTTGCTTCGTGCAGCAGTAACAGGTTTATAATTTAACCAAACAGGGTTGCTAAATAATCTAATAATAATGTACATATATATCTAAAGTGACCTGTATAAATAATGTCATAATATCATTGGGAGTGTGGACTGGACTGTTTTCAGTAGGATAAACTAGAGTAAGGTGGAGATTAGTATTCTCCGAGAGGAGAGTTACTGTGTGGTGAGGTGATAAGGTATGTGTGGGGGGCGTAGGTTATTGTGATGGCAGGGAGAAGGGTGTTATAGGAAGCCAGGTGGTCTAGTAGGATGCAGTGTTGTGTCCTTGAGATCATGAGAATTCCTGTGTGAAGAACCACGTTTTTATTTGTTTAAATTTGTTCAGGCAGTGTTCTTGGCGTATGTCAGCAGGCATAGAATTCCAGAGTATGGGGCCGGCAATGGATAGGGCGCATTCTCTGGTGGCGTTGTAGTGGGTGTTGCGGTCCCAGTCGCGGCAGTCGCGATTGGGCCCTTACCTCCTTGTCCCGGCCTGTCTCCAAGGGTCTGCGGCCTGTTTCTTGGCAGGGTCCCCCCGTGGGGGGGACCCTGCCAAGAAGCCCTGCCTGGACGCCTTCTCCCTAGGCGCGTGCGCACAAGTCGCGCTTATGAAGGCCGTTTCCCGCCTCTGAAAGCTCCGCCCTATCCGCGACATCAGACGCCGTGGCCCATGTAAGGCCGCCGCGGAGCCCAGGACTTTGCCTTGCAACGGGGTTCCTTGCGGTTCTCTGTTTCGCCAAGCCCCAGAGTGTGCTATTGCGTTAGTAACTCCGTTCCTGCCTGAGACTTGTTTCACTCTGTGCCCAAGTCTTGCTTCTGTCTGTAGTAACCTGTTCTGCTTCAGTTCCAGCTTGGTTCCAGTAGCCAGCCCTGCTTCAGCTCCTGTCTGGTTCCAGTAGCCAGTCCTGCTTTAGCTCCTGTCTGGTTCCAGTAGCCAGTCCCGCTACAGCTTCTGCTTGCTCCAGTTCCAGCCTGCTTCAGTACCTGCCTGCTCCAGCTTCCGTGATCTCCTAAGTCCCAGTGGCCAGGCTCCTAAGGGCCCCTCCCAGGGGAGTACCAGCTTCCTGGGTGAAGCTCATGTCCAGCTCCTGCCTGGTATCTGCCTCCCGACCTGTCACTCATTAGAGACTATAGTTCACCTCTCCCCAGTCTCTCACAGGTCGGCCCAAGGGTCCACTAAACAGTTCACTCACAACAGTGGGTGAGTCTGGGTGAGGGAATGTTTATGGTTGCTTGGTAGCGTGAATTCGTGGGTCTGTTTGTGTCGCGGAATGAGAAGGTGCTATGGGGCCAGTTTATATCTGTGTTGGGTAGGGATTTGTGTATTATTGTGAGGGTTTTGTAGTGTATGCGCTGTTGAATATGTAACCAGTGTAGTTCTTTGAGGATTGGGGTTATGTGTTCATTCCTACCTGTGCTGGAGAGGATGCGTGCAACTGTGTTCTGCAGCAATTGGAGGGGGGAGATTGTGTTTTTTGGAAGGCCAAGGAGTAGCGAGTTGCATTAGTCTATTTTTGTGAATATTGTGGACTGAAGTATTGTCCGGAAATCGTTGACATGTAATAGTGGTTTCAGTTTTTTTAGGGTTTGTAGCTTGAAGTAGCATACCTTGAGGGTGTTGTTAATGAATTTTTTGTGGTTTAGTTGATCGTCTATGATGATTCCTAGATTCCTTGCGTGTTGAGATGTAAGAATTGAATTTATGGGAGGTTGAGATGTAAGATTTGAATTTAGAGGATTGTTGTGTTGATTAGAGATGAGATGATTGTGGGGAGGAGTAAATATTAAGGTTTCTGTTTTGAAAATCTGGCCCATTGTGAATTGGATAAGATATTGTTGCTTTCTAGGTATTCCGTAAGTTGGATGTTAACTATTTTTTCCATAACTTTTGATATGAAAGGTAAGTTGGAGACTGGGCAGTAGTTTGTAGGTTCATTTGGGTTTAGCGTGGTTTTTTTTAAGAATGGGTTTGATCACTGCTTGCTTTAAAGCTGAGGGGACTTGACCCTGGGAAAGAGATATATTTATGATTTGGGATAATGGATGGGATATAGTGCTGGGGATAGCGAGGAGGAGTTTAGTGGGTATTATGTTGTATGGGTGTGAGTTCATGGTTGCTTTTGTTTCTAGTGTGTGGGTTTTGGGTGTGTTAGGTGATGATGAAGTTAGGGTGGTGTGGAATAATAAAATAGATTTTTATCTAAGAGACTAGAAAAGGTAAGGAAAAAAAATCAAGGTTTTTGAAGTTAAAGTTAGAAGGACCTAAATGAAGGACCTGGATGAAGAGGACCTCTTATATTTTCAAGGAACTCCATCCAACTATTTTTCAAATAATGGACTATTTTGGAAAGCGATCTGGGAAAAATAAATGACATAAACATAGCTGACTAGGTCATGGTCTAGCTCTTTTTACAGATTGATAAAATCTGATACTGACCAAGGAATTAGATTAATTAACATTAACCCGATTCCATGATCAGACCACAGTTTAATTTCCTTTAATGCTAAGTTTACTGTACCTCAACTACCTAAAGAAAAGAGAGTCCCTAATTTTGGAGAGCTGGAGTCGTGTGGACATTGATAAACTAAAAAATATACTCCCAGGGTAATTAGAAAGTGTACATCCATCAAACCTTGATAATGATATTGTCCTTTGGAATAAGGTTAATCTAAGAGCCATGGATAATCTAGCCCCTTTGGAAAAATGAATGTTAGTATGAATAAAGTAAGTAAGCACTCACCCTGGTACACTGAAGAGTTAAGAGGGATTGACTAGAGGGGGAGTCATGTGCTGATCTGGGCTGGGGAGAGTAGATGAGGAATGTACTGGGGTTTTGCTAGAGAAGGAATCTAAAATGTGCTGGGCCCTGACTTAGCTAGGGCAGAAGTAAGTGTTGGGATCAGGGTGTGCAGGAGTTGGTCTGGGGTGTTGGTCTGGGGTTGGTCTGGGGTGTGCAGGAGTTGGTCTAGGGGAGGGAGGTGCACAGTGTGCTGGGAATGGGCTGGGAAAGTGGGGTCAGACTGTTGGAGTTGAGCTTGTAAGGGAGGGAGTCAGTGTGTTGGGATCTAGCTGGGGTCAGAGTGTGCTGGGGTTGAGCTAGGTAGGGGAGTCATCATGTGCCAGGGTCAGGAGTGTGCTGAATGATGAGGCCACAGAGTGGTTTAAAATGAGGCAGCCTTAGACCAGTTGTTAGCTTGGAACATGGACATTCCCTCAAAGATTTGGACTGGTGTTCAGGAGGCTTAAAAGGAATTGCTGGGAAAGGTCTAATATTTAGGCAACTAGATGGCTGAGGACTGCTGCTTGGAGCAACATCCCCAAATTGGGACATCAGGGAAACAGAAGCTAGGAAGAGTGTAAGCAAGACCCCAAGGTGGCACATCTGGAGCATGGAAAGTAGGCAATGTGTTAGCAAGACCACCAACGTTATATTCCTGGGACATGACAACTAGGCAGAGTGGCAGCTATAGTTACCATTTAGACCCTACCTGCACCTGTTGTATGCTCAGCACAGCCTTAGACTTGAATGAGTCATAGATTTGAATGGGAAACATAAAAAAATGAGATTTCTGGGCATGCTCCATTTGTTCCAAAAGTCCATGAATGAAACAAAAATTGACTCATTTCTTGCATTTTACCCATTTCAAACAAATGCACACACATCCCTACTAATTAAAAATGATCACAATTCTGCTGTAAGTTAGTATAGACAAATTCAATTGCCAGTTACTGAAATAGTGTGCATCCTTAAATCAACAACTTTCAAACTCTGCTAAGTAATCCTCTCTCAGATTTCCTTCACAATGCACACTAAAATACAGTATTTTGAATGCTAAATTGTCTCAGAGCTAAGTGTACCATGTCTAAATAATTATGTATTGATTTTTCTAACTTCTATTGTCAAAACCTGGTTGACTTTATTGGAAAGCAAAATAACACTGTGTGCTAGAAATAGATTATGAACATAATAGCCTCTTTTAGATATGAAATTGGATTCATTCATAGATAAAACTTTAAGATTATAACATAACTACTACATCTGTTTCATTTGTTAGATGATTCTTCCCGGTCATAATGGAACTAAATTATGCAATAATTTTAGCATAAACAAATGGATTACAATTCAGACAAGAGCAGTGGGGGTAGATACTGTATTTCTTCTCATACACATATAATAGAAAATAAAATATATGGTTCTGTTTGGATTATTGACCCATGTCTGTGAATTCCAAAAATGGACTTAAAATTGGAACATAGAGGTTAATGTCTTGATATTTTCTACATCAGAATAAACATAACAGGATTTTATTTCCTGCTTTTGAAGACATAATATAATTGTTGCAATTATATGGCAGATAAGATGTCATAGTACTTTACCAAAAAAATTACACATGCCTCCCACCCACCTCAAACACATACATGTATAATTTATAGAGATGTGAATCGTGTGCCAGATCGTCTTAACGATCAGATTCGGCTGGGGGAGGGGGGAATCTGATCGCTAAGATATGTGAATTGGAATCGTTTGGGAATTGGGAGGCCCGACCCTTTAAATCGACCCCCCACCCTCCCGATTCCAATTCACATCGCTAGGGAGGCCCGCGCCGCTAAAAAAAAACAAAACACCTGACCCTTTAAATCAACCCCCCCCTCCCGACCCCCCCAAAACCTTTTAAAATTACCTGGTGGTCCAGGGGGGCCTCGGGGAGAGATCCAGGGGGGTCCTCGGGGAGAGGAGAGATCCAGGGGGGCTTCGGGGAGAGATTTCGTGGCATCAGCTGTTCCAAAAAAAAAAAAAAAAAATGGCCAGCGCCATCTTTAAAGATGGCGCCCGCCATCCAGTGCTCCTACCATGTGACAGGGGCTGGCAAATGGCACGGATACCCTGTCACATGGTAAGGGCAAAGGGGCATCGGTGCCATTTTTTTTTTTTTTTAGAACAGCTGATGCCGCGAAATCTCTCTCCGAGGCCCCCCTGGATCTCTCCTCTCCCCGAGCCCCCCCCCCCCTGGATCTCTCCCCGAAGCCCCCCTGGACCACCAGGTAATTTTAAAAGGTTTTGGGGGGGTCGGGAGGGGGGGGACGATTTAAAGGGTCGGGTGTTTTTTGTTTTTTTTTGCGGCGCTGGCCTCCCTAGCGATGTGAATTGGATCAGGAGGGTGGGGAGGGTGGGGGGTCGATTTAAAGGGTCGGGCCTCCCTAGCAATGTGAATTGGATCGGGAGGTTCGATTTAAAGGGTCGGGTGGGTTTTTTTTTTTTTAGCAGCACGGGCCTCCCTAGCGATGTGAATTGGGTCGGGAGGGTGGGGGGTCGATTTAAAGGGTCGGGTGGGTTTTTTTTTTATCTGGCCATCGGCGCCATTTTAATTAGTGGCAGCCAAAATAGCGCCGATGGCCCGAGAGCGGGAGATCGCGCCGGGACCCCCCCCCCCCCCACTGGACCACCAGGTAACTTAACATTTTGGGGGGGTTCGGGAGGGTGGGGGAGGGTAAGGAATTGGTTTTAAAGGGTCGGGGTGGGTTTAGGGGTTGTTTTGGTGTGCCGGTTTTCCCACCCTCCCCCAAATAATTCCCGTGTCCTATTTAACGATACAATACAAATGCCCCTGACGATAAATCGGGGGCATTTGCATTGTATCATGCACTCTAACGATTTTGGACGATTTTAAAATTATCTGACGATAATTTTAATCGTTCAAAAACGATTCACATCCCATATTAATTTATCCTTTCTAGAAGTAATAAGTGTTATTAGAGGATGACTATTTTATCTCACAGATTCAGTTGCAGTTTAATAGTTATGTGCTTAATAAATGTGTTAATAAGCTTAATGAAGATTACTAAAAGTATATTTACTAAGGAGGCCATTTTCAAAGGAATTACAGGTGTATATCATTGCAATTTTCAAAAGCCCGTTTTTGTGGATAAAACCTTTTGATAATTCAGCCCCCATGGTATAAAAGTTTAAATTACAAAAGCCCATTTATGTTCTTAAAGTCCATATACACAAGTACAGTAGATCCTTTAGAAAATTCAGCCCTAAAAAAACAGGAGCATCATTTACTAGCAACAGCAGCATGGGATAGACTTAGTTTTGGGGTACTTGCCATGTTCTTATGGCCTGGATTGGCCACTGTTGGAAACAGGATGCTGGGTTTGATGGACCATTGGTCTGACTCAATATGCATGTTCTTATTATCTTCTTATATTCTTATGAAAGATCGTAATGCACTTTCTAGATGACTAATATTAACATTCTACCTATGAAAACTCGATCTCTACTAGGGATATGCATTAATTTGAAAATCAATGGTAGTCGAAACTAAAACGGACATTTTGTTTTGGTTTGTTTTACCAGAAAATGAATGAACTTTTCCCTGGAAAATCCCCAAATATTTTGTTTCAATTATTTTGAAAAGTATCATGCACTATTTGCAATTAGTGCATGCTATTTTCTGAAATTAAAAAAAAAAATGTAAAAAGTCCACAAAATAGAAAGAAAAAAACAAACAAATGATACAAAAACAAAAAAATGAACTAAATTGAAAACATTTCCCTGCACAATCCTAATCCTTACCTTTCAATACAGGATTGAAAATAAAACTAATAAAATTTCACTAGAAATGAAGCAATCGAACATTCATGAAATGAAAGTCTAGAAATGTGGAATTTTATTTTTTTTAGATCCAGTGGTTTGAAATGCAGTTTAGACCATGGATGACAGATCACAGATGACCTTCAGAAAATACATATTTTGGTCCTATGTAAAACATTTAAGCACTTTAACAACTAAGAGAAACTCAATCAAGGCTGAGTCATTATAAGTGGCATATAGGGGTAGATTTTCAGAGATGCACATGCACGTCCATGTGCTAGCACTACCCAGCATAGGTGTATGCATGTTATAAAATCAGGGGTCGGCGCTCACATGGGGGTGCACACTTGTGCATCCTGCACTCGCCAATGCCCGCAGCCTTCCTCAGTTCCCTCCCAGTCCGGTCCAATTTTGAAGCGGTCAGGGAGGGAACTTCCCAATCCCCTACACTAACCTCCCTTCACCTTCCCCTAACCCTAACCTAGCCACCCCCCAAATCTTTATTTTACCTTTTGCGCCTGCCTTGGGGCAGGCAAAGGTTGCACACACCGGCACCCTGCCGGCATGCGATCCCCCAGCAACACAGCAAATGGCTGTTGTGCCAGGGGCCTCTAGCCCCACCCCGCCCCTTTCCCGAGGTCCCTGGACTTATGCGTGTGACTGGGCAAGTCGAGCATAAATCCCCTGGATTTACACACATAACGCTTTGAAAATCTACCCCATAATGGACAGCTTCTGCTATTGTGCAAGACAGCTTTTCTTAGTACTCCCTTTAGCTGATTTAAACAGCCAAACACGGCGTCGTAACACAGTAAGTTGTTATGCATTAGAGTAGGGTTTCATACATCCATTTTGATAATTAAAAACAAGCAAATTATTTACAGAAACAGTCTTATTTATCAAAATTCAATAGCATCTTTGTATCGTGAGATAGCCTATGTGGTATTACAACAGCGCTGCACCTATCACATATTGAAGTTAGTTTTAAGTTTTCAAGATAATACAGCAATATTGCTTTCAGCTATAGTAGTTGTTGTTCTACAAGTATTTTAAGGTTAAATTTTGGACACACCACGGGTATATTGATATTGCTAATTATTGCCCTAATAATTTGTAGCAATATAGTACAGTCAATAATAATAATAAAATAACAAGAATCAACAAAATAGGACCAGTTCTATATTGCAATAGCATTAATGTTTAATTTTTACAGCGCAGAAAGTTATAAGAGATTTTAATGGGTAAATCATATTTCGATGTCAATTGGTACTGTATTTGTATGGATATGTAAAGGGAGTATCAAGGGTAAAACTAATAAGGAACGATGTATTTGCGATTTTTTGAATTATTACAAATTGAAGCTATGTACATTAAGACCTTCAATGTTTGTTAATATTTCCCCTTTCTTTAAAATAGTTGTTTAATACAAGTTTATTTAGTACAGTTTTTCCGCTGACAATTTTTGCATTACTTTGAGTTTATTTAGTGGTGTAGTGGTTAGTTATATGTAACCAATATATGTTGCCCATATCTTAAACATGTATCGCCTTTGTTTAACAATATCATTTACAATCATTTCACTGTACTTTGCAAATTATAAGTCATAATATGATATGCATTCATTTACAGACTATCAGACATTTGAAGCACAATATAAGAATATCTTTTTATTAAAGAAAATTCAGCATACAGGTATTAATATATTTATTCAATCATTTTATATAATCAACAAATATAATTTGTGGTTTAAGTGACATTCAATTTTTATTCATTTCTGTGGTAACCTTACATGAGTTTTCGATTTTAATCAATGTGTTTTTTGAATGTAAGTTTATTTATATGTAATATTTGTCATTCTAGCCCCTGAGGCAGCCCTAAGTGGGCGAAACTCGGCCCGAGTAGGGCGTTTGTACAAAATCTTGTCTCCACTCAAATAAAGGAAACGTTTGGACTTTTCTGGTGTCTAACCTATATTCTTGCCTACATGGCATTTTTAGACAACCTACCCTCTTGCTTCATCAGACCGGTAGCTCCTGTGACACAGGCTATTGGCGTCATGATGAAACCGGCAAATGAGGTGTGAGAATGCAGAGATGGCTTCTGGACTCTCCGCTGGACCACCAGGGAGTTTTGGTAAGTCTTGGAGGGCTCAGGAGGGTGGGGGGTTGTAGTTAATTTTAATTTTAGCCAGGGGATGAATTTAACTCGCCGTATTAATGCATCGGGGCGCCATATGGCCGAATGCAATGCATTTGCTCCCCGACGAATCCGAATCACGAATGCAACGAAAACGTTTTGGCTGCACATCCCTAACATACATAGTCAGAGGTATGAACAGCACACTATACATCAATGAAGATTTTATGTGATTTGGAGTGATGAAACATACAAAAATATGAGATTTGTACAATGTACTCTCGGCCTAGCTTGGTGCACTCTTTACCTAGCTGCTATCAAGCTAGGTCAAGAGTACAATGTACAAATCCCATCTTTGTGTACCTTTCATCACTCCAAATCACATAAAATCTGAAGTGATATCTACTGTATTGTTTGTAGCTCTGACTATAAATGTAAAACTGCCCCCTAAAACCTAGGCCAAAAGCAAACCCTAACCCTGAGTCACTAGTTGCCCTTCTTACAATGGTATAAATAGTTAACATATGAGAGCCTTATAAAGTCTCTCTTTCCCTCTCTCTCTCTCGCTCTCTCACTCTCTTTCTCCCAAAAGGTAGTAAGAACCTGTCTGGGCACTTCTCAGCTTGTGATGTAAAAATATTGTAGGTGTGATAAATTTAAACCAATTATAAAGAATAGTGCAGAAAAACTGAAAGTCCACACAAACATTTTTTATAATTATCATCAAAATTTATTTGTGGTACTGCAACTCCACTATTTCAATGAGAATAACATCAGATTCAAACAAGTCCCCTGACATGGAACCCGTGTTTCACCGCAAGGCTGCGTCAGGAGGGATAGAAATCAACTTGTAAAGTCTGAAAATACAACATTAAGAAAAACATGGTGTGGAACAATATAACGATGGGTCACTTGTAAAACAAAGACACAAAGACATACCTGTGTCATTTCGCACATAAAAGATGGCTGGAAGTGCACAGGGAAGGTAAAACAGTCATCCATTTAACACTGAAAAAAATGGCACGTAAAATGCCAGCCAATCAGAACGAGTAAAAGGCACAGAACATGTAGGACATGAAAGAAAACCAATACAGGCCAAACCATATAGAGAAAAACAAAACAATTCGAAGTTATGTGAAAAAACACCTTTTGATCTCATTGTTTAAACCGTATGGAGCGAAACTATTATTTCATTTTTTTCATTTATTAAAATTTATTAATCGCCTACCACAGGGAGGCCTAGGCGATTTACAACATTAACATACATAATGAAAACATAAAAAATAACAAATACAATAACACATGAATTGCATATGTTTCACAGAAACAGAAATAGTCAATGTCATGTAAATAAAATGAATAATCGATCACCCAAAGTATGTAACAGAATCCTCACATCTGTAGGAATATTTATTCTGCTGGCAGCACTCTAGAATATGTTGTATGCACGCTGGAGAAGGTGCTCTTTCAATAACTGTCTGAATTTTTTTGCATCATCCAAAGACCTGAGCTCAAATGGAATGAGATTCCATTGTGTTGGCGCAGCAATGGAAAAAGAGGTCTCATGAATACTATATAAGTGAGCTTGTTGAACAGAAGGAATTTCTAGCAGATTCAATTGAGAAGAACGTAAGCATCTTACTGGTTTATAAATGCGTAAAAGGGCATTTAGCCAGTAAGAGGAATCTGAAGTTAACAACTTAAAAACAACCATAGCTATTTTGTATAGATCCATTTTTGTTCCTTCCGAATAAGCATCTCTGAGAAATTTCCCCCATGACATGGAGGAGACAACACATCAGTAACAAAGAACCTCAAATAGGAAACATCATGCGCTTGTGCTAACCAATAGAGATGTGAATCGGAACCGGTTCGGATTCCGGTTCAGATTCACATGTGGGTTTTTTCCCATCGGGCCCAATCGCGTTTTGTTTATCGGCTGCCCAGCCCTATCTAAACCCCCCCACCTTTGTCGGCAAAGTTACACCTGCTGAAAGGAGGCGTAACTTTGCGCGCGCTGGCCGGCAGCTCCGCTCTGTGTTCCGGACCCGGGGGCTGGTCCGGAGGCCGCAGCCACACCCCCAGAACACCCCCGGGCCGAAACCACGCCTGCGTCACCGCCCCCGAAACGCCGCGTCACGCGCGTTGCCGCCCCCAAAACGCCGCGTCGCTCCGGCCATGCCCCCCGACACGCCCCTTTTAGAAAGCCACAGGACTTACGCGCGTCCCGGGGCTTTACGCGCGCCGGCGGCCTATGCAAAATAGGTGCGCCGGCAAACGAGTGCCCTGCGCGCGTAAATCCAGAAGGATTTACGCGCGTAGGGCTTTTAAAATCCGCCCCAAAGTGTTTTGGCGCCATTCATGACCTTTAAACACCTGTAGTGAGCCGCGTGAGTCACTTCCGCTTGGGCGCAGAATGTTTTGCTGCGGCGTTTTTGCCTGTATAATCTGAGTGTTTTAGCGATGGTAAGTATGTTTTAGTGTGTTTTAGTTTCAAGCATGCACTGTTTACAGACATGTCAGCTCTGAAGTTTAAGTTTTTTCCACTATCAATTGTCACCTTCATTATGTCTCTGCCTTTGGTTCAGAGTTACATATTGGCGCTGTTTAATCTGGCGTGCCTCTCTTATGCACGATTCACCATCCCTGTTAGTATGTAATCCAAAATACATTACAGTCTTTCCAGTCACATTTATTTAATTATTGCAATATTTCTTTTTAGCACAAACAGTGAAGTTGATCTGCTGGATGCAGGCTACCTTGGCATCTTGTGCTATAGGTATTTATTCACATTTTTCAAATGAATATTGTCCTTTTCAATCTTTTCCAATTTGGATAATTCATTCATGCCACGCTAGTTATTATTTATTCTATCATCATTTACATTTTTTCATACATTTTCATAATTGAAATCATACACATAGATGTATTAGGAGTATGAATGTGGTTGCATTTTGTGTTTTTAAGTATGTGGTTACATCTTTGTATGTCTTTATTATTTATTAAATTTATTATATTTTTATGTTTCTATTATTTTATTTTATGTTGGTATATATGGCTTCATATGTCTTAAATATTTTTAAATGTATTTACATGTATTTAATTGTTTATATATGTTCTTATATGTGTTTGTTTTAGCCCCTGAAGCAGCTCTTTCGAGCAAAACTCGGCCTGAGTCGGGCTTTTTTTATGCTTAGTGCAGAATAAAGAATCAAGAATCCTTGATGTTTACCCATACTTATCAGTTACTCAGACTGCCAAGGTTAGGGCTCTTGATGGTTACTGTTTGAGTCCAATTTTCTTCCCCCCTGCTGTTGAATCAAAGAGCAATGTGCAATGTTGGAGTAGCATCAGAAGTGTAGTATCAGGCTTTGGTTAAGAGTAGTAATTGTCACATCAAGCAAGTTACCGCCACACTTTTGTGTTTTCCTAGACCATACAATTCAATATCTTTGTTAGTTGTTGTCTGAATCCAGTTCCTCATTTCCTCTTTTCTCCCTGCCATTGAAGCAGCAAGCTGTGATGGAATTGCATCACATTTTGAAAGCTATTTGTTAAGGGTAGTATTCGCCACACTAGCAAGATAACCCCCCCCCCCCCCCCCCCCCCCCCATGCCTTACTTCATTCCCCTTCCCCTTGCCTTTAAGGATCCACAGTGTTTATACCATGCCCTTTTGAAATCTTGCACTGTTTTTGTCTTCATCACTTCCTCCGGCAGGGCATTCCAGGCATCCACCACCATGTCCGTGAAGAAATATTTCCTTTCATTGATTCTAAGTCATCCTCCCCAGAGTTTAATTTTGTGACCCCTAGTTATATTGGATTCATTCAAGCAGAAAAGGTTTGTTGTTGATTGTGCATCATTAAAACCTTTAAGTATCTGAAGGTCTGTATCATATCTCCTCTGCTTCTCCTCTCCTCCAGGGTATACATATTTAGGTCCTTCAACCTATCCTCATAAATCATTTGATGGAGAACTCTCACAATGTTGGCTGCCCTTCTCTGGACCACCACCAACCTGTCTCTGTCCCTTTTGAGATACGGTCTCCAGAACTGAACACAGTGCTCCTGGTGAGGCCTCACGAAGGACCTGTACAAGGGGATTACCACTTCCTTTTTCTTACTAGATATTCCTCTCTCTATGCAGCCCAGCATTCTTCTAGCTTTAGCTGTCCCCATGTCACATTGCTTCGCCATCTTTAGATCACTAGACACTATTACCCCAATGTCCCTCTCCTGTTCCATGCACAGCAGTGCTTCATTCCCAATTGCATACAGTTCCTTTGGATTACCACATCCCAGATGCGTGACTCTACAGTTCCTGGTATTAAATCCCAGTTAAACAAACACACAGGAGGCACTAGCAACACTCCAAAAATTATCCACACAAACGAAAGGGAGGTGTAAATGATATATACACAGTCCACAAATTTTTGTAGAAAATGAAAAGTAACTTCTTTTAATTGTTCATCAATTTAATACGGCTCAACCAAAGCTCATTGTAATATAATACAGTTCTCAATGAGGTCCCTCGACACGGACCCGTGTTTCACATGAAGCTGCATCGGGAGGGACTACTACAGTGTATACTTTCAACCACTTCATTGATAGTCCAAACAAATAGAACCAGGGAGAGCCATATTAAATCCCAGTTGCCATATCTTTGACCACTCATTAAGCTTTCCTAAATCACGTCTCATTCTCTCCAATCCTTCCAGCAAGCCCACTCTGTCCACAAATAGACAAACTTTGACTTCTATCCCTTCCGCAATGTTGTTCAAAAAGACGTTGAAAAGAACAGGTCCCAACACTGATCCTTGCGGCGCTCCACTTTATACTGTTCTCTCTTCAGAGTAGGTTCTCTCAACCTAGCTTGATGGACTCTGGGGAGTATCAAGCTAGGTTGAGAGAACATTGAACAAATCTCATAATTGTGTGAGTTTCCTCACTCCGAAGGACATCAAATCTTCACAAGAGTGTACCGTTATGTTCATATGTCTCACACATTTAGCAGAAAGGTCATCCCCAGCCTGTACAAGCAGTTTCGCAGTCGCATCCAAGCGCTGCTAGCTAAGGCAGAGGGGAGTATGCATTTCACCTGCGATATCTGGAGCAGTAAGTAATGAAATAAAAAAATTTGGGGTAGGTAGGTAGGAAAGGGGAAAGGGAAGGAAGGATGCCCAGTTTTCAAATCTCACAAGTTCTTCCTGCAATTTATCACAATCTGCTTGTGATTTAACTCTGCTTGTGATTTAACTCTGAACAATTTTGTATCATCTGCAAATTTGATTACCTCACTCAGCGTATTTCTTTCCAGATCTTTTATAAATATATTGAAAAGTAAGGGTCCCAATACAGATCCCTCAGGCACTCTACTGCCCACTCCCTTCCACTGAGAAAATTGTCCATTTAATCCTATTCTCTGTTTCCTGTCTTTTAGCCAGTTTGTAATCCACGAAAGGACATTGCCACCTATCCCATGTCTTTTTACTTTTCCTAGAAGCCTCTCATGAGGAACTTTGTCAAACGCCTTCTGAAAATCCAAGTACACTACATCTACCGGTTCAACTTTATCCACATGTTTGTTAACATCCTCAAATGTCTGAAGCCACACATACCTTATCTATTAGGTGTTACCAATTAATGTATCCAAGGTATACCTGATGTACATTTAGGCTGAGCAATCAATTGTACCAGTTCAGCATTTCCTAGCATTGTCAATATTTGCTATGTTGCAGATACCAGTGATGACTAATTTCCCATATTCAGCTGATAATGAATATACAAATTAATTCAACACAGCAAATCCAGCTGGGTGTAACCTGGTGGGAAGTGTAAGAGACATAGTGTCCAATGACAAAAACTTTTTTAATCAGAGTCTTAAGTGGTTGAGCACTCTCTTTTTTGAGTTCCATAGGCTGTAAGCACTACTTGTACATAATCACTAATCCACCTCCACACTTGTTTGGCTACCCACTGTTTAAACTTGTAACCTATAGGACATAAGGCATTCAAAAGCACTAAATCATGAGGATAATGACATGTTTCTACTAATTAAAACATACGCAGAGCAAACTGTTGAATGAAATTAATCTTCCTTTCCTCAAATAGCTCTAGCATTTATATAGGCTATATGCAAGTTGTCATCTTTAATTTTGTTAGGATTATAACATTCAAATCTTTATTGTACAGGCTGCACCAAAACTGTACCTCACAATTCTTATGACTAGAAGAAGTAATCCCTGCATATTTTCTCCTCCTGCTTAACACCAGAATCTTTGTTAACTGAGAAAGTATAAAAAGCCTTATTCTGATTCCAGGCTTACCATAAGCCCTGAATCCTTTAGGAGCATAAACAGAACCCATGAAACAAAAAACATTGTTCACTTGTCTTACAATAGTCGCACAAAGGGGCTCACCAAAGGGCAATGCTATGATGTCAGGGGCGGGCAGAGCTTCAGGCCAGCCAGTGGCAGATTGAGAAAACAGAGGCAGAAAGACAGAAAACACACGTAAAACAGAAGCAGGGATTCCTAATAGCAGCAAGCACACTCTACACATTCATGCATGGGTCTGAGCTATGATTTGTATATCATGTCTGCTACAGATCTTCTACAAAGTTTTCTCCAGCTTCAGTTCATGATTTTTAATGTTTTCTCTCTCTCTCTTGCAGTAATTTGAAGATGCTGGAAGGGGAGCACAGGTACTCGTATAACTCCAATGATCAATGAGGTGATAAATGTCACTGCCAGAATGCCCTCAAATCCCTCTCACAGTGCCTACTTTTAATGCTACTGTTGTTGCCCTGGCCCCGCTTTTGGTGTCTTTGGATATGACTATTGTTATTGGTGCCCTTTGGCCCTCTTTAGTTGTCTTGAGGTCTTCATATCCCTGTTCTTGGTACACTGTGTCTTTCTGTAGGTGCCTTGTTGTATTCATGCCACTACTGGTGCCATTTGTTCTTCTTAGTGCTTTGGAATATTCATTCCTCTGTTTGGGCTATGTTCACCCCCCTCCCCCACAGAGCCTTGGGTCATTGATGCCACTCTTCTTGCTGCATTGCCTGCATCTATGGTTTGTGGTTCTCAACAACAGTGCTTCTGCTGCATTGAGGATCTCTTGGTGCCTTTGGGTCATGGGTATGTCTGCTTCTGCTCCAGCTGTCTTCAAAATTCTTTTCAAATTCCCTTATGGTACTTAATGAGATCGGTCTTGCTGTGCCAATCTGATGCATGACACACTTACTATACCTTTCATAGAGCCTCATTTTCAAAGCAGTTTACCGCGTGCGAATTAGTAATTTCGTATTCAGGGGGCAGAGCATATGCAAAGCGGGAACCAGTTTCTCGTGTGCGGCGAAACAGCCGCAGTGTTAGCGCGGCTGATAACTACAACCCTCAAATTTGCGTTATGGACTGCGCTACAGGCCAGAAAAGGATTATTGCAGGGAGAGGGAGAGGGAGAGAGAGAGAGACTTCCTATAGTGCCTACCCCTATGGGAGGGCCACCTACTAACTCGGGGTGGGGATTAGGTATGAGCGTCGGGGGTTGGGGGCCACTTTCGCATTCCACATGAGACCTACGGAAAGAACAGTGGTCTCTAGTGAAGATTTGCTGGCCGTCGGAGTGAGGAAACTCACTCCAAGAAGAGATTTGGGCTACGTTCTCTCAATCTAGCTTGATGGACACTCTACCTGGGCAACAACAAGCTAGGTGGAGAGAACGTAGCCCAAATCTCTTCTTGGAGTGAGTTTCCTCACTCCGACGGCCAGCAAATCTTCACTAGAGACCACTGTTCTTTCCTTAGGTCTCATGTGGAATGCGAAAGTGGCCCCCAACCCCCGACGCTCATACCTAATCCCCACCCCGAGTTAGTAGGTGGCCCTCCCATAGGGGTTAAAATACCTCTCTGAAACAGGCTGTCTGGGACTATTGTGGACCGTGATGATTGAAGGGCAAATATTGTGCACTGTGATGAAACACTGAAAAAAACATTGCGTGTGGTGCTAATGTTTTCGCAAATGGCGAAAACATCGCCACATGCGATGTTTTCCCACTTTGTTAAAGATATTTTTTATAATATATTTGCCACATCTCTTCCAAGAAGCCACCTTTTGAAGCTGTAGGCTTACACAAAGCAAGAAAATCATAGCAACATTCAAATAAAAATTGAATTGTGGAAGGCTGCTGACAATTATGCTTACATTTAATCCTGAGGTGTTATATTCTTAAAGTGTGTGTATGGGAAATATTGTAAAACCTTTTATGTTTTCTGAGGAAGTGTAAAATGTGGAATATTTAAATGGAAATTCAAAGCTTTCGCATAGTAAGAAATACAATAATCTCTAATCCCGTTGGATGTTCATTTTTCTAGCAAAGGAAATGTGGATTGAGGGAATTAAAGGGTTTGAATTAGTATTTAAAATTATATGGCAAAGATAAAGATGAGCGATAATGCTCAATGAAGAGGAGAGCTTGAAATGTACAAGGAGCATGAATAACATTTAAGAAATAAATGAAAGAATGGCAATTTAATGTTTTTAAAACATTGGCTAAGTCATGAAAAGGAGTATTGTACTAATGCCGCTCAAAGATTAAAGCAACAAAAAGACCAACAAAGCACAGAGCACAGATGATAGCATAGAATGAAAAGAAATGAAAATGAATAAAAGGGGTTTTGATGCATTCTCAGCCCTAGAATTTTGCCCTTTGCATTACCTAATGACATGTGTATTTCTGTTGTAGTTTAACCTCAACTCACATGTCTTCATGAGTTCAAGACTAAGGGATCCAGGCAGAAATCGTTTAAATTACATGGTTCTAAGGTATGTCACACTTTCAAAGGGATTTATTATTACAGTTTACCATTTCTGTTTCAAGATCTATTAAAACCTTATGTCAGATGTAATCATGGCAAAGCATATCCCAGAAAGATAATGCTTTCTGCAGCTTTTTTTTCGCTGTCCTGTGAATCAAACTGAAGCTTTACTGTATGGCTCCACTATTGGAGGAACAACATAATATGAGGGGTAAAATAGAACAAATGTATATTTGCAATAGTGCTACTTTTACTTTTATAGTTGGGATGACTTGCTTTCCTATTTACATTATTTGATTATAGCACAATATAGCAGTACATTGACATAAGCAATATAATCTGCTTTGAATATTAATGTAAGTATCTAGTGCATCTTTGCTGAATCATGGTAGAGCTTACTCAGAGTCATATTGAGTATCATGGAGTTGTATCTGAAGTGGTATTCCACTGAATAAGGAATGATTATAGGTGAAATAATCAGATGATTTTATATGGATAAACCCATCTTTACTCACATAAAATGGCATTTCTAATATTGCCTCCCCCTTTCAGGTAAAAGTACATGTTGCTCACAGTATGCTTACTTTCACATGCACAAAATACTGGGCAGAGATAGCTCAATGAGGCAAACTATGCATAGAAATTGCATTAAAAAATATCCATACATATTTTTCGTCATGAACATTCTGCCTGCTTCTACCAGTCTTGCACTACAATGCCATACACTGGGCCCAATATTCAAAGCGCTATTTAGCCAGATAAGCAGAATTTATGCAGCTAATTAGTGGCTGCTGAATATGTGTCTACGTCCAGCGGCTGCTGCTTAGCCGTATAAGTTCCTTATATGGTTAAACGTTACACGCACATAAGTAGACATGTAATGGATAGGTCGGGGGTGAACCAAGTTAGCCATATAACTTATATAGCTAATTACTGATATTTAGAGTTAGCTGCATACATTTCCATCTAAGTTTAGACATCCCATACAGTAGGCGTAAACTTAGCCGGGTAGACTTATCCGGCAAACTGCGCACATATATGCATATATTCAGTGGATTTGCTGTGCTGCTGAACATACATCATAACTTAGATGGATTAGTTCTAACCGGTTAAGGCCTGGATTTTTCATTCTCGCAGAGAATGGTGAATCCCGGAAGTAACGGGGGACAGGGGGGTGGGTCTGTGAAAGCCAGCGGCGATCGCACCACAGCGGTGTTTTTGTTGCTGGCTTTCACACCCAATAGCGCCACCGTGAAAGGTGGCGCTATTGGGTGCACTACTGGTGGCGATAACGTGGCTTACCTTATCGCTGCCAGTGAAGATACCACCGTGCCTGCCTCCTCGCTGCCCCTACTCTTCCCCTCCCCACCCCAACTCTGCCCCCTGCTTACTATAGCTCTAATCTCTAATCTCCCATCTCCCATCTACCATCTCTAATCTCCCATTCTTAGCCAAAATAATGGAGAAACTGGTAAACACCCAGCTTTCAGAGTACCTAGAAGATCACAACATCCTATACCCTTCGCAATATGGTTTCCGCAAATCACGCAACACGGAAACCCTTCTCATTTCTCTTACAGACCATATTATAATGGGTTTAGACAAAGGCTACTCCTTTTTATTAGTCCTGCTAGACATCTCGACGGCATTTGACACCGTCAACCATTCCATCCTTCTGGATCGCCTAACAGATATCGGTATCTCTGGATCAGCCCACAGTTGGTTCATGTCCTTCCTCAGCAATAGAACCTTTAAAGTCAAAATAAATAATAAAGAGTCACCTTTAACGAAGTCCACTCTTGGTGTTCCACAAGGATCCTCCTTATCCCCAACCCTCTTTAACATCTACCTCCTCCCCCTTTGCCAATTACTAACCAATCTCAATCTAATTCATTATCTGTATGCAGACGACGTACAGATTCTAATCCCTATAACAGGTTCTATCTCAAAAGCTCTCTCTCATTGGAATAACTGCCTCCTATCTATCACCAGTCTTCTCAACAGCCTAAACTTGGTCCTCAATGCCTCAAAAACAGAGCTCCTCCTCATCTCTTCAAACGAAGAAAACCTCCCCCTTCCATCCCCACACAACGCCCACATCACCCATACTCATGTCAGAGACCTTGGGGTAATTCTAGATAATCGACTAAACCTAAAGAAAATGGTCAACACCACATCCAAAGACTGCTTCTACAGACTACAGGTTCTAAAATGTCTCAAACCACTCCTATTTTTCTATGATTTCAGGACAGTCCTCCAAGCGTTGCTATTCGCTAAGATCGACTACTGTAGTGCCCTCTTCCTAGGCCTCCCCAAATCTACCACCAAACCACTGCAGATGATACAAAATGCCGCAGCGAGATTGCTGACCAACACCAGCCATGGTGAACACATCTCTCCCATTCTCAGAAACCTACATTGGCTACCAGTGAATTTTAGAATATTATACAAATCAATCACCTTAATTCACAAATTCATCCACCATCAACTTCAACTCGATCTTGAATTCCCCTTCAATCTACACTCCTCCAACAGACCAACTAGAGATATTCACAAAGGAACTCTGAAATTTCCTCCGACTAAAGCCACACGCCTCTCCTCGACCAAAGACCGAGCGTTTTCGATCGCAGGCCCATCTATCTGGAATAATATCCCTTCAGACCTCAGATTGGAACCCTGCCTTTTAACTTTCAGAAAAAAACTCAAGACGTGGCTCTTTCACCAAGCTTTCGGGGATTCCCCAGACAATCACTAGTTGCCCTTCTCTTACTTGGATGATGGCCTTTGATCTTCATGAACGATGACTAGGGCACCTCTAGGTTAAAGCACTCTTAAGCTTTAACCCGTATCCTCTATTGTATTTCTTAATTACTTCCACCTTTACTTCCTTCCAGCTATATAAGCTTCCAAGTTCTTTACCCTTGTTGAATGTAACTTGCCTTATTCATTTCTTTTGTTTAATTTTCTTTAGTTATGCTACAGTTATACCCTTGTTAAATGTAAACCGATCCGATATGGTTATTACTATGAAGGTCGGTATAAAAAAGTGTTAAATAAATAAATAAATAGCTTGCGATATGGATAGAAAATAATCCCCTAAGTTACTTACAAGGCCAGCATTGAATATCTACCCCACTCTGGGGCAGATTTTAAAACATATGCGTGGGCGTAGATTTGTTATCTTTGGTATGATGCATCATATGAAGAGGCAACACCCAACAACAGTGCTTCCATCTGGGGTTGGTGGCAGTTCCAGTCAGGGGACCCCTTCCAAGCAGCATAAAGTGGTTGAAAAGGAGCAGAGTCACACCACGCCCTCAGCCCCTTCTAGCAATCAGGTGGCAGGCCAGCAAGCCCTGACATGTGGCAGAAGCGACAACCCACCATGGAGGAAATGGGGTGGAGTGCAGTAACTCTATACCGGGGTAGGAGGCAGGAAACCTCAAAAGTTGTAACCAGGAGCATTGGGGAAATGATTGACCTTGATAACCAACCCTTGCAGATAGTGGAGAATGTGGGTTTCAATCATTTTCTGAAGGTTGTAGTTCCAAATTACAAAGTCCCCTCCAGAACCACATTTAGGCAGGGTGGTAGGGAAGTTCCCTCCCAGCCCTCTCCTTAATAGGAGCAGACTGGGAGGGAACTGGGGGAGGCCTGATTGCATCACCATGCTTATTTTCTGGAAATTCACCTCTCCCCCCCACGCACACCACCCCCTGTGAGCCCACCGCCGGCACATGGGCTCCCATAATTTAAAATATGTATGCACATGTGCATGCAGCCATCAGATTTTATAACATGTAAGTGCCGTCGTGTGCATGTTATAAAAATGGCACGCCATGTGCGCATGCCGGAAATGGTGCGCACACATGGACGAACTTACTCTTTAAAATAGACCCCTTAGATTCTAGAAAAGTGTGTCCTTGGTTAGCTTGAAGAGTATATAGAAACATATAGAAACATAGAAATGACGGCAGAAGAAGACCAACCGGTCCATCCAGTCTGCCCAGCAAGCCTTACACTTATTTTTTCTCATACTTAATTGTTTCTCTTGGCTCTTAGTAACCTTATGTTCTAATTCCCTTTTCACCCCCACTATTAATGTAGAGAGCAGTGATGGAGCTGCTTCCAAGTGAAATATTAAGTTTGATTAGTTGGGTAAGCGGCAGCATAGCTCTCTGCCATGAAGCAGAGGGCAATGCTGGAAATGTGTGAAGTATCAGTTTTTCTTTTCCCCTGTCCTTGAAGCAGGGAGTCATGCCGGACATGCACCGAAAGTGAAGCATGCCCTGAAAGTCACATTAACTATCATCAAATATTGAAAAGCCTAATAATTGGTAATACCTATAGCCCAAGAACCCATCCCTGTTTTTTTCTTTTTTTCTTTTTTTTTTTTAATTGGGAGATGGATGCCCTTCATCCTTCTACTCTGTGAAGGTGGACACCTACCACTGGCCACTGGCATCCCGCTCCGTTAATGCCTCTGTGGCTACTGCCGCTCCATGCAGTGTTTTACTACCTGCTCTTTATATGCGTCCTCTAGAACTGATGGATCCCATCCCTGTTTTTTTTTTTATTATTTATTTAATTGGGAGATGACAGCCCTCCATCCTTCCGCTCCGTGAAGGTGGACACCTATCACTGGCCACTGGCATCCCGCTCCGTGAATGCCTCTGTGGCTACTGCCGCTCTGTGCAGTATTTTACTACCTGCTCTTTAAATGGACACCTACCACTGGCCACTGGCATCCCGCTCCGTGAATGCCTCTGTGGCTACTGCCGCTCCGTGCAGTATTTTACTACCTGCTCTTTATATGTGTCCTCTAGACCTGATGGATCCCATCCCTGTTTTGTTTTTTTGTTTTTTTTTATTTAATTGGGAGATGACAGCCCTCCATCCTTCTGCTCCGTGAAGGTGGACACCTACCACTGGCCACTGGCATCCCACTCCGTGAATGCCTCTGTGGCTTTCAGAAAAAATTTCTATGGCTTTAGAAAAGGGAATAACACAGAAGGATTATTGCTATCTTTGATGGATACATTGCTAAGTAGTATGAAGAGAGATAAGACTGGGATCTTAGTACAGTTTGATTTATCCTCAGCCTTTTACTCAATAAGACATGATATTTTGTTTTCTCTCCTGGAACATCTTGGTATCTCCGGAGCAGTGCTAAATTGGTTTTGCTCATATTTGAATTAATGACAGTTTAGAGTACAAATGGATTTGGACTACTCTAGCTGGCGATAAATAAAGTATGGGGTACTCCAAGGATCATCTCTGTCTTCTGAATTTAAAAAATTGAATGTGTGTGTTTTTTTTATATACGCTGACAATGTTCAGCTTTATTTACCTAGTGAAGTTCCAGGGGAAATACCATTATTGTCTTTCAATAGATGTGTCTCACTTTTTTAAAAAATGGTTGGGATCAAATGGTTTATTATTGAACACTGAAAATGCAAAAGTCTCATGGAGAGGTAAGCAGCCAGCTACTCAGCTACTCAGCTCAACTCCAGTTTAATAATTGAAGGTAATCTGATCCAAATTTTGTCTGAAATTCGCAGCCTGGGAGTAGTCTTAGGCTCTTCTTTGTCAATGAAGCCACATGTTAGCTATGAATCATGTGCGTGTTTTATATGTTAAAACTATTGAAAATGTTATGCCCTTTTTTACCCAAGGGACTATTTAGCACTCTGCTTCAATCATTGGCCTTGAGTCACCTCAACTTTTGTGCAACATTGCTGGTGGGTCTGCCAGAAAACATGCTAAGAACATTGCCATTATTGTAGAATGCTGCATCATGGATTTGTTTGGTTTTGCCCATCCGCGCTCCAGCATCTACACAAGTAGAACTTTGCGTTCACAATCCATGGGTTTATTGAACGTGCCATCAGTGAAAAAGGGTAGTTATCTCAAACTCCATCCAGAACTTTTACTTTTGTCACTCCAGCACAGTGGAATAATTTGCCAGTTGAGATGAGAGGAATGCAGGTTGTGAAAAAATTCAGGAAGGGGATACAAAATGTTTTCGAGAACCATATGGTATTAATGAAATTTGTTAATTGTATGTAATATATGGGCTTTATTTGTTATATATTTGTTGATACTTATGCATTATGTCTGTATTTATGTGATCCACCCAGGACAAATTTTAAATGTGGATGATACGAAATATAAATATTTTTAAATAAATAAAATTAAGACATCTCATCCTCTTCTTTTCTTCAACTGACACCATCCTCTGGGGTCATGCTGGAGCTAAGTCTGGCATATTCACCCAAGCAGATGGTGCCATTTTGATGTACGGCATTGCCCCAGCAAATGGGGCTGCATCTGGGCCGAGGCCCTGGTGTCAGGTCTTGGCCTCTGGGCTGGGCTATGGCATTGAGCTTGTGCTCAGGCATGGGCTCTGGCCTAGGCCATGGCCCAGGCATCAGGACCCAGCCTCTGTGTTGAGCCCTAGAATTGGGCCCTGGTCCAGGTTGAGGCTACGGTGTTGGGACCTAGCATCCGGGATGGGTTGTGACATTGGGTCTGGGTCCAGGATCTAGCTTAGGCCGAGGCCCAGGCATTGGGACCTAGCTTGGATACCCAACAGATCAGGTAAGTGTGTTTGGGGAGGGGCTCAGCCAAGGCCCCAGCATCAGCCCAGGTGTAGCCAGAGATCCTGGCATCACCCTTGGGCCTTGGCCAATGCCCTAGTTTAGGGCCCAGCTTCAGGCCTAGGTAGTAGGGGGGGGGGGTAGGAATTGGATTCAGATGATAGCATATACTGGGCCCCAGATCTTATAGTCCAGGGTGCTGATACGCAGACTTCAGGGAAAAAGCACAGTACTGCTTCTTCAGCCAAAACCATTAGCAAAGCATGATCAAGCAGCATGTCTGATAGTGATTGTAAATATTACTACCCTTAACATAAGGCTTGGGATAACCAGCACAAATCACAGTTACTACCCTAAAAAGAGACATGGAGTAACCTGCACAGAGTAGTGGTTACTACCTTAGAAAACTTGCTGGGCAGATTGAATCGATCATTTGGTCTTGTTCTGCCATTGTTACTATGTTATTATGATGGCGGAAAAAAATACAAACGACCTATCTGGTCTGCCCATCCACAACAAGCATCTTACAATCCTTTCGGCTCCCTCAGAGATCTCATGCTTTCTCGATTTCAGATACAGTCCTTGTCTCCTTGTTATATAATACTTATGTTGTTTCATTTATTAATGTCTTAACTTTTTAACTCTGAGTAATACCTCGAGGAATAGCTTTATTATTTTAATAATTTTAATTTCTATCTTTAACAGCTAAATACTTTATTAATGTGCTTTTAAAATTTTTAACTGTTATCTTTTATTGGATGTATTTATCGTATTTACATTATTGTTTTAACTGTAAACCGCTGTGGAGGCTAACGCCAATGCGGCGGTATAGAAACATTAATAAACTATAAACCTCCACCAGGTGGATGTTCCATGCATTTACCACCGTCTCCATAAAGAAATATTTCCTTAGATGTCTCCTGAGTCTATTTCTTTTCACTCTCATCCCATGACCTCTTATTCTTGAGCCATCTTTCTATTGTAAAAGGCCTACCTCCTGTGTATTGATACGTTAGAGGTATTTAAATGTCTCTATTATATCTCCCCCTACTCTGCCTTTCCTCTGGATGTTTAGGTCTGTTGCCATATAGTTTATAATGAAGATCACTGACCATTTTATTAGCTATCCTCTGGACAGACGCTATCCAGTTTGTATCCTTCTAAAGGTGTGGTCTCCAGAACTGTTCACAGTATTTCAAATGAGATCTCATGAGGGAGTTATCACAATTATCTTGAACTATCTTTGTGACTTCTCCCATCTGTTGCCTGCCTGTCCACCTTCTCTATTTCTCTTGTTATGCCCGTCACAGAAACACTCTTTCCTTTCTACGCAGGTCTGTTTCCATGTTTTGTTTTCCTTTGTACACCTTTAATCTTGTCTTCCTGTCTCCATCTGTGGGCTGCTTTGTAGTCTGCTCTTCCTGGCTATACACTGCCATCAGCTCTGTGGCGCTGTCTATATTTTTCTGTTACAAAGAGATTTAAAGATATCTTTATTGACTGATGTGCTTATCACTATTGGTGAAGGAGCAGGAACTGGTGCTTTCTCTTAGCCCCCACAGACAGCAGAAGTTCAGGCATAGTCTTTCCTATCCATGAAGGCTGCAGCACAACAGCCTGGTTTAAATACTTATATTTTTTTTAATTTGTTATTTAGTGACAAGTACATTTGGTTTACATCTTACATTTGTTATTTTATGTATGGGCTATATTGTATAGGATGATGTATGATAAATGAAATTTGTGTGTGTGAGAGAGAGAATAAATTGAAGTTAAAGGGTTCCTCTCTATAACATGTATACTGTCAACTATTTTTAAGAACTGAGTACTATGAGGTCAGTATTCAGCACCACTTAGCCAGTTATGTTCCAACTTAACTGGTTAAGTGGAGTTATCTGAAAATTCGGCCAGCTCAACAGCCACCATGTATACAACTAATTGTTTATCGTACTAAATAGCTGGATAAGTGAGGGGCAGGAAGGGGAGTTCCAGGCCAGAGTTATTTTTCCAGATAACTTAGCAAGATAAGTGCTGATATTCAGCTTTATCTTGCAGTTAGCTGCATAAGTCTAAGACAGCATAAGATGTACTAATTTGGTTTTCCTTTTGTTTCCATAAAAAGAAAAAAATAAGTATCAAAATAGCTCTCATTGAATACAAATGGAGCTGAACAACTGTGGAGGCACTTCAAAATAGAGATATTCCAGCACAAAGCAACAATAAAAATATTCAAATCTGTGAGCTCCAAAGGATTAATAAAATACATATATAATGGTGAATCTGTGGGAAGAGTGAAGGGCAATAATCGAACATTTATGGTAGTTTTCCTGCGCTTTGAATGTATTTTCTTAGACTATAATAAACAACTTTTTAATTACCCAGAATCTCTGTCAAATAAACTCTTTTATGACAGTTGCTGTGCAGAAAAAAACAAAATATCACCTAATATTAATCCTTTAGAACACTAAATGCCAGGAGGTGAATTGAAATTATTGCTTTAAAAATAGTGACTTCACTATGTCTTTTAACTTCAACTCGGTGTCTTCAGACCATTTTGGGGGGGAAAGCAGAGGGAACTGGCGTGTTTTAGTAAATACCTTCCATGAATCTTTGCCTTGAGTTATTTTCCTCTATGAATTTGTGTCTCCTGACCCTTGACATACATTTTGTGCATTTGGATCAAAAGAGTGCATTGGAGTTTGTGGACCAGTGCTCTGTTTTTCAACAGACAATTGTTTTTGACAATTTCAATGTATGTTGATCTTTGCAGGTTAAAATGTGGTATTGTAGAGCTAAGTTTAGTTTGAGCTATAATGCAGCAAATTGAAATTGTCAACTACTTAAGGATAGATTTAGATTTAGTTAGGGAAAAATGTTATATACAGTTAGAGGTTAATATTCTCTCTAATTTTATCTTCCTAAATTTGGGGTTTTAAACTTTCCATTCCTTTAAATGGGTAAGTTTTAGCTGGGTAAGTAGTTAACTGGCTAACTCTTACCTGGACAAACAAAAAGAGTTGTGGAGGAGGAGTTCTAGGGGTGTGGCTTAAATTTAGCCGGATAGCACCGACATTCAGTGCTACTCAAATAAGTTTATCTGAGTAAGTATGGTCATAGTTCAGAGCAGGTCTAAAACATTTACACAGATACCTGTAAACCTAACCAGATATATCCAGTATATTTTATTTAAATTTATTTTAATATTTATAGCCTGCCTATCAGCTATTCTAGGCAGACTATCAGCCATTCTATATAGCTGTGTAAGATTAGAATAACCCTCAAAGGCTAGCAGTGATCTTATTCCCTGCCACCATCCCCCAAAATAATTTTAAAATGTGGGGATTGTAACTTCTATCCCCCTCCTCCCACCCAGTGATGCAAATGGTGCTGACTACTTTACCTCCGGCTTTCCACCATGTTCAAAAAATTAGCCGTGGCAAATGGGGGTCACTCCTACTCCTCTTTTTTAACTGCAGTAAAGTCCACACACCCTCTCTACTCTACTCTGGAAACCATGAAAGGTTACCCAATGTACAGCAAGTGTAACCCCCAAGAACCACAAGCTCTGCAGCTCCTCACACTTTGGAAAGCCACTATTCAATGCTACTTAACCAGGTAAATAGGGACTTATGCTGCTAAGTGGCTGAATATCCAGTCCCATTCAGCGACTGCCACTTAGCTGGATAAGTAATAATATTCAAACTTAGGGGGTTATTTTCCAAGCTGCATGTGAAAAGCACTACAACGCATGGTGTGATGCAAATTTGGAAAAGGGGGAGGGGTCTTGTGCAAGTGGGTTGCACTTTGCAATCTTTTCACAAATAGCATTTTGAGAGAGAGAGAGAGAGAGAGAGAGAGAGAGAGAGAGAGAGAGAGAGAGAGAGAGAGAGAGAGAGAGAGAGAGAGAGAGACTAGCTATAAGGCCTTTATAGTAGTTAGGTATTTATATCGCTATATGCGGCCCCACATAGTAACTCGAGGTAAGGTTTAGGTAGTAGTGTAGGGGTTAGGGGCCACTCTGACATTCAGAGTGAGACATACGAACAGAACAGTACACACTTGTGAAGATTTGATGTCCTTACATATAAGTCCACTTTAAAAATAAGTGGACATATACGGAAACTAGATCTGCATATATGCACACATCTATGCCTGCTTGAGGGCAGGTGTAAGTGTGTAAACTTGCATTTACATGCATATTTTAAAAAATGAAAAATATGCACATAAATGATTTCTCCACCCCAGCTCTGCCCCCGGAAATGCTTCTTTCTAATATGCTTAAACATACACATGAAATCACTTCCATGAATACTTTTATGCACATAACCCACAGAGTAATTTTCTAAAAGCTCAATGACACATATAAAATCACATTTTATGCTTGTAAACAATTTGGAAAATTAGAAGCATTTGCTTTATTTCATGCATTTAGTTTTCTATCATCTTATGTAGTATTAATATCATTGTCTCATTAAGTATTTCTAACTTAATCATCAAAATCATTCTTTCCATAATTTAAGAGGCTTATATGTTATCATAATCAGCTTTAGTTGCACATTCTTAGCAATTAAAGAAACATAGTGTATAAAAATGCTGCATTAATTTAAAAACTTCTGAAAGTTACTTCTTTGGTTTCATCTGCTATAACCATGTTCTCATACTTTCCATCACACTGAAGTAGTACCACCAAAGTCTACTAGTAATATCTTTATGTCATTTAAAACCCTTACTGAATAGTAATTATATTTCTTGGTATCAGTTAAACCGGTCATTGTGTAGCTTTAACAAAACCCCTCCACTGCAGCCTCAGCTTGGAGCAACCCTCACTATAATTGCTGAGCTAATCCTGGTTGGTTTGACCTAAACATTCTCATTTATGCAAGATGGCACATCTTGTTCATAGGAAAAAAAATTAAATTAGAAAGCATATCCTGTTGATCAACCAAGTCTACTCTGAATCAAGACATTCCTGTTCAAAATGAATTTATAATACACCGCTCTCTGAGTCTGTCAAGTAGCACTGCATGAATACAGTTCTTGAAAAGAACTAAATAAAAAAAATGGATTACATTTTCTCCATCAATATCATATGATCATGTGTTAACACTTCTCAGTGCAAAATAAGTATACCCTGAGAAAACAGCTAATGGTCAGGTGGCATTAATATTACCTAATGACACCATAATATTTGTTAGCCTTATGGAGATTTTCGTGGATGCAGTGAAACTACATAAAAAATAAATAGGAATAAGTAAGTCTTACATTTTTGCTTATACAATAAATGATGATTTTCTGGCTATATGGCATTTCATGGTGGCAATTTTCAAACTTTTCACAAAGAGAATAACTTTCAAACATCTCTGCCTGGCCTCATAGATATGTGCATATGGGCCTGCAGAGATTTATTATATTTTAGAATCTTCATGGATTGGTTTGCACAGGTTCCTTCATATGTGTATCCATGCCCCAAAACACAAGCACTTAAAAATGTTTGCATGTATGAGAAATCTCATACACACATATGTTTGTACACATGTGAGCACAATTCTGGTTTTGCCAGTGTAGGCTCATTCCCAACAAAGCAACTAAATTTTACCACCAGGGATAATATAACTAGATAGGGCATCCTGGTGGTGAGAAGAACATCTGCTCTTCCCTATCTGGGGGGGGGTCCTGGAGAAACATGAGAACTGTGTGGCAGGCTAGTGAGGCCTGCAATTATTTAATCATGGAGCTTCCTACTTTTACAAGGTAAGCACCTAGTGGGAAATATGGAGGTGAGCAGAGAAGTGGGGATGAGGTGTGTGTAGGTTAGGAGTTGGAGATGGGGGTGGAGTGGGGTGGGGTGGGGATGAGGATGGGGTTGGGGTTAGGGTTAGGGCAAAAGCTGAAAAATATATATTGATGCACAAAGAGACAGCAAAGCACCAAAATAACATAGGATCAAGGATTTATAAGGAAATTAGATAGAGAAATGAGGAGGTCACAGAAATATCAACATTGGACTTAGAGCATTTTATTCCTAATTCTTTATATAGACTGAGGACCTCAAGAAGAAGGCCCTGGAGTTGCACCTGAGGTAGAGGTGTGGCTAGACCTGCTGTGCACTAGGTAGGAGATAGCCAAAGGAAATTTTCCTAAACACCCATCAGGGACATGGCAACATGGTCTGTCTATTTCCTGCTTCCATCACAATTGCCCCTATTTTCCTGTTGCTCAACAAGACCTGTCTATGCCAATAGCTGCTATAATCACTCATGCACTTTAATATCTTCCATATAGAGTCCATGGGCCATGGTGTGTTCTGTCATGAAACATTACTTTTAATGCACTCACAGGCCAACTATGAAGTAAGTAAGGTTTTGAACCTACTCCTAATATCCTTACCAGGGATTGCCAATGCCTCTTTTCCAAGTACCTTTGTCTTGTAGCAGCATCATAGCTGTTTATGGCTTGCAATCCAAGACTTACTTCAATACATATCTCCCAGTGCCTGGGGCTACCTCAGAGCCCTTATCACTAACTAGGCATCATACTATAAAGGATTGCTGTACAGAAGGTAGCATATATTAAGAACACTATATATGGCTTTGCAGCCCTATAGCAGATGGATAGTCTACAACATATAGGATCACTTCCCATAGCCTCCACCTTTCCCATAAATGGAATGCACTCTAATAGTTTGTATGATGCTGCACGTCAACCCCTCAGCTGAGGGCTTGACACATACTTTTGTATCTGATCATAGATATCAGCAGTATGGAGGAAGAAGATGAAGAAGAGGAGAAACTGGCCCCTCTTGCTGGAGCAGCAACTGTGCTGACTGCAGGAGGCCAGAACTCACCTCTACCTCCACCATCACTAGGCCCTGCAGGAGCACACCAGCTACTTGCCCCCCCCCCCCCAACCCCAAATGATCACTCTGGGCCACAACCTGAACAAGATGCACTTTATGTCCCCTCCTCAGGACGGTTTCCATCATGTTTCACCTCGGACCTCTGAATGCAGGTCTTAGTCTGCATTCTATTAGGGATGTGAATCGTTTTTTGACGATTTAAAATATTGTCCGATATATTTTAAATCGTCAAAAATCGTTAGGGCCACGATACAATACCAATTCCCCCGATTTATCGTTAAAAAATCGTAAATCGGGGGAAGGGGGAGGGCAGGAAAACCGGCACACTAAAACCCCCTAAAACCCACCCCGACCCTTTAAATTAAATCCCCCACCCTCCCGAACCCCCCCCCCCAATGCTTTAAATTACCCGGGGATCCAACGGTGGTCCAGAACGGCGGCAGTCCGGAACGACCCCCTCAATTGAATCCTGTTGTCTTCAGCCGGCGCCATTTTGCAAAATGGCCACCGCAAAATGGCGGCGGCCATAGACAAAAACGATTCGACGCAGGAGGTCGTTCCGGACCCCCGCTGGACTTTTGGCAAGTCTTGTGGGGGTCAGGAGGCCCCCCCAAGCTGGCCAAAAGTTTCTGGGAGTCCAGCGGGGTTCAGGAAGCGATTTCTTGCCGCGAATCGCTTTCCGTACGGAAAATGGCGCCGGCAGGAGATCGACTGCAGGAGGTCGTTCAGCGGGGGTTCCGGACCGCCGCTGAATGACCTCCTGCAGTCGATCTCCTGCCGGCGCCATTTTCCATACGGAAAACGATTCGCGGCAAGAAATCGCTTCCTGAACCCCGCTGGACTCCCAGAAACTTTTGGCCAGCTTGGGGGGGCCTCCTGACCTCCACAAGACTTACCAAAAGTCCAGCGGGGGTCCGGAACGACCTCCTGCGTCGAATTGTTTTTGTCTATGGCCGCCGCCATTTTGCGGCGGCCATTTTGCAAAATGGCGCCGGCTGAAGACAACAGGATTCAATTGAGGGGGTCGTTCCGGACTGCTGCCGTTCTGGACCACCGCTGGATCCCCAGGTAATTTAAAGCATTTGGGGGCGGGGTTCAGGAGGGTGGGGGATTTAATTTAAAGGGTCGGGGGTGGGATTTAGGGGGTTTTAGTGTGTCGGCTCACGATTTTAACGATTTTCACGATAGTTTACACACCCAAATGGCAACAATACGATTTCCCTCCCCCTCCCAGCCAAAATCGATCGTTAAGACGATCGAGGACACGATTCACATCTCTACATTCTATACTTAGCTCTGCTGAATATCCTTGCTTGAATGGGAACAACACATCCAATATGTAAGTCATCACTAAGATCTTACCTCCTCAAAAGGACAAAGATGTGAGTGCTGCCAAGCCACAAATACTGGTCTAGCCTATAGAGGGAAGAATCTTGTCTGCTTCCCCATTACTAACCACTCAATGGGGAGACAAAGAGTTGAATTTTAGTGGCCCTTTCACCAACAGCAAACCTTACAGCAGAGAAGAGGTATCACATTGATGTGCAGGTAAGAACTCTTTTCAACAGAAGCTATCTGCATCAAGGTCTAATCATCCATCTCTAGTTCCCAAAAGCTGGTGATGTCAATGAGATTAATAGGGAAATACGTTTTATCCCAAAATATTGAAGGCCAACTTGGAATACTACGTGTGTCTGATGTAATTACCAAGATTCATCCTCATCTTCTCCTTGCTTACACCAGCTTTCCTCTCCAGCAGGGCCAACTTACTCCACAAGGCTCCCAGCATCCCGTTGGAAATCCTTTCATCGCCATTCCCATAATTAAATCTCTGAAAGACTACATGCCCATGGAGATCTCCCTTCAAGAATACAGGTTTCCCCTCAGCCCCTGTCTTCTACTAGACATATAGGCTAAAGGAGTATTATAGGGGTCTCACTTTAAAGCTCCCCACTGTGAGCTATTAGGGACTTGATGTTTTCATTACCTTGTCTCCTCATACACCTGTCCACTTATAATTTAGAAGGACTCAAACAAAGCAAGGCTTGAAAGCATGGGGCAATCACCTGAAGCAGAGTCTAGACTTTAGATTATCTCACCAGCTTCCAATCCTGACATCAATTACACTGAATGGAGTTTGGGTAGATATAGCAAATGAGACCCTGTAGAAACTAACACCCAAATGTCTTCTAATTCACAGGACTCATTTAGTAACCAAAATGATTGTTTATAGGTGAATGAAGGATCTCTCCCTCTCTGATTAATTACCAGCTATACAGCATAAAATCTAAGGCCAATTAAATAAAGTACAAGCTTCAGATAATTAGTTGATCATCCGCACATGTCTTGCTTTCCTTATTCCCAATATATAGCTTATGGACTAGTGTTATCAGATTGCTCCATATCATTAGGGTCAGGCTAATGTGATCCTGGATTTATCCCCATTGAATACAAGGAAAACAAAACCAGGATGAGTTCTGCCTCTCCCTGATGAACTAGAGCCATCTGGTAACCCTATTATAGACCAATTCTACACACACACATATAAGAACAATATACATGTATAACACTATTTTATAGGGAATGTGCACACATGTATGCAACAAATTAACATGTGTACAGGTTTCACACAAAATCTCCTATTTTATAAAAGTTTAACATAAATTTTATGTGTGTAAATCCTTTCTCTTTATATGTATATTTAGGTCATTTTTGTGTTTGGATGCGGATATATAAGTGGAGGTCTCATAGCCTGAGATCTGAATTTCAAAAATATGGACTTTTTCAAAATGAGGATGTTCCTAGAGGATGAACTAGAATACGGGGAGAAAATGGGTGAGGTAGAAGAACAGTGGGCCAAATTAAAAGTAGCTATTACAAAGGCAACAAATGTATATGTTAGAAAAGTAAACAAAAGTAAGAGGAAAAAGAAAATGATCTGATTCTCAAAGGAGGTGGATAAAAAAAATAAAGAGTCAGGAAGTATAAAAGATCCAAAGGAACACAAAGAGGAATATCTGGAAGAACTGAGGGAGATGAAGAAAGAAATAAAAAAAATCAAAAGGTCACATGGAAGAAAGAATTGCCAAAGAGGTAAAATGAGGTGACAAGACATTTTCAGATATATCAGAGAAAGAAAGAAGGCCCAAAGTGATATAGTGAAATTGAAAGGTGATAAGGAGAAATGTGTGGAGAGAAATGAAGAAATGGTAGAAATATAAGTACTTTATTTCAGTGTTCACTTCACTTAAGAAGACCTTGGAGAAGGACCATTGTTGGTTCAAAAGACTATAGATGGGGGTGCGGTAAAGGAAACTTCCTTTACAGAAAAGGTCTAGGAATACTGAGAATGGACAAGGCCATGGGTTCAGATGAGGTACATCCCAGGACACAAAGACATCTCAGAGATGTGCTGGCAAGTCCGCTGAAAGACCTGTTAAATAGATCCCTGAAAACAGGAGTCATGCTGTGAAATTGGAGAAGAACTGTTGTGGTCCTACTTCACAAGAGAGGTAGCAGAGAGGAGGCCAGAAACTACAGATTAGTTAGCCTCACCTCAGTGAAGGAAAATTAATGGAGAGGATACAGAACTGTTGGGTTGCCGGACCCGAGGCAGTGTGGTTGCATGAGGAGAAGGTCCTGTCAGACAAATCTGATTGATTTTTTCGATTGGGCGACTAGAGACTTGGATCAAGAAAGAGCGCTTCATGTAATTTATTTGGATTTCAGTAAAGCTTTTGATATGATTCCGCATAGGAGGCTGTTGAATAAAAAGAGAAGCTTGGGTCTGGGCATCAAGGTGGTAGAGTAGATTACAAACTGGTTGACTAACAGCAGACAGCATGTAAGGTAAATGGAACCTCCTCTAAAGAGAGAACAGTGTTAAATAGACTCATAAGGATTGGCTTTGGGATTGGTTCTGTTCCATATCTTTGTGAGCAACATTGCAGAAGGGATAGAAGGTAAAATTTGTCTATTTGCTGATGATACTAAGTAGAGATGTGAATCAGAACCAGAATCGGTTCTGATTCCGGTTCCGATTCACATCGTGTTTTTTTTTTCGTCCAGCCTGATCGTGGTTTTTTTTATCAGCTGCGCCCGAGCCGATAAACAAAAAACCCACCCCGACCCTTTAAAACTAATCCCTTAGCTTCCCCCACCCTCCCTACCCCCCAAAAAACCTTTTTACAGGTACCTGGTGGTCCAGTGGGGGTCCCGGGAGCGATCTCCCGCTCCAGGGCCGTCGGCTGCCACTAATCAAAATGGCGCCGATGGCCCTTTGCCCTTACCACGTGACAGGGTATCCGTGCCATTGGCCAGCCCCTGTCACATGGTAGGAGCACTGGATGGCCCGCTCGATTTTTAAAGATGGTGTCGGCCATCCAGTGCTCCCTCCATGTGACAGGGGCTGCCTAATGGCACGGATACCCTGTCACGTGGTAAGGGCAAAGGGCCATCGGCGCCATTTTGATTAGTGGCAGCCGACGGCCCTGGAGCGGGAGATCGCTCCCGGGACCCCCACTGGACCACCAGGTACCTGTAAAACGTTTGTTGGGGGGTCAGGAGGGTGGGGGAAGCTAAGGGATTAGTTTTAAAGGGTCGGGGTGGGTTTAGGTGTTATTTTTGGGTGCTGTTTTTCCCGCTCTCCCCCAAAACGATAAGAGAACCCCCACAAACAATATTGTGGGGTTTTCCTTTCATTTTGGGGGAGCCCCCGATTTCTGACGATTTTGAAAACATCGTAGGATATTTTCAATCGTCCGAAGCCCGATTCACATCCCTAATACTAAGATCTGCAACAGATTGAACACATGGAATGAAAAGTGATTTAAGAAAGATTGAAAGAAGGATCCATTTGAAGAAAATTGGATAAAGCATAAGCATTGACACGTTAAATGGAGAGAATTTGAAAAGAAGTTGATCATAGAGGCAAAAACTCATAATAAAACATTTTAAAATATATCTGAAGCAGGAAGCCTGTGAGTGAGTTAGTTGGGCTATTAGATGATTGAGGGGCTAAAGGAGCACTTAGGGAAGATAAGGCCATCTTGGAAAGTCTAAATGAATTCTTTGCTTTGGTGTTTACTGAGGAGGATATTGTGGAGGTTTCAAGGGTGATAGTTCAGATGAACAGATCCAAATCACAGTGAACCTGGAAGACTAGTCTCCTTCTTCCTTGCTATGACTTCATTTTAGCTCAGGCCTTTCATTCTTGGGCCAGAGTTTCTCATACCTGTGCTTAAATCTCTATCCCAAGGAGGTATGGCCTTTGATACTCATAACAGGTCCTGCATCCTTGGGCCAGAGTTTCCGAAGTTGTTTGCAGCAAAACACTTGTACTACTTATTTCAAGTCTGTGATCTGTTCTTCAACTCCAGTTTACTACTCCAGCCTGCTTGTTTCCTGAATCTGCCTGGTTCTTGGCCTGCCACTCCAGGTCTGCCAACTCCTTTTCTTACTTGCAACCTACCAGATTCCCAGACTGCTGTCAGCCTGTCCTACTCCTGGGGCTCAGCTCTGCCTGGAGTTTATAAGTATCTGAAGTGTTGGAACCAGACACTATTTTTACAAGTAGATTAACTATGCATTCATAATTAATGAGCTGCTTTTGGACAATTTTGCATCACAGTGACTCACAGTGACACGAGGAGGAGAGCCTGCTCACCTTGGCTCCCCTCCACAGGCTCCGTTCCATCCTCCCTAGCAGCAGCAGCCAGCTCTCGGCTTCCCCAGCACCTACCCCGTACACCTCCTGATGTGCTCTTGGTGGGCACACCTCTCTGCTACCTCTCTGGGAGACCCTCTGAGGCCCACCTAAGCCCTGGCGGTCTGGGAATCCAAGGGCTCAACCCCCGGAGCCCCCGGACTGTATTGGTATAGTTCCAGCTAGCCTCTCTCTCCTCGTGTGCTCCGCCTCCTGGCAGCAGTCGCCCTCTGGGAACCCTCAGAGGGTACCTTTTAACTTATCTTGCTTGGAAAGAAAAGCCCTGGCATGGACCTCCCCGCTTTGGGAGCATTCTGACTCCATACTCCAGCAGCTCCCTCAATTAATTTCCACATTCCAATGCACCTTCGATGATCCAGGCCGACAGGCAGTCACTGGCCACCATCTCCTGCACCTCCGCCAGGGTGCCGATTCCCTCTCAGAATATACTGTGGAGTTCCAAACCCTGGCTACAGAATTGGGATGGCAGGAAGGCTGCCTTTGGGCACTCTATGTTGAGGGCCTGTCATCCACTCTGAAAGACTAATTGGCAGCCCGAGAGATTCCCATGTCATTGGAGGACCTCATCGCTTTAGTTGGGTGGATTGACCACCGCCTCCAGGAATGGCACCAGGAAGTAAAAGCCAGCTGACAACTGGCCCTGGAACCTCCTCGATCCATTAGCCCCAGGTCAAGGGCATCATTGTCGGCTTCCTCGCCAAAGGAAGAATCAATGCAAATAAACCGCGGTCATCTTACTCCCGAGGAACACCTCCATAGATAGAAGTCCGGTCTCTGCCTCTACTGTGGGGGTCCTGGTCCCTTATCCAGACCTGTCCAGTGTGTCCGGTAAACTCCAGAGCCTAAACCTGGCGGGGGTCCCGAGCTTGGGCACTAAAGTTACCGGCCCTCAACTTCTGCTGCCTGTCTCCCTCCTCAGGGAGCCACACTCCTTCTCCACCACCACCCTCGTGGATACTGGGGCTGGTGGGAATTTCATTCTCGAGGAACTTGTTACACTACTTCAAATTTTTATACAACCTCTTGAGGTGCCTTTGCGAATTGCCTCCATCCATGGAGAACCTTTAACTGATAGCATCACCCATCGCACCCTAGCCATCCGACTGACCGTAGGGACTCTCCATGAAGAAGAGATAACCCTCCTGATCCTCAAGCAGTCAGTAACCCTCATTGTCCTCAGTCTACCATGGCTACAATTGCACTCTCCACATTTCGATTGGGAGTCACTCCAGCTTACCCAGAGGGGTCCCCGGTGCCAGACCCATTGTCTACGGTGGGTATCCCTGTCTTTTCTGGTACTAATATCCATGCCCCTTCCTGGGCTACCTACACTCTATGCTGACTACCAAGATGACTTCTCCAAACAGCAAGCCAACATCTTATCCCCACTCCGGAAGTTCAACTGCCCAATCGAACTACTACCTGGCAGCACACCTCCCAAAAGCAGAACTTACCCGCTCTCACTTCTAGAGACCCAGGCTATGTCCGCCTATATTAAGCAAAACTTAGCCAAAGGTTTCATTAGACCCTCTACATCCCTGGCGGGCGCCGGGTTCTTTGTTGTAAAAAAGAAGGTCGGCACCCTATGGCTGTGTATTGACTACCGAGGCCTGAATGCCATCACCCGCAAAGACCGGTACCCACTGCAGCTCATCAGTGAGCTGTTGATGGGCTCCAAGGGGCTCAAATCTTTACCAAGTTGGACCTACCTGGGGCCTATAATTTGATCCGCATTCAACCCGATGATATATGGAAAACCGCGTTTAATACGCGGGATGGACACTACGAGTATGTAGTAATGCCTTTTGGGCTATGCAACGCCCCTGCCATTTTCCAGAGGATGATGAATGAGATCTTTTGAGACCTCTTATACTCATTCGTAATAGTCTATTTGGCTGACATTTTGATCTTTTCCAAAGACCTGGAATTCCATCGCTCTCATGTCCAGACCATTCTTCAGTGACTTAGGGACCACCATCTCTACGCCAAACTTGAAAAATACCTTTTTGAACAGTCTAGTCTCCCATTCCTGGGTTACATCATTTCCAGTCAAGGATTCACTATAAACCCAGACATGCTCCAAGGTATTCATGACTTGCCTCAGCCAGTTTGAATGCAGGATTCACAAACTATTACCGTCACTTTATCGCAGACTACTCCACACTGGCAGCTCCACTCACTGCCATGACTAAGAAGGGATGTGACCTCTGGGAGTGGAGTCCCAAAGCCCAGTCCCCATTCCAGGAAATAAAGGAGGCCTTCCATACCAGCCCATGTCTCCACCATCCAGACCCGAACCGCCCCTTCATCGCTGAGGTTGATGCGTCTGCCATTGGCGCCGGGGTGGTCCTCAGTCAATACTCTACCAAGGGAGCCCTTGTTCCATGCTTGTTCTACTCCCACAAGTTTTCACCTGCAGAACGCAACTACACAATTGGGGACCGTGAACTCCTGACCATGAAGTTGGCACTCCAGGAGTGGTGTCCCTGGCCCGAGGGGGCCCAGCACAAGTTCAACATCTACACAGATCATAAGAATTTAGAACATCTGAAAGAGGCTCAACTACTGAAAGCAAGACAGGCCCGCTGGCTCTCTTCTTCGCATGGTTCAACTTTGAACTATGCTACCACCCGGCTGAGAAGAATCTCCGTGCCGATGCACTCTCACACTCTGTAGAGCTAGAAGATACCCCTGAAACTCCAGCTCATATCATTGATCCCGCCTGCATCTCCATCGCAGTTACTACCACCGTGCCTGCTGGCAAGACGGTGGTGCCTCGCTGCCTCCAAGAGCGAATGCTTCATTGGGCCCATGACTCCCGTCTCTCTGGCCATCTCAGCTGGGCCCAAACCCTCAAGATGCTCCGCAGACACTACTAGTGGGCTACTATGACCAAAGACTCCCAAAACTACATAGACTCTTGTCCTGTCTGCGCTCAACAAAAACCACCTACTGGACATTTGTGGAGGCTTCTTCAGCCCCTTCCAGCATCCACAGAACTCTGGATTAGTCTTTCTACAGACTTCATTATGGAGTTGCCCCCCTCCAAGGGGCACACCATAATCTGGATCATAATAGACCATTTCTCCAAAATGGCCCATTTTGTGCCTTTACCCTACCTACAGTCGGCTCTTGAAGTCGCCCGACTCTTCCTGAATCATGTCTTCCGTCTCCACAGATTGCCGCAAGAGATCGTCTCGTACCATGGCCCTCAGTTCGTGGCAAAGTACTGGAGCTCCCTCTGCAAAAAATCCAATATTACTTTGAACTTAACCTCCGCCTGCCATCCGCAGGCTAACGGTCAGTCCGAGAGAACCAATCGCTCCCTGAAGGCCTTCCTCCGGTCCTACATTAACGACCAACAAGGCAATTGGGTCGATCTTCTCCCATGGGTAGAGTTGTCACACAACACCCACATTGCATCCGTCACTGGGACCTCTCCATTTGCAGTGGTTTTTGGTCGGCAGCCCCACCTGCCTCTTGCAGTCCCACTCAGCATGCCACAGCCCAGACCATCTTCCGGCTATGGGACCAGGTTAAAGAACGCCTCTGTCAAGCGGCTGATCGTGCCAAATGGGTGATGGACATCCACCATCGGGCCACCCCAGTATTTTTGCCGGGACAGAAGGTCTGGCTCAGCACACGGCACATCTGCCTTCGGCTACCCTCTCAGTGATTGGCCCCAAAGTATGTGGGACCATTTCCCATCTTAAGCCGAGTGGGGGCTGTAACATACCAACTAAAGCTACCAGCAAGTCTTGGAATCCACAATACATTCATGTATCCCTGCTCAAGCCCCTAGTCTTATCCTGGCCATCTCGGAGACCACCTACTCAGCTCTCGGCTGAACCTGAGGCCACCCTTCAGGGCCAAGAGGTCCTGGACATTCACCGCCGAAGAGGACATTGGGAGTTCCTCCTGGTGTGGGAGGGCTTTGGATCAGTGGAGAACTTGTGGGAGCCCTCCCACCACATCCTGGACAAGAACCTCCTGCGAGCTTTCCATCAACAGCACCCACAGAAGCCTAGACCGGTACTAGAAAGGGGGGTACTCTTACACAGCCCGGCGGTACTGGTGCCGCAACCTCATCTCCCTCCACGGGCTCCATTCCATCCTCCCCAGCAGCAGCAGTCAGCTCTCAGTGTCCCCAGTGCCTACCCTGGACGCCTCCTGATGACATCACATAAGCGTCCTATATAAGGCGAGGGCCTTCCCTCAGTTCCTTGCCTTGGCAAATGGGTCATCACACTTGTGTGAAGCTAGTTCCTGTTCTATATTCCTGCATTCCTTGTTCCAGTGCTCCTGGGTTCCTGTGTTCCTGTGGTCCTTCCTGTGTTCCAGCGTTTGTTCCTGTTTCCTGTTCCACGTTCTGCTACCCAGTTTGTACCTTCTCAGACTGATACAGGGTACTAACCTTGGCTTGCCTCTGACCACATTTGGACCACTGACTGGAACTGACCTCTGCTTGCTTCTGACCACGCTCGGACTGATACCTGGAACTGAACTCTGCCTGCTACTGACCACGCTTGGACTGATACCTGGAACTGACCTCTGCTTGCTACTGACCACGCTCAGGCTCATACCTGGAACTGACCTCTGCTTGCTATTGACCATGCTAAGACTGATACTCTTATTTTTTAAGATGGCGCTGGCTGTCCATTGCTCCTACCATGTGACAGGGACCGTCCAATGGCATCGATAGCCCCTGTCACATGATAAGGGCAAAGGGCCACCAGCGCCATTTTGTCTACTGGCAGCCGACGGCCCGAGAGCGAGAGATCGCTCCTGGGACCCTCGCTGGACCACCAGGTACTTTAGGAAAGTTTTTTGGGGGTCATGAGGGTGGGTGATTGTAAATAATTAGATTTAAAGAGTTGGGTGGGGTTGGGCTTGGGGCAGCTGAAAAAAAAACTGTCTGGACCGTGTGAAACAGAATTTCCCGTGGATCCACGATACCAAAACCAGAACCTATTCCGGCACATGATTCACATCTCTATTCGGAACACAGGGTCTTGAATTCAATCACTTAGTCCGGGAATGGTTTGGTTCCCTGTTGTTGCAGTGATGCTGAAATCTGTCAAGAGTTCTTTTAGTTAGGTCGTTATTCAAGTTAAACATTGTGGCATTTAAACTTGATATTTCGGTGATGTATGATGTAACCTTTTGTGAAACATTTGTTCTTAGTGAAGCAATTTATTAAAATATTTGAATATTGGTTTTTTCAAGCCATTGAGTCTGGATAAGATTTTAATTTCATGTTGGTGCACTTTTTGATTAAAGCTCTATTTTATGGATAGGACTTTAACATGTGTACACCGCTTGTGCACAACTTGAAGTTTTTCACATTCGTTTTTGGCAGCATTATATTTGAGTATTTTTAAACACTAGTGATGATTCATTTTTTTACACTACTTTAGGTGATATTCTGAAATATAGTGTGGGTTTGAACCTTGCCATTTTGTTCACTCATTTTTATATTTTTTTAATGCAGGAATTTGTTTAATACATATTTTGTGACTAACACATAGATTTTGTGATTACGTTTGAGGAAAATCTTTTTTTTTCATTATTATTGTGAGATCATTTTAAGGTAGTTAGTTGTTTAGGTCTGGAATATCCTAGTCAAAATCAGAGCCTAGGGGGCACAGTATTTGGATATGGTAAGAAATCTGGAAATGTCTGGGCAGTTTGCCAATTGAAGCCTTGTAGCACACCACATAAGATGGATTATGGGTGAGAGGATGCCTGTCCAAAGGAGACTGAGTGTGATTACAAAGGAAAGATTTGAACCATGCTAATACTGGGCCTGAGAAACCTAGGTCCATTAGGCAGGTGAAGAGAAGTTTAAGATCTGTGGTGTCAAATGCTGCTGAGATCTCCAGGAGCACTAGGTAAAATCAATCATCATTCACAAACTAGATTATTGCATTTTGTGTTCTGTGGTGGGGTCTGGAACTGAATTGAAATGGGTTCAAGTAGTTTATAGTTTGTAGAAATTTGGTTAATTGATTTAGGACTACTACTTTCAATGAGGAAAGACTAAAGAGGTTAGGACTTTTCAGCTTGGAGAAGAGACGGCTGAAGGGGGATATGATAGAAGTGTTTAAAATCATGAGAGGTCTAGAACGGGTAGATGTGAATTGGTTTTTTACTCTTTCAGATAATAGAAAGACTAGGGGGCACTCCATGAAGTTAGCATGTGGCACATTTAAAACTAATCGAAGAAAGTTCTTTTTCATTCAACGCACAATTAAACTCTGGAATTTGTTGCCAGAGGATGTGGTTAGTGCAGTTAGTATAGCTGTGTTTAAAAAAGGATTGGATAAGTTCTTGGAGGAGAAGTCCATTACCTGCAATTAATTAAGTAGACTTAGAAAATAGCCACTGCTATTACTAGCAACAGTAACATGGAATAGACTTAGTTTTCAGGTACTTGCCGGGTTCATATGGCCTGGATTGGCCACTGTTGGAAACAGAATGCTGGGCTTGATGGACCCTTGGTCTGACCCAGTATGGCATGTTCTTATGTTTTGCTGAGAAAAGGGAGATATGAGACTGAGCAATTATTGTTTAGGTCATTTGGTACAAGTTTAGTTTCTTCAGAATTGCTAACCTTACATGAGTCCCGGGGTTCTCTGAGGGGGGCATGTCGGGGGCATGTCGGGGGGCGGGCCAGATCCGCGCGGCGTTTTCGGGGCAGGACGTAGCGTTTCGGGGGCGGGCCCGGGGGTGTGCTTACGGCCCGGGGCGGTCCGGGGGCGTGGCCGCACCCTCCGGACCCGCCCCCAGGTCGCGTCCCGGCGCGCTAGCGGCCTGCTGGCGCGCGGGGATTTACGTCTCCCTCCGGGAGGCGTAAATCCCCCGACAAAGGTAGGGGGGGGTTTAGACAGGGCCGGGCGGGTGGGTTAGGTAGGGGAAGGGAGGTAGGCTGCGCACGCCAGCTATACGGAATCGATAGCCTTGCGCGCACCGATCCCGGCTTGCAGTTGCAGCAGTATTGTTTAAGCTTGACGACAGCACGTTTTTGAAATGTAAGGATTTAATCAATAAGTAGGAGTCCTTCAACTACAATATCTTATTGATAAAGGGAATGGAACAGCTCCCCTATGAGGAAAGACTAAAGAGATTAGGACCTTTCAGCTTGGTGAAGAGATGGCTGAGGGGGGATATGATAGAGGTGTTTAAAATCATGAGAGGTCTAGAACGGGTTAATGTGAATCAGTTATTTACTCTTTCGGATAATAGAAAGACTAGGGGGCACTCCATGAAGTTAGCATGTGGCACATTTAAAACTAACCGGAGAAAGTTCTTTTTCACTCAACGCACAATTAAACTCTGGAATTTGTTGCCAGAGGTCTGCGCGCGCCGGTAGGCCTATTGAACATAGGCGCACCGGCGCGCAGGGCCCTGAAACTCCGCCCCTTAGTTTTTGGGTACTTGCCAGGTTCATATTGCCTGGTTTAGCTACTGTTAGAAACAGGATGCTAGGTTTGATGGACCCTTGGTCTGACCCTGTATGGTATGTTCTTATGTTCTTATGTTCATGCGGAAGAAGGATACAAGAACATATATTAAAAATATTTTGGGACTTAAAAAAAACCTTGCATACATATTTTTTCTCTAGTGTTATTTATTGAAGTGTTGTTTTAAATTCATTGTTTTCTAAATAAAATTATGATTGAAATTTAAATAAAATTATTTTGAACATATGGTTTCTATATTGAGTTTGGAACACTTTAATAGATTACAATATATTTTAACTAATATACTAAAGCAGTTGGGTCGAGCAGGAGGAAGGGAGGGATATAAGAGGATTCCCCCATCCCCCACACTTATAAGAGTTTTTTGGGTTTTTTTTTTTTAATCCACTAGGAGGAAGAAGGGTACATCAGCCTCAGGATACTGTCAATTTATGACATGGGCCAGGAAGAAGGAGAGGAGCAATCCTGAGACAGACTTTCTTTTTAAAAAAACACAAGCAGGAGGATGGGCAGAATTAATTGAATAATTCAGGACTGACCAATTAAGGTTTAACCCCACTTTCAGAACACCTCTAGGGCTGCTTCTTTTTGTGTTGATACATTTTGTGTGGGCTGTGATTTTCCCCAAGGTTAACTGGTCATTGAGAGGAAAAACTGAAACAGTAAGAGGTAGATTTTTATAAAGTATGCTCGCACATCCATGTGTGCGTGCTACCTGGCGCACATACATGGACGCACGTTTTTATAACATGCACATGCGCATGTTATAAAATTTCAGGTCGGCACATGCAAAGGGGGGGGGGGTATAAATTTGCAAATGCATGTGGTGACTCATCGGGGCCTTCCCCAGTTCCCTCCCAGTCTGTTCCAATTAAGGAACAGTCTGGGAGGGAACTTACCAAACCCCTACCCTAACCTCCCTTCCCCTTCCCCTATCCTGCCCTCCACCTATCCCTATCCTAACTACACCTAATTTTGGTATTTTACCTTTTGCTCCTGCCAAGGAGCAAGTTTGTGTGCGCCTGCACCCTACCGGCGCGCGATCTCCCGGCACAGCAGCAAATGGCCGTTGTGCCAGCCGCCTCTAGCCCCTCCCCACCCCCCGGACTGCCCCTTTTAAAGCCCAGTCACTTACATGCGACCCGGGGTTTACACGCATGGTCAGGCCCATTTGAAAATTGGCCCGGTGCGCATAAGGCCTGGCCACGTGCGTAAACTCCGGGATTTATGTGCGGCGGGGTTTTAAAATCTACCCCTAAGTTTTATCCCACTGATTTCTAAAGTTAACTGGGCAAATTAAAGAGTAGCAAATCCCCTGGACCAGATGTTTTACACCCCAGTGTTCTGAAAGAACTAAAAAATGAAATTGCATATTTATTACTAGTAATTTGTAAACTTAAAATAGTTATTGTGCCTGAAGATTGGAGGGTGGCCAATGTGAAACCGATCTTTAAAATGGAATCTGGGGTGAACCAGGAAACTACAGATTGGAGACCCTGATAGCAGTGGGAAAATATTCTAAAGAATAAAATCACAGAACGTATAAAAAGGTACGGTTTAATATGACAGAGCCAGCATGGATTTATACCAGGGAAGACAGGCCATACCAATCTGCTACATTTTTTTGAAGGAGATAATAAACATGGTGATACATTGGATATAGTGTATTTGAATTTTCAGAAAGCAAAATCCCCCATGAGAGACTCCTGAGAAAAATAAAAAGTCATGAGATAGGAGGCAATGTCCTATTGTGGACTGCAAACTGGTTAAAAGATAGAAAACAGAGAGTTGGAAGAAATGGTTAGTTTTCTCAGTGAAGAAATGTAAATAGCGGGGTACCTCAGGGATCCATACTGAGACTTGTATTTTTTAATATATTTTTAAATGATCTGGAAAAGGAAACAATGAGTGAGATGGTTAAATTTGCAGATTACATAAAATTATTCTAAGTAGTAAAATCACAAGTGGATTGTGAGAAATTACAGAAGGACCTTGCAAAACCTGAAGATTGGGCATACAAATGCAGATGAAATTTAAAGTGGACAAGTATAAAGTAATAAACATAGGGACAATTTGGACAAATAACCCTACTATAGTTACATGATGATAGGTTCTAGAATTTCAACCTAAGAAAAGGATCTGGACGTCATCTTGAACAATACTTTGATATCCTCAGCCTAGTGTGTAGCTGCAGTCAAAAAAGCAAACAGAATGTAGGGATTATTAGGAAAAGTATGGAGAATAAAATGAAGAAAGTCATAATACTTCTGTATCTCTCCATGATTAGACTGTACCTAGAGTACTGTGTGCAATTGCTGTTGCTGTATCTTAAAAAAGATATAGCTGAACTGGAAAAAGTACAGAGAAGGATGACCAAAATGATAAAGGATTTGGAATGGCTCCCCTTATGAGGAAAGGCTAAAGAGGTTAGGGCTGTTCAGCTTGGAGAAAGATAGTTGAGAGGGAGTATGATAAAAGTCTTTAAAGTCATGAGTGGAATTAAATGGGTAAATGTGAATTGGCTATTTACTCTTTTAAACAATACAAAAAATAGGGCACATTCAATGAAGTTATGTAGCACATTTAAAACAAATCAGAAATCATTATTTTTCATTCAACACACTATTAAGCTCTGAAATTCATTGCCAGAGAATGTGGTAGAGGCAGCTAGCATAGCTGGATTTAAAACAGGTTTGGGCTAGTTCTTGGAGGAGAAGTACATAAACTGTTATTAACCAGATAGGCTCGGGAAAAGTCAATACATAAACCCGGGTATTAGCAGCATGGGATCTATCTACTGTTTGGGATTCTGCTAGGTACTTATGACCTGGATTGGCTACTGTTGGAAATAGGATATGGAATTTAATGGACCTCAGTCTGACCCAATATGGAAATTCTCATGTTCTTATGTTCAACTTCAGTTGAAGCATTTTCTGTAGATATGAACGTGAGTATGCATGTAAACCACGCTTCTGAACATAGTCTGACTTCAATGCAGATAAAATTTACATACAATTTACAGCCTCTCCATGTTTTAGCCCCAGTGCTTGCTTTTAGCTAACTAGTTTGCATGGTCGCAAATTACACCTGTTCAAGGCAAGTGCTAAATTCTGAGTGTTATCAGAAGCTAACACCCAAATTTTTGAAGCCCGGCATGTGTAAAACCTGGGAGCTATGCACGTGGCTGGGCCAAGTGCATTATAAAAATGGCCCGGCCACATGCGTATCTGCGTGTCCGCGCAGAAGTACTGGCAGATCAAACAGGGGCAGGCCGCAGGGGCTGGGGCCGGCCTGGACAGCGCCATTAGATGCTCTCCCGGTGAAGTGTGCGCTGGCAGCCGGCCAGCATGCGGAAGTTACTTCTGCTCCAAAGGAGCAGTAAGGTCTAAAACAAATAATTTTGGATAGATAAGTAGCGGTTAGCAGTTTGGGAGGAGAGGGGAAAAGGTAGGAAGGGTCGTTAGAGGGATATGGAAGTTCCCTCCCAGTCTGCTCCTTAATTAGAGTGGACTGGGAGGGAACTGGGAAAGGCCTACTCACGACACCGCACGCATTTTTTTAAAATCACCCCCCGATATTAATATCGGCCACGCATGTATGCGCGGGAATCATATTTTATAGCATGTTATAAAATAGCCACGTCGTGTGCACATGATGGGAACCACGCGCACATGGACACACGTGCGCATTTTTTAAAATCATCCCCTTTAGTTAATAGTGTGCGTTAAGAACATACCACATTTTTTGCCATCCAGATGATAAATCCTAATTTCTTTATGATGTTCCTTCATTTACATGCAGTATGCACTGAAGAGAATTTTAAAGCACTGACACTAATATCTCTGCTGACCCTTTAAAAATGAACTTTAAGGCTTTTTACACAAAACAAGCCATTAGTGTGCACTCTAGAAACCTCCTCCTTCCCCCACCTCCAATGTACATACATACACTTTATGACTATCCATTGTGGTCACAACCTAAAGGAGATCCCAAGAATTACCTTTAGGAACTGTTGTACCACTGTCAATGTAAAAAAGTGACTCTCCTTTTTATTTCAGATATGAGATGGATGAAATACCTCCTATTTTTTTTACTGTTCTGCCATCCCTAATTTACTCTTTTTATTTTTCAAGTCTCCATTTAATCTGTACCCTTTTAACCTGCTGGTTCAATAAGGAGTGTGATTTGTGCTTTACAGCAGTTATAATTTTGAAATTCTGATGTTTTAAAGGTGGCAACATTCACGTTTGACATAAATGATCTTGTTAAGTGGACAATTATCTTGCTGCCAAGATATCACTGCATATTAGAAGATATACTTAATTGATTATTAAAACTTTATTTTATAGGATCCCCACCAAAATAATCCATAAGTATTGTACCAAATGTGCTTGAACATAAAAAAGAATAGGCGGAAATAAAACTGCAACTAAACAGTGAATAAGAACAGAAAGTCCTCAGCATGGAAATTAAACATGTGCAGCTGAAAATAAACATGTCAAACTGTGATTTAAAGACTACTCAGCATTTTCATCACAAAGATGAAGAATCTCCCAAAGCAACAGAAAATAAAAGCAGGAAGTATATGTAGGCATTCTTTAAAAGTACAGACATGAATTCTGTTTGCAATAGACTTTTGCCTTAGGCACTAACTGACAGAAACCAATTTCCATGAAGTTTTGCAAATTTCAGGATGGAAGGAGTAATGAATGGCTCAGTCCAGCCAAATTCATCTCAGTGGAGAAGGTATTCACCAAGATAGACAATGGGGTCTGTGAATATAAATATTGTCATCCTGAACTCAAAAATACAGCTGAGGGAGTTTACTATAGAGCAGTAAATTCAGAATGTTAGAAATTTGGGGATGCAGTTTGATAATGGCTTACTGCTGAGCCTCATATTTCTATCTTAGTGAAGAGGATGTTTTTTTTAAGTTAAAGGGTTTGCTGAGTTTTTCAGTGTTTCCAACCATGGTTCAAGTGTTGGTTTCTTCAATATTTGATTATTGCAATGGGGTGTTGCTAGGTTTGCCTGGTAAAAGTATTTGACTACAGGTTGTACAGCGAGGTTGATCTTTGCTTGTTCCTGAAGACAGAATGGAATGCTTTTTAGGGAAAGAATCATGTTTAAGATCATGATTCTGATGTTTAAGGTGGTTCGGGGGACAGGGGCTGAATATTTATATCTGAATATTTTCAGAAATTGTTTATAAGCTAAATCTATATTCCTAATCATAGTTTACATTCAGCACATGATTATTCAATTTTACATTCAGCACATGATTATTCAATTTTCATTTAAAAATCTTTAAACAAAATCAAAGAAGTAAGACAGATGTACATCTCATCACATAATAACCAGTTTACAATAATATTCCATCTTCATTACTAAATAACGTGAGGGAGACTATTCAAATACAAATAAAAAATTAACTTCAAAGTCAGCACTGGTACAAATTCTATCTGTTTGAGAGATTTGAAAGGTGTTCCACCAGAAAAGGTTTTTTTTCGGTGATTGGCCCAGAAATTTTGAATTCAACCCAAGCTGATATCAGCTTGCAGACTATCTGGTGTTCAGAAAAAAAGTGAAAGAATAGTAGTTTCCTTGTTTTTGTATGCACTGGGGTAATGTGAGCTGTAAATGATTTATTTATGATTCAGACTTCAATTTATGTTTGTTATTTTAGGCTTTATTTTTGTTTAGGTTATTCATTTTATTGTTGGATGATTTTGTTTTGTGTGTTTATTTTGTTGGCCAAGTTTACCAGAGTATGGTACTTAAGAAATTGGAATTAAGTAAATAAAAACAGGTATATTCTTGTAGTTGCAGTTTTCCAAATCTGCCTCTCACCATTCCAGGAAGATGTGCCCCCACCTTATGATTTCATGTACACGTTGGGAATGGGTGACCAGATGCTAGTGAGCAAGTTCTAGCTGCTGGAACACAATCATAAAGTAAAACATGTGCCCAAGAAAAATAGAAATATTAGTCCATTTCTCTGCAAGAAAGATACATTAAGTCAGAAGTGGGTTGGAATTTTAAGATTCTTCAGTTTCTCACGCAGAGCCATACCTGGAGTGGAGGAGTAGACTAGTGGTTAAAGCAGTAGGTTAGAGTAACCAATTGTTTAGAGCAGCAGACTAAGAACTGGGGAAGCCAGGCTTCAAATCCTGCTGATACTTCTTGTGACCTTGGGCAAGTTAATTCATTCTTTAATGCCTCAGATAAAACCTTAGGGCTTGATTTGTTAGGCTTTTGTACTGTTAGGAAGTACATATTTACATGCTACTTAGCCAGATAAATTGGACATATCTAGTTAAGTGGCTGCTGCTGAATATCTGGCTATAACACTTAGGAACTTATCGGACTAATTGTTAGCCATATAGTTAGTGGGAGGGCAGTGGGCATAACTGGGTAGTGCTACCTATCCAGTTAAATTAATTGGATAATTTAGACATGGCTCACAGCAGGTTTATAGTTAGCCAGATAAGCTTATCCACCTAGCTTTATTACTTATCAGATATATTTAGTAGGGATATGCAATCGTTTTTTGATTAGGAAATTCGTATGATATTTCCTAAATCGTCATGGATCAGGAAACCAAAAAAACAATTGCACATTCCTCATATTTTCATAAAAAATCGTTTTTTGGCTTAGTGCGCTAACTCCCGTTAGCGTGCACTAACATAAAAATGTTAGTTATTGTTAGTTTTTGTTAGTGCACGCTAACGGGAGGTAGCGCGCACTACACCGAAAAACGATTTTTCACGGAAAAAAAATGTCGATCCGCAGGAATACGAGATTTTCCGGTGGCCACACAAACCTGAAAGTGGAAATGATCAGGCCCCCAATGCACATCTCTAATATTTAGCAGCATTGCTCTGCCACTGAATATCGCATGTAAGTTAAGTGGATAAGTCTTAGCCAGATATATTTTAATATTGGCCCTTCTGTGTCTAAGAGAAACAATGCTTAATAAATCTGACCCTTAGATTGCGAACCCTGTGGGGACAGTTAAGGTTCTACTGCACCTGAAGGTAACTAATCTTCAGCTACCAAGGTATGAGCCAAATCTAAACTAAGTGCTACAGAGAATGCACCCATAGGTATCCTCAACATGTCACCTTCTCTCTCAGGACAAGTTTGAGGAGGATCAGAGAAACTTTGATCTTAGGTAGGTGGGAAAGGACTTAGCTGATTTTCAGCACTAACCACTAACCAGTTAAGATTACTAAATCTAAATAATTACATTTTGACTAGACTGATTTAGGGCCTCATTTTCCAAGCTGCTTGCACGCGATAAGGGACCTTTCGTAATTAAAAAGTCCCTTATCGCGTGCGATACCAGAATGGGGGCGGAGTCAGGGTGGAGTCGGCGCCGGAAGAGGAGGAGTCGGGGCATCACCAGGACCGACTCTGCGCCGACGCCGTGGACAGTGAAAAGGTAGATGCCTTTTCGCTGCCTATTTTGCTCCCAATAGCTGCACCTCCTATGGTGGTACTATTGGGTGCGAAACCAGCAGCGATCGCACCGCGATGGTGCGATCGCTGCCGGCTAGCGCAGGCCCGCCCCCCGTTTCGGCCCCCTGCCCCTCATCTTCTAAAGTATCACCCTTAGTGAGATATTCAGTCATACTGTTAGTTGGATAACTGCAGCTCACTATCTAGTTAAAGAGAAATGAATACATTTACCTGTATCTTACTTATTCAGCAGGTTTTGGAAAATCTATCCTATATTAGATGATGGCAGAAAAAGAGCAAATTGGACCATTCTGTTAGTGTTTGCTCAATTGAGATTCTTTCACATTGAGTAGATGCAGCCTGAATCCAGCTCAAGCCCCTATCATGTCTTTTACCTGACCTCTCAATCTTTTTCCCACTACCACCTTCCATATCTGTCCCAGCCTTACCAAAACTCTGCTAATAGAGCTGTCCACTACCAACTCCACTGCTAGGTCATTTCAGGCCTTTTCATCTTCAAATTAAGGATGTGCTGAACAGGTCTAAAAATATTATTTTGCATCTTTTTCTATTTTTGTTTTTTTTCCCCAGGATTTGTTTTGTTTAATGTTTATTTTAATTTGGTTTATTTGACAAACCAAAATAAATATAAAAAAAAACAAAAAATTAAAAAATAAAAACAAACTGAAATGAGATCCTGCCAATTCCTTCCTGCTCCCAAGAAAAATACTGGGGCTTGGGAACTTCCTAGCCCCCACTTACCCCTTCCTTGAGGATCCTATATCAAGAAAGTGATAGGAGCACATTTAGTCTCCTGCCTCACTAGCATTTCATAAAAAAGGGTGCCAGCTAGCCTTTTTGATGTCACTATGGTGCCAGTCTCAGAGCCAACCTGTGCCATTTTTAAAGGAATACCGGTGGGGATAGGAGGAGCATCCCTCTTGCCCCTTTCTCAATTCAGGACCACATGGGAGGGGTAAATCTGGCAAAGGAGGACCCCAGCCTCTGTAACTTTTTCTGAGTCAGATTGAACTGTGTCAGAGGGGCCAGGGGATGTCTCTGTTGGGATATGTCAACTCAGCCCAGCCTAGTAGGCTTTTGCCCCAATTGATTGGTAGATGCCTTGGGGAGCCTTGATGGGTTCAGGAAGGCCCTAGAGAAGCCCTGGGCAGGCCTCAGAGAGCCCAGGAGAGTCTCAGGGAGCCCTGGAGAGGCCCTATGTAGATTTCCAGGAAGTTTTGGAGAAGCCTCGGTGAGCCCCAAGAAAACTCTAAGCCAGCCTCAGGGAGGCTCTGGGAAGGCCTCAGGGAAACCCCAATGGGGCCCCTGGTGATCCTCTGAAAAGCCTCTAAGAGCCCCAGGGAGGCCTCAAGAAAGCCTTGGGGAGGCCTCAGTGATTCCCAGGGAACCACACAGAGATCCAGAATGGCAACAGAGGATTCGTTTTTTTTTAATCAAAGTAAATCCAGTATGAACAAAAAAGAAAAACCAACAAAATGTAATTGGGGTTTTTTTATTCCTTTAAAAAAAAAATGATACAAAATAGGAAATGCCCTTGACATTTCTTATTTCTTTTCAACTGAATGCAGATTCGTACTTCAAATGTAATTATTAGACCAATACTTAATACAACACCAAGACCTTTCCACATTTAACCATGGCCTTTCCATATAAATCATTCTAGCCATCTTGGAAGCCCTAAGCTGCTCATGCAAATTATCCAAATACTTCCTTCTCATTCTGTTTGCCAATAGGGCTCCTGTGTGCTTCTTTGAATTTACATTTTATTTTGAATTCCTTAATCTGGAATTCCTATTCTGGAAGTCCATTCCCAAAATATTCTGCCTTTTCCAAGAAGAAACATTTTCTAATGTTGCGCCTAATTTTATACTCTTTGAGCCACATACATAACCTTTTGCTCTAGAGTGTTCTTTCCTGGGAAATACATTTGCTTCTTGTGCCTGATTTATTTTTTTTGAAGTATTTTAAAGTCTCAACCATTTACCCCCATCTCTCCTTTTCTCTAGAGTATACATGTTTAGGATGTTCCCCAAGTCTCAAATCATGATTTTCATTGCACACTCTATACCATTTTGATAGCCTTTCTTGGACTGTCTCCAGCCTCTCTATATTCTTTTTGAGGATCTCTTCCAGAATTGGATACAATAATATAGTTGGGGGTCTCACCAATTACCTGTATAGAGGCATTATCACCTCTTTTTTATGCTGTTTCTGTTCTTCCCTATGCACTGTAGCATCATTCTAGCTCTGGCGACCACCTCATCATGCTGTTTCACAACCTTGCGATCATCGGATGCTATCACCCTCTAAGCTTCTTTCCCAATCAGCACACATCAGCTTCTCATGCCCCATTGCTTGCATTTCTGTTCTCCAAATGCATGACTGCAAGTTTTATTATGTTGAATCCTAACTGCAAGCTGTAGACTATTCCTTGATCTTTCTTAGGTCTCTTCTCACTTCACAGGTGTCCACTCTGTTGTAATATCATAAGTGTAGTTTACAAAAAGACAAGCTTTTCCTCCCACTGCAATATCACTTACAAAGATGTTTGAACAGAATAGGCCCCAGGACAAACATATTATTTATTTCAATTTCAATGTTTTACCAATTCAAGCTCAAAACGGATTATAAAAATTTGATTGCAACAGGACCAACATTCTAAACACACACACGCACAGATCAGATCGAAAGTGTTGCAATTAAGCAGGTATGGTCAGGTATAGAGTACTGGTAAGACATTTCCTACTGGTATACTACATCAGACACAGACCAGTCCCTCTCCTTCAGTTAGTTTACAGGAAACAGCAGAGAAGTGGCTGGTGAATGAACAGAGCAATGGTTTTCTTCTACGTTGTGTGCTCTCTAGTCTCATATTCCTCACTTATGTTCCCACAGTCCCCTTAGAAGCACCAGCAGGTTTCCTGATATGAATCTGATGTGGGTGGAAACAATAAGGGAAGTACTAGAGAAGGTAGCTTGAGGATAGGTGGGGAAGAGGGCTGGAGCAGGCACTTGTGATCCTAGGTCTGGGAGAAGCGTTGGAGAAGAGGAAGGAGCAATGGTAAGTGTAGGTCGATCAGGTATCCAGTGCCAGAAAGATTTCCTGCCAGTGTGGGAATCCCACAGAGGCTGTAAAGCAGAGTAATCTACTGCACTGTTGCCAAGTCAGCAAAATCTCCAGCCTAATACCAGGGTAGGGGAAAGGCAAGTGGGCAGCTGCCCTGGCAGAGGAAGCCAGCCTATTTCTGCCACTTTCCTTTTCTTCCCTCAGTTTGCTGCAGCCATGTACTGCTCTATATTTTTGCAGCTGGCAACACGGAAACCACAGGGGAGGCGTGTGAGGAAGAGGACCCAGGAGAACTAGACTGTTGCAAGGGCACTGGAAGCTGGCACCAATGGAACTTCCCCATAACCTCACCCCAACTGCAGCCTGCTTGCTTCCAAAGACACCATAGCACAATTAAGACCTGCCACTTCTCTAGGTCCAGGCAGCTTCCCAGGGGATCAATCCAGGCGAGAAAATATCATCTGTGGCTGTAGGCTTACCCTTTATAAGGTCAAAACTATCACAAATGCTTTTCTTCCTTTGGGTAGGCTGGTCTCAGGGATGTGAGAGTGTGTGTGTGTGTGTGTGTGTGTGTAGGGATTATCGGTTTGTCTGAGTTGCTGTGAAAATGTGCTTTGTAGCATTCAGATGCGAAAGGTAGATAGCACCTAAAATCTCTATTGAATTTCCTGGCTAGGGGGAAGGAAGCACCTAAATGTTTGCTACCCGTGAAACAGAGCAGATTTTTAAGCCTTCTTTCTTCTACATTTCTGTTATTCTGGTAAGAACTTGCTAACAACCTTTCCTTTTGCAGCTTCGTCATGTAAGCTGTAGACCAGAGGTCCTCACAATTTTCAACAGAAGGGCCACATAAGACATTTTAAATCACCAAGAGGGCTGGGGTTGGGGTTGTTGATGATTTGACATTCTGGGAAAAGGAGGGGACAAGGTTCCCGCAGGTTTTGGCGGATAGAGTGCCAGTAATATTTCAAAATGTCTTGGAAGTTGGCAATCCTATCACAACCCCAGTAACCCTGCCCCCATGCCCTCTATGTCTCTTTCCTCCCACCCCATTCTCTACCTTCAATTCACTCACCCATCTCATTATCTCCCTTCCCTTCTCTTGCCTCTCATTCCCGCCCTTTCCTCTTAACCTTTTTGCCTCTCATTTCCCCTTCACCATATGGCCCAGCCAGCATTAATGTTGTTACGCTTGGGCTCCGGACAGGAGTAGTGCACACCACCCAGCAGGGTGGCTCCAGGTGGAGAGAGACAGGAAGCTCGAACAGAGTCAGGTACCAGGCTGGGTCAGGGCAGGCAGCAAGAATCAGAGTCAAGTTCAGGCTGGGTCAGGGCAGGCGGCAAGTGGCAGTGTCTAAGTACAGGCTGGGTCAGGGCAGGCGGCAAGTGGCAGTGTCAAGTACAGGCTGGGTCAGGGCAGGCGGCAGTCAGCAGTGTCTGGGTCCAGGCTGGGTCAGGGCACAGTAAGCAGGGCAGGGCAGGTCAGAAGGCCCGTAGGCCACACACACACACACACGGAAGGCCCGTAGGCCACACACCAATAGCGGGGCAAGGCAGGTCAGAAGGCCCGTAGGCCACACACACACACACGGAAGGCCCGTAGGCCACACACCAATAGCGGGGCAAGGCAGGTCAGAAGGCCCGTAGGCCACACACACACACACGGAAGGCCCGTAGGCCACACACCAATAGCGGGGCAAGGCAGGTCAGAAGGCCCGTAGGCCACACACACACACACGGAAGGCCCGTAGGCCACACACCAATAGCGGGGCAAGGCAGGTCAGAAGGCCCGTAGGCCACACACACACACACGGAAGGCCCGTAGGCCACACACCATAGCGGGGCAAAGGCAGGTCAGAAGCCCAGTAGGCCACACACACACACACGGAAGGCCTAGGGCAAGGTATGGAAATCAAGGAAGAAGGCCAAAAGGCCGCACAAGGCAAGGCAAGGAAAGGAAAGGCCCGAAGGCCACGCAAGGCAAGGCAAGGCAAGGATAGGCCCGAAGGCCGCGCAAGGCAAGGCAAGGCAAGGAGAGGCCCGAAGGCCACGCAAGGCAAGAGCCACGGCAAGGATAGGCCCGAAGGCCGCGCAAGGCAAGGCAAGGCAAGGATAGGCCCGAAGGCCGCGCAAGGCAAGGCAAGGCAAGGATAGGCCCGAAGGCCGCGCAAGGCAAGCAAGAATCAGAGTCAAGTTCAGGCTGGGTCAGGGCAGGCGGCAAGTGGCAGTGTCTAAGTACAGGCTGGGTCAGGGCAGGCGGCAAGTGGCAGTGTCAAGTACAGGCTGGGTCAGGGCAGGCGGCAGTCAGCAGTGTCTGGGTCCAGGCTGGGTCAGGGCACAGTAAGCAGGGCAGGGCAGGTCAGAAGGCCCGTAGGCCACACACACACACACACGGAAGGCCCGTAGGCCACACACCAATAGCGGGGCAAGGCAGGTCAGAAGGCCCGTAGGCCACACACACACACACGGAAGGCCCGTAGGCCACACACCAATAGCGGGGCAAGGCAGGTCAGAAGGCCCGTAGGCCACACACACACACACGGAAGGCCCGTAGGCCACACACCAATAGCGGGGCAAGGCAGGTCAGAAGGCCCGTAGGCCACACACACACACACGGAAGGCCCGTAGGCCACACACCAATAGCGGGGCAAGGCAGGTCAGAAGGCCCGTAGGCCACACACACACACACGGAAGGCCCGTAGGCCACACACCAATAGCGGGGCAAGGCAGGTCAGAAGGCCCGTAGGCCACACACACACACACGGAAGGCCCGTAGGCCAGGTATGGAAATCAAGGAAGAAGGCCAAAAGGCCGCACAAGGCAAGGCAAGGAAAGGAAAGGCCCGAAGGCCACGCAAGGCAAGGCAAGGCAAGGATAGGCCCGAAGGCCGCGCAAGGCAAGGCAAGGCAAGGATAGGCCCGAAGGCCACGCAAGGCAAGGCAAGGCAAGGATAGGCCCGAAGGCCGCGCAAGGCAAGGCAAGGCAAGGATAGGCCCGAAGGCCGCGCAAGGCAAGGCAAGGCAAGGATAGGCCCGAAGGCCGCGCAAGGCAGGCTAGAGCAGGGAGCCCAGGAGAGCTCGATGCCGAAGCACCGAGGCAACTGTCAGGCAGGGTTAAGAGGGCACACCCAGAGCATAGAGTGGACATAGGAGATGGACTGGGCCTGTCAGGAAAGCCAGCACTAGAGGGACCCCTGGTGGTGAGGCGGTAGCACAGCAGCCACAGCCGTAACAGTACCCCCCCCTCAAGGCCTCCTCCTCCTCCTGGATCCCATCTGTGCAGGAGGTAATCAAGAATAACGGGAGACCACTCCGGGGGTGATGCGGCAGGGTCAACTCCTTCCTGAGGAAATAAGGCAGTCCATAACCCCACCTGGGGTGAGAAGGCAGACACAACCCCAACCTGGGGCAGAAAAATAGTCCATAACCCCTCCTGGGACAAGGCGGCAGGGTTAGACCCCTCCTGGGGTAGCAGAGGCGGTGCAGATTTCCATAACCCCTCCTGGGGTGACAAGGGGAACACAAACCCCACCTGGGGCAGAGAAATAGTCCGTAACCCTTCTTGAGGCGATAGTAGGACCGGTCCGGACCCCTCCAAGGTCAGCATTAAGACCGGTACAGGCCCCTCCAGGGGCGGCAGCTGGGCCAGTACAGCAGGCTCGGATCCTACTCGGGCAATTGTAGCAGGCTCGGACCCCTCTCGGGGCGTTGTAGCAGGCTCGGATCCCTCTCGGGGCGATGAAGCAGGCTCGGACCCCTCTCGGGGCATTGCAGCAGGCTCGGACCCCTCTCGGGGCATTGTAGCAGGCTCGGACCCCTCTCGGGGCGATGAAGCAGGCTCGGACCCCTCTCGGGGCGATGAAGCAGGCTCGGACCCCTCTCGGGGCATTGTAGCAGGCTCGGACCCCTCTCGGGGCGTTGTAGCAGGCTCGGACCCCTCTCGGGGCGATGAAGCAGGCTCGGACCCCTCTCGGGGCGTTGTAACAGGCTCGGACCCCTCTCGGGGCGATGAAGCAGGCTCGACCCCTCTCGGGGCGATGAAGCAGGCTCGGACCCCTCTCGGGCATTGTAGCAGGCTCGGACCCCTCTCGGGGCGTTGTAGCAGGCTCGGACCCCTCTCGGGGCGATGAAGCAGGCTCGGACCCCTCTCGGGGCATTGTAGCATGGTTAAAGGTAGTGTGCATGGAAGACACAGATTGTACTGCCGTGGGCTTGATACCTCGAGCCAAAGTCTGATGCTCCTGATTTTGTTTCTGGAGGAGCAGTTTAGAGAAGGCACAGGCAGTTCTAGGACGTCTAGGGAAGGTGCTCGTTAGTGTCCACTTGGCAGCTGTGGGAAGCTGAGCCCTGCTAGAGCTAATCAGCTCTCTCCGTTGTAGAGAAACCTGTTCCCGAGGCTCTAGCACTGGTCTCACAGAAGCCTTCTTGGCCAGGTAAGTCCTGGGTTTTTCTACCCTCAAACTGCCAGCAAAAATGTCTGTTTTAGTTGAGCCAGAAACAGAATACTGGTTAGGAGAGCTGATAGCCTTTTCTAATTGCACAGCTGGTCCTAGAGCAGAACAACAGGGGCAGGGTTTGCCTGGAGGTAACAAACACGGGAGACAGGAGCATTTCCACCACCCTGGTTTAGGAGCCAGACAGTTCAAACACTCCTGATAGACAGAGACATTTTTCTTGTTGCAGTTATTGCATGACCAGTGTTCCTGATCAACCAGTTCACAGGCTAGACAGTTCTGATAGCTTGGATAATTCAAAGTCTGACAGGAATGGCAGGTATAAAACTTTAAAGAAGGAGGCATCTTGAATTAATGAAAAGTTGACTCACCGGCAGGACACAGACCTATCTCTTCCCCTGGAAAATGTGATGGCTTCGGCATACTGTTACGCTTGGGCTCCGGACAGGAGTAGTGCACACCACCCAGCAGGGTGGCTCCAGGTGGAGAGAGACAGGAAGCTCGAACAGAGTCAGGTACCAGGCTGGGTCAGGGCAGGCAGCAAGAATCAGAGTCAAGTTCAGGCTGGGTCAGGGCAGGCGGCAAGTGGCAGTGTCTAAGTACAGGCTGGGTCAGGGCAGGCGGCAGTCAGCAGTGTCTGGGTCCAGGCTGGGTCAGGGCACAGTAAGCAGGGCAGGGCAGGTCAGAAGGCCCGTAGGCCACACACACACACACACGGAAGGCCCGTAGGCCACACACCAATAGCGGGGCAAGGCAGGTCAGAAGGCCCGTAGGCCACACACACACACACGGAAGGCCCGTAGGCCACACACCAATAGCGGGGCAAGGCAGGTCAGAAGGCCCGTAGGCCACACACACACACACGGAAGGCCCGTAGGCCACACACCAATAGCGGGGCAAGGCAGGTCAGAAGGCCCGTAGGCCACACACACACACACGGAAGGCCCGTAGGCCAGGTATGGAAATCAAGGAAGAAGGCCAAAAGGCCGCACAAGGCAAGGCAAGGAAAGGAAAGGCCTGAAGGCCACGCAAGGCAAGGCAAGGCAAGGATAGGCCCGAAGGCCGCGCAAGGCAAGGCAAGGCAAGGATAGGCCCGAAGGCCACGCAAGGCAAGGCAAGGCAAGGATAGGCCCGAAGGCCGCGCAAGGCAAGGCAAGGCAAGGATAGGCCCGAAGGCCACGCAAGGCAAGGCAAGGATAGGCCCGAAGGCCGCGCAAGGCAAGGCAAGGCAAGGATAGGCCCGAAGGCCGCGCAAGGCAGGCTAGAGCAGGGAGCCCAGGAGAGCTCGATGCCGAAGCACCGAGGCAACTGTCAGGCAGGGTTAAGAGGGCACACCCAGAGCATAGAGTGGACATAGGAGATGGACTGGGCCTGTCAGGAAAGCCAGCACTAGAGGGACCCCTGGTGGTGAGGCGGTAGCACAGCAGCCACAGCCGTAACAAATGTAGCTTTACAATTCCCATCACTTCCTGAGAGACTCCCTGTATTTTTCCCATGCTTTCTTGAATTCAGAGACTGTTTTTGTCTCCATTTAGGGGCAGTAGGGTGGCTAAGATTTTCTATGATTCAGCTCTGCTGAATCTCATTCTACAGCGAATGTTCCCTGTAACAGCTCCTTACAGGAGGCGGGGGCATGAAAGCACCAAACGTCCACCTCAGCCCTTCACGCACCCCTTCGTTCAAGCCTTTCTTTCTTGTCCATCCCTCCATTCTCTTCCCTCTCACTCCACTTTCCCACCTTTCCTTCTCATTGCCTCCCTTCCCACTCAATCACCCTTCCCCCATCCCTTCCCTTCCCTCTCCCTCCCTCCCCTCCTTTCCCTTCCCTGCCTCATTCTCATTTATTCCCTTTCCATTCACTCCACTCCCCAATCATCCCACTTTCCCTCCTCTCTCTCTCCTCCTTTCACTCACACCTTTCATTCATTCCTTTATTGCCCTCTTACTCTTTTCCTCCTTCCTTTCCCTACCCTCTCATTCCCTCCCTTATTCCCCCTCTCACTCTCTCATCCTCTCCCCTCCCTTCCCTTTCTCTCCCTTCATTCTCTCACCACCAACCCTTACCTGTCAGATCTGGCTTCTTCTTTTCTTCTCCCCACCGGTGACTTTTGTGAACAGGTCCAGCTGGCTCTTCTGGAACATTCAGGAAGCTCCTAGCACTCTTCCAGCCCGAGCCCATGTCCTGTTCACAGCACACTGCAGCTCTGGACAGGACTAAGGCGCAGAGCTACCACTCAGGAACTTCTAGCCACACACATTACACAGCCTGAGCCCATCCGGCTCTCATCTGCAGGAGTCAACACCAGGCCTCCGCCCTTCCCCACGCCATGCATGCCGCAGCCCAGGGTGGGTAAGGAGGAAAGAGCAGCATCCTCTGCCACCGGAAGCCCCAAACTTTCTCTCTGCAAACGGGTTCAGCCGCTCTTCTCCCACTGATGGAGGCCTGGCTTGTCTGCAACAGATGTCTTCACTGGCGGGTCCAACTAGGTTTTTCCTTGCTAGCGTGGTCGAGGTGGCCATTCCAGCCTGTCACTGCCACTATAAGTTAAAAAAAAAGGAGGACAAAATCCTTCTGCTGCAGCTGGATCTGACCACTGTAGGAGGGTGAACTAGTAACTCGAGGTGAGGTTTTGGTGGTGGTCTAAATTTTGGGGGACAGTTTTACATGCATGGTCAGATGTACAAATAGACAGTATACATCAGTGAGCATTTGATGTGATTTGGAATGAGAAAAGGTACACAAAGATGATATTTCTATAATGTACTCTTGCCCTAGCTTGATCCACAACTGAAGCATGGCAGTAACACCTCCCCTTCCCCTATCCATATCAATGCAGTTCAGATTGTCTCTTCCTTGACCTTGGATTCTATCCCTCAATTTCTGGAATCTCCCTTCCTACCTACCTACCTCTCCTATCACTCCAGATCATAGAACCCACCATAATCCCCTCTTCCCTTCTTCCTTTACTCAATCCCAGAACCTCCTTCCCTCTCCTTCCCATTCCCCCTATCTCAGATTCCTGATTCTGTCCCCACCCCACCCCTTTTCCTCAATCTTCCCCATCTCTCATTCTCTTCAACCCCAGACTTCCCTCACTTTCCTCCCCCATCTTCATTCCTCATTCCTTCTTCTTTATCCCCCCATCCCCAGTACCTCTCATCTTCTCTCCCCATCCCTGTTCGTCCCCTCTCTTTCTCCCTGTCCCCTGATATATATCCTCTCTCTGCTGATGCTTGCAATGTCTTTTTCTTACCCAATAAAATAACATAAGCAATAAAAAAAGACATAAGCAAGGTTGGAAAATTACTTCAATTTTATAATATAAAAGATGGAAAAAAATCTCCAGTGCACTTCAGAATTTTCTTATTTTTGCCACAGAATCTACCCCTGAGCTGCCTCAGAAAACTGTGAGGCTGTTGTCTGATGTTATAATGGGGGGGGGGGGGGCAGCATTAACAGTGCCTAGGGGTGGCAAAAATCTAAATCCGTCACTGAGGTTAGAATTGATATCTATTTCTACCCCTGCTGATTGATCACATACAACAGCTCAGACACATGCACTCTTTTAACGTATAGCCCATATAAAATATTCCCTAAAATCAATAAACTCATCTGCAATAATTAACTGCAAAAAGGCATGAACAGGTTTCCTTAGAAATTCTAAAGAAAGGGCAAAGCCCAGTCCCCTCACCTCATAATAGTAAAAATCAAAATTATTGTAAAACAACCACATTGTAAGAATCATCTGAAGGACAAAAATGTTTCCGCTTGTCTAATTTCTCTGGGAAGTTTGTTCCACATTAGAGGAAAAGCTAGGGAAAAGCACTGATTTCAAATTGTCACCAATGTAGATGCCGCCTTAGAAGGAATGTGTAAAAAGAAAAGAAAATCATCATTAGAGGAATACAAAACATAGCCTGGAGGCTAATTATTCAAGCGGCAAGGCAAATAATCTGGGGCAATGCCATGCTGACATTTAAAAGTCATAGTAAGGGCTTGTAACTTAAACTCTGACTGCTACAGGCAGCCAGTGAAGCTTACTTAATAATAAAGGCAAAATGTGATCCTGCCAGGCACAGCCAGAAAGTAAACAAGAAGCTGAATTCTGAATCAACTGCAACCTCTTCATCTTTTTTGCTGCCAGCCAGAGATATAACACTTTTCCGTAGTCCAGATATGCCAACAACATAGCCTAGAGAAAGACTATAAAATATTTTAAATCAAACAACGGACATATCGCATGTAACTGCTTCAGCAAAAGGAAAAAATAAAAAGCATTCTTGAGTAAGAGCTGATAAGTGAAGCTCCAAGGTGAGGCTAGCATCAATTACAATCCCCTAAGTGGTCATCTTATCTTTTACTGAAAGGATGACTATTAATTATTTTAAATTCTTGGGCTAGGATTTCAAACATGCTGGCTTCCTGACCTACAACCCTTCACATTTGTGTGTGTCTAGTTTCAATTTGTTTTACAGCATCTGCTCAGATAACTCAGACAAGCAGAGATCTAGATGCTTTTCTGTTTCTCTCCTGGAGCCCAGGGAAGTGTAGAGTTGTATACTGCCTGAAGAGAGATGGAATCGTATCCCAAATTTCCCAGAAAATGCTTGTGACGGGTTGTCAATGCAAATTGAATAACAGTGGAGAAATGAATGAGCCCTGAGGGACTCCATTAGATAACAAACGAGATTCTAGCTAACATCCCTCAAAACTAACACACTGCAAGCATCCAGCAGGGAAGGACTGTAGACGATCTAGGGCTGTATCTTTAATGCCTAAACCCCTGAGTTTGTCAATCAAAATTCAATGATCTATGGTGTCAAGTGCCAAGCTCATAACAAGCAGCACCAGCAATGAATCCTTCGACTTTAACTAAGGGCATATAGAAGTAATCAAAAATGGTAGCTGGTGATTTGATACCATAAGATTTCCTGAAATCCTAAATAAAAACCTGTAATTTGTAATACTATTTTATATATTGTATTTTAAGATTTCATTTATTAATGTATTTATGTATGTCTTAATGTGTTTATATTTATATAGCTGTTTATTGTAAACTGGTATGATTGAACACAGAATGCTGGTATAGAAATATCTTAAATAAATAATAAATAAATAAATATTTGGGTAGCCACAACTTTTTTCTACAATTTTACTCAACAAATCTGTTACGATGCTGCTTATGGAGCTCAACCCGTGAGCAGCCTCTCACCTCGCACTGGCCGGTGCCCGACACTTCCCTGGCCCCATGATGCAGGACTCCTTTGTGTGGCCTAAGCCGCCCTAGACTGCCGCTGCCACTCCTCTTCTTCGCGGCAGAAGCCGTGGCCAGGATGTCTCTTCGCAGCCTTAGTGCCACCACTGACTGAACCTTCTTGCGGCTAGGAAGCCGCCGCCATCCTAATACTCTGCAGCATGGAGCCACCGTCGGGACACCTCACCTTCACGGCAGGAATGCTGCCGATGCCTGCTCCTGCCTGTTCCTGGACCTTTAGGCGTACGCGCACACCTCTTCACAATATTTAAAGGGCCAGCGGTGGGAAAAGCCCCGCGGCCCCAAACGCATGACGTCATCACTCTGTGCCTCATCCAGCCCTATAAAAGGGCTCAGCTTGTTCTACTCGGGGCCTTCATATCGGGTTTCACAGTTGCCTGTGGCTCTTCTCCGGTCAAGGTCCTCCGTGGTCTTCCTGTGTCCAGATGGCTCTTCGTTAGATGTTCCTGGCCTCCTTCATCTGATGTTCCTGGTCTTGTTCCTCATCAGAGCTCCTTCATCACCTGTTCCATTTCCTAATGTTCCTGATGTTCCATTTCCTGATGTTTCATGTTCTTGAAGTTTCTGATGTTCCTGACGTTCCATGTTCCAGCGTTTCATGTGCCTGATGTTCCAGTCCTGATCCTGATGTTCCTATCTCTGGCTCTTCGTCCTGCTTCCAGGTTTCCTCCTTGTCCACCTTTTCTGGCATGCCACCATCATGGTCAGTGACCAGCCCATGGGGGGCTGTATAGGGCGCTTCATGACACAAAGCCTGTCTTCACATCTGCAGCGCAAGTCCCGGAAGGCCCTTATTTTTGATGCCGAGATCTGTTCCTGAATCCTGAGTCTTGAATCCTGTTCCCAGTCTTCGGAGTATCTTGTTCCTGCTTCCGTCCATGCCCTAGACTCAAGCCAGAACCTGCTCTTCTTCAGTGTGGTCTGTGACCAGCCACAGGTGGCTATGTAGGGTGCACTTCGGTGCAGGTTTCTCCTGAATCATCGACATGTTTCCAGTTCCAAGTCTTCACTTTCTCACCTGGAGTCTGCGCTTTTGGCGTGGTTCCATGACCAGCCATGGGCTGCTGTGTAGGGTGCGCTGCAGTGCAGTACTCACCCTGTACAAGTGCCTGAATCCTGAAACCTTGTCTGAGTATTCCTAGTACCCTGAAACCTTGTCCGAGTCTTCCAAGTTCCATGAATCCTCGTCCGAGTCTTCCAAGCATCCTGAGTCCTCGTCTGAGTCTTCCAAGTTCCTCAAGTCCTCGTCTGAGTCTTTCAAGTACATGAGTTCCATGTCTCATCTTTTTCCTGCCCTCAGCCTCCATCTGGCCTCACGCACTCATCGTTCCCTAGTGGTGGGTCCAGAAGGGCTATCGAGTGGCCGGAGGGCTACTCTTGATACCAGCATTGCATTGCTGGGTCTCACCGATGCGTGTAGATTCAGTGGAGGTCTGAGCCTGCCTAGTTCCAGTCCTTGATGTTCCTCATCTTGATCCTAGTCTAGCCTTGTTCCTGCTCCAGCCCGAGCCTGAACACTCTCACCTCCCACGGTATGTGTCTTGGGTCCCCTGTTGCGCCAAAGGTGGACTCTTGGGCTGAGGTGGGGTTGATGCAACCCATAGGTAGGGACCTATGGGTCCCCACCGTCGGCAGGCATAGTGGGCTGATGGACAGAGGCCAGCTGTAGCTTCACCAATACCAGCCCTTGTTCCCCTTGGGTTGAGCCTTTGGGTGCCGAGGCTGGCTGGACTTAGGTGGGCCTCTGTATGTGGTCGATGAGGAGATTGAGATCAGCCCAGAGACAGCAGGAGGGAGATGCCATACTGGGTCAGACAAAGGGCCCATCAAGCCCAGCATCCTGTTTCCAACAGTGGCCAATCCAGGCCTTGTAGGCAATCTGAGGAAAGGTGAAGAGCAGGAACGTAGGAGCAAGGAGTCAGGGAACCAGGATCAGCGAGGAACAGGAACGCGGGAGTGAGACGAATGTCTCAGGCGGCAACGAGTACTCGACCAGCAAGGAGACCTGTTGCAAAGGCAAAAGCTAGGGAGCAGAGCCCAGGCTTAAGTACCGGTGCTCTGCTGACATCATCATCCGGGGCCACGGCTCAGTTCCCACCATGGGCCCTACTTAAGCATCAGTGATGCGCGTGCACCTAGGGAGGGGGCGCAACGCCGAGTAGCAGCTTCTCTCTGCGGGCCACGTGGAGAGGCCCGACATGGAGCAATGGAAGTGGTGGCTAGACCGGGATCGCCAAGGACTTTAGCTGTGCCGGAGGCACCCGGGTAGACCGGAGGACGGAGCTGGCGGCCCACCGCTGCCAGGGATGAGGAACCAAGTGCTAGAGTTACTGCAGAGAGGTGAGGGGGCCGTACTGCCGATCTGCCGTGGACGACATGCGTAACATCCCTCCCTGAGCCTCGCCGTGGCCCAAGGGCTCACAATCCCTCTTGAGCAAGTGACCGCACCTCCACGCTCGCAACAAAATTGGTCTATTGTTGGATCTAATTTATATATATACTAGCCTTTTTTTTTTTTTTTTTGTTACATGACTTACACGCCACCTATAGCAGAAGTTAAGTTATGCAATAGGGGACCCGAGTGCGCACTCGTGTGCGTAAATACCTACGCACTGACTTCATTTTACAGACTCGACCCGCTCAAGCCCCGCCCAGACCCTTTCCACGCCCTGCCCATTTTTTGATTTTTATGATTTGTGTGCGTAGTGGGAGATACACGCGTTCTCATGCAAATTTTTAAACCTGCGTGGCGCACGCTGAGTCACAATCATATCTCCAGGCTTCAGTGCGCATAGGGCTTTTAAAATCTACCAATGAGGAGAAGAGACCTTCATAAAGGCATAGCAGAGCAACCTCTAAAAATAGCATTATAACTTTAAACCCAAACATCATTATAAATGCTCATTAGCTGAATATGAACATGAACATTTGAGTCAAGTGCATTTTTCAAGCGAGTCTGATTTCAATATAAGTTACCCTCATTATTATATTTATTGCACTTGTTTTGTGTGTTTATCACTTGCACCAAACTTTCTTTTTTAAAAAGTGGACATTAGAACTTTTGAGACCGATGATTAGATTTGTCATAGCTAATGAGTATTTATAATGACATTTGGGAAACTGCAGTGCCACCCCCCCCCCCCCCAAAAAAAAAAGCCCAACTTCATGGATCTAGCATCCCGAATGACAGCCCCCATCCATCCAAGCTATGACAACGGTCCTAACAAGCTGAGCATTCTCACCCCCTCTCCAACCCCTCTAAAGAGATTAAATAAATCAAAAACTGAAGCGGTCTGGTGCCAGCCTGTTCCCATCCCCCTACCTACTCTCCCATTCCGCATCTTTAATGTTAAAGTACCCCTCCTTGGGCTTCTCTATCCCCCTCCTACACCTCCCACTCTAACCTTCTGGTACCTTTAACTTTGCAATTGTTCAGCCCAGAATGCAGTATACAGCGATCACGACCCGGTCCTGGCGCTTTCTTTGCTGCTATAAAAACTATGAGGCTGAATAACTTAAAACCTAACCGATGATGTTCAAAAGATAGCTGCTTAGGTTTAAATAGTACTTAATTTACATGAACAATTCTGGATCTTTCATTTGAACACAGTAGCCCCTTGTGGTCTGAACTTGGAGATTGAATGGTACTCCGTTATTTCAATGATGACATGTCAATCCTGATGTACTATCACGGTGCAATGCTGGACTTACGTCATCAGTTTGACGTCTAAGGAAGTTCCTCTATTTATATATCATTCATGTTATTGCTATTTCCGGTAAAAATTGGCGCCATTTCATGTTAACGCCGTCATTGAATGTGTGAGTAGAAGTATTAAGACTATACTTGTGATCGGCCTATGTTTTCTCACTGGAACATTTTTTCTCTGGTATTTTACAGACCTGAAAGACACAGCTCACATTAACGAAACTACCCCCAATGCAGAAACAATTGTTTTGAAACGCGGACCGTGAGCAAAGGTAAGTTTTTAAATGTAATAAAAAATCTTTTGAAAAAACAAAGTACAAAATTTTGCCAGATGATTATTTATAAGACAATGAAGGTCTCATGATGATGGCATGATAGAATATGTATATACTAGCCGTTAAGCCCGTAACAACGGGCTCGGTCCGTTTCCTTCCCACTCCCTCCCCCTCATTCTCCCTCCTCCTTCACTCTCTCCCCCCTCCCTCTCCTTCCCCCCCTCCCTCTCACTTCCCCCTCCCTCTCTCTCACCTTCCCCCTCCCTCTCCCCTTCCCTCCCACCCCCCTCTCCCTCTCCTCCCTCCCCCCTCTCCTCCCCCTCACCCCCTCTCTCCCTCCCCCTCTCTCTCACCTCCCTCCACCTCTCTCACCTTCCCTCCCTCCCTCCTCTCACCTTCCCCTCCCCCCCTCCCCCTCTCTCACCTTCCCTCCCTCCTCTCACCTCCCTCCCTCTCTCACCTTCCCCTCCCCCCCCTCACCTCCCCCTCCCCCCCTCCCTCTCTCACCTCCCTCTCTCTCTCTCACCTTCCCCTCCCTCTCTCGATCCCCTCCCCTTTACGATCGTCCACAACCGGCAGATCTCGGGGGGGGGGGGGTGTCGTGTACGCGCAGCGGCGCCGCCGCCACTTCTCCTCCCGCTCTTGCCGGCAGATCTCGGGGGGGCGGTGTTACTTCTCCTCCCGCTCCTGCCGGCAGATCTCGGGGGGGGGGGGGGGGTGTCACTCGCGCGCGCGGCGCCGCTGCTTCTCCTCCCGCTCCTGCTTCGCGGCCGCCGCCGCTCCTGCGGCCCCACCGCCATTTTTTTTTTCCGGGCACGCACGGCTCTGACCAACGTGCTGGCCCGCACATGCGCGGTAGAGCTGCTCTCTACTGCGCATTTGCGGGCCGTCGGTCAGAGCCCATTTATAAGGTAGATACACACACTGTATTTTTTTAACAGGAGTCTTAGAACCTTTATTTTTTCAAGTAGGTTGGCATAAGTCCTTTCCTTAGTGGTGACTCTTAAGACACACGGACGGGCACACATGCACATGTGTTTGCCAGCACGCACACATGGATGCAGTGATTTTATAGTATACACTTGTATATGCATGTTTATGCATATACATGCGTACATGTGCACACAATTTTATTTTGACGCACTCATGTGCATGCAAATGCCATCTTCAGCGCATAAGTTGGGGGAATTTTAGTAGCTACTCACACTAATGCAATAGCCCTTTTTCCCAGTTTTCTCCCAGTTTGCCCCAGTAAAGGAGAGGACTTCCTAATCCCCCAAGCTAACTTGCCTCCCTTTTACCCTATTAGCCCTGATGCTTAAAACTAGCCTATATTTTTTTTTGTAACATAACTTACACACCATCCATAGCTTTGGGAGTGAATAGCTAATAGGCTCTTTCACATGCATTTGCATGTGATGAGAGCTATTCTTTCACTCAGCATTGGGCGGGCGTTGTAGAGGCTCTAATCCCCTTATTGCTTTTTGACTGCCACAGCACACTGAGAGGACAATTTCAAAGTATTATCCACTATGATGCCTAGATCTCTTTCCTGGGTGGTAGCTCCTAATATGGAACCTAACATCGTGTGACTACAGCATGGGTTATTTTTCCCTATATGCATCGCCTTGTACTTATCCACATTGCATTTCATCTGCCATTTGGATGCCCAATTTTCCAGTCTCACAGGTTCCTCCTGCAAATTATCACAATCTGCTTATGATTTAACTATTCTGAATAATTTTGAATAATCTGCAAATTTGATTACAACACTCGTTGTATTCATTTCCAGAACTTTTATAAATATATTGAAAAGCACGGATTCTAGTACAGATCCTTGAGACACCTCACTGCATACCCTTTTCCACTGAGAAAATTGTCCATTTAATCCTACTCTCTGTTTCCTGTCTTTTAACCAATTTGTAATAGGGATGTGAATCGTTTTTCGACGATTAAAATTATCGTCCGATAATTTTAATATCGTCTTAAACCGTTATGGAACACAATACAATAGAGATTCTAACGATTTATCGTTATAAATCGTTAGAATCGTGAGCCGGCACACTAAAACCCCCTAAAACCCACCCCCGACCCTTTAAATTAAATCTCCCACCCTCCCCCCAAATGACTTAAATAACCTGGGTGTCCAGCGGCGGTCCGGAACGGCAGCAGTCCGGAACGGGCTCCTGCTATTGAATCTTGTTGTCTTCAGCCGGCGCCATTTTCCAAAATGGCGCCGAAAAATGGCGGCGGCCATAGAACAACACGATTCCACGGCAGGAGGTCCTTCCGGACCCCCGCTGGACTTTTGGCAAGTCTTGTGGGGGTCAGGAGGCCCCCCCCCAAGCTGGCCAAAAGTTCCTGGAGGTCCAGCGGGGGTCAGGGAGCGATTTCCCGCCGCAAATCGTTTTCCCTACGGAAAATGGCGCCGGCAGGAGATCGACTGCAGGAGGTCGTTCAGCGAGGCGCCGGAACCCTCGCTGAATGACCTCCTGCAGTCGATCTCCTGCCGGCGCCATTTTCCGTACGGAAAACGATTCGCGGCGGGAAATCGCTCCCTGACCCCCGCTGGACCTCCAGGAACTTTTGGCCAGCTTGGGGGGGGCCTCCTGACCCCCACAAGACTTGCCAAAAGTCCAGCGGGGGTCCGGAAGGACCTCCTGCCGTGGAATCGTGTTGTTCTATGGCCGCCGCCATTTTTTGGCGCCATTTTGGAAAATGGCGCCGGCTGAAGACAACAAGATTCAATAGCAGGAGCCCGTTCCGGACCGCTGCCGTTCCGGACCGCCGCTGGACACCCAGGTTATTTAAGTCATTTGGGGGGGGTTCGGGAGGGTGGGAGATTTAATTTAAAGGGTCGGGGGTGGGTTTTAGGAGGTTTTAATGTGCCGGCTCACGATTTAACGATTTTTCACGATATTTTACCCCCCCCCAAACGGCAACAATACGATTCCCTCCCCCTCCCAGCCGAAATCGATCGTTAAGACGATCGAGGACACGATTCACATCTCTAATTTGTAATCCACGAAAGGACATCACTACCTTTCCCATGACTTTTACTTTTCTTAGATGCCTCTCATAAGGAACTTTGTCAAATGCCTTCTGAAAATCTAAATACACTATGGGACAGATTTTATAAATCTACGCGCGCGCATACTTTTGTTCATGCACCAGGCGCAAACAAAAGTATGCTGGATTTTATAAGATACGCGAGTAGCCACGCGTATCTTATAAAATCCGGGGTCAGCGCATGCAAGGGGGTGCACATTTGTGCACCTTGCGCGTGCCGAGCCCTGCGCGTGCTGCCCGTTCCCTCCACCCCCCCCCCCCCGCACCTTCCCCTACCTTCCCCTACCTAACCCACTCCCCTGGCCCTATCTAAACCCCCCCTACCTTTATTCGAAAAGTTATGCCTGCCTCTGGTGTGGCAGGCCCCGACACAGGCTGCTGTGTCGGGGCACTCGGCGACGCCCCCGGACTGCCCACATGCCCCGGAACACGCCCACGAGCTGACACCACACCCCCTGGCCACGCCCCCGACCGCCCCTTTTTGCAAGCCCCGGGACTTACGTGCGCCCAGGGGCTTGCGCGCGCCTCCAAGCCTATGCAAAATAGGCTCGGCGCACACAGGGGCATTTTAAAAGGGTTACGCACGTAACTTATGCGCGTAACCCTTTTAAATCCGGCCCTATATCTACTGGTTCACCTATATCCACATGTTTATTAACCCCTTCAAAAAAGTGAAACAGATTTGTGAAGCAAGACTTGCCTTGGATAAAGCCATGCTGACTTTGTTCCATTAAACCATGTCTTTCTATATGTTCTGTGATTTTGATCTTTAGAACACTTTCCACTATTTTTCCTGGCACTGAAATCAGGCTAACTGGTCTGTAGTTTCCGGATTGCCCCTGAAGCCCTTTTTAAATATTGGGGTTATATTAGCCACCCTCCAATCAATGCCCCCTGGAATATTACCTTATTTTAAAGTTGATCTCCATAGACACGGTTCTAAATCCCTTGTTTGTGGTGTCTTCCATTTATATGGTCTTATCTTCTATCCTAACAAGGGCCTTGTTTCGCCAACCTGGCTTCTTCAGGGGAATTTACTTCAAGAGACCAAACATCAAAGGGAAAATTTCACTTCCACCTCACAATTCTGAACAAAAAGGAGTGGATCAGAAAAAGCGCACTCGATTCACTATGGCCATACGGCTCCCGTTATTATATGTGTACACAAAGTTCCCAATTCAAGTGTGCACCTCTCTGTATCGTCAAAAGCCAACCTTCACATATATCACCATATAGGTTTCTCTCCGTGGCTTTCGTGCCCTCTGGAATATTACCTTATTTTAAAGTTGAAATTCTCAATCTTCAAATTAGTAACAAAATCCAAAATGACAGCTACTGCTTTTCACCTTACGCTGTCATGAACAACTCGGGATGAACATTTTTATCCGTGTCTAATTCGAAAAATATCCCGGCTGTCCTCTGCCGTATGAAGGTTTATATGAGTACTTCACCGTCCTTATAAGGACGGGATATTTTTCGAATTAGGCACGGATAAAAATGTTCATCCCGAGTTGTTTGTGTCATACGACCGGCGCTACTTTTGCCCTCACTATGTCATACGACCGTATGACATAGTGAAGGCAAAGGTAGCGCTGGTGCAATTTTGAATATTGGCAATAAGGCCCGAGTGCAGGAGGTCGCTCCTGGACCCCCGCTGGACTTTTGGCAAGTCTTGTGGGGGTCAGGAGGCCCCCCCAAGCTGGCCAAAAGTCCCTGGGGGTCCAGCGGGGGTCCGGGAGCGATCTCCTGCACTCGTGACGTCAGGTGACAGGAACCAAAATGGCGCTGGCGCTACCTTTGCCCTGTCATATGGTAAGGGCAAAGGGCCACCGGCGCCAACTCTATTAACGCAGCCGTGGTCCGAGAGTGGGAGATCGCACCGGGACCCCCCCACTGGACCCCAGGTAATTTAAAACATTTTGGGGGGGTTCGGGAGGGTGGGGGATTTGTTTTAAAGGGTCGGGGTGAGTTTTAGGGTTGTTTTGGTGTGCCGGTTTTCCTGCCCTCCCCCCTCTTCTGATTTACGATTTTTTGACGATAAATCGGGGGAATTGCTATTGTATCACGGCTCTAACGATTTTTGATGATTTAAAATATATCTGACGAATGTTTTAAATCGTCAAAAAACGATTCACATCCCTAATGCATAATTCCAAACACCTCCCCATCCCTGTCTACAAGAATGCACCCTCAAACTGCAGGCAAACGTACTTGCCTACAGGTCACATGTGTTCACTTTTACTGCATAACAGGCAGGCAATTTTGAAAAAGCCCATTTCAACAAAGCACCATTTTACCTGCGGAAATAGCTTTGAAAATTACTCTCAAAATGTTGTCGTGCCCACAGACTGGTAATTTGGTTTGTTCAATAGTTTTTACTTATTAAGAATACAGATGTATCAGACTACAATTGAGCTCATAGGTTCGTGAGTTTACATTTATAGAATGTTAGTCATATTCATAAGAACCTAAGAAATTGCCATGCTGGGTCAGACCAAGGGTCCATCAAGCCCAGCATCCTGTTTCCAACAGCGGCCAAAACCAGGCCACAAGAACCTGGCAATTACCCAAACACTAAGAAGAACCCATGCTACTGATGCAACTAATAGCAATGGCTATTCCCTAAGGGGCGGATTTTCAGAGTCCTGCTCGCCTAAATCCGCCCAAATCCGGGCGGATTTAGGCGAGCAGGGCCCTACGCGCCGGTGAGCCTATTTTACATAGGCCTACCGGCCTACCGGCCAAACTGTCACCTGTAACATTCAAGCGTACATGTTTTTTAACCAAACAGACATGGGAGGCAGGTGGGAAGAGTCCTTACCTACCATCACTAAGATGTCTTCAGACTCCACTTCTCTGTCCGCATGGGAATCCTTTTTCTACCCCTTCTGATAGATGGTGTGCATCTTGGGTGTGGTGGGATTTGTAGGACAAACAGCTTGTAATGCGCATTCAGGGCCAGGAGGAGAAGATCAGTTCCACATTGGCAGGTGGTTGCTGAGTTCAAAGCCAAACATCAGCCAAGAAGATCGCTGGTTGAATGGATGCTCAGCATTTTGGTTGGAGGTTGCAAGGTTTGCATGTTCCTTCATAAATAGTGCATGGCCTTCTCATTCTCCTCGCCGCCAGCAGTTTTTTTTTCATCCTCCCTATTGTGGTTGTGAACTTATTGCATTTTATCAGCTACTGCATCAGAGAATCTAAACCCATTATCCTCATTTGTTTCATTCAGCATGTTGCATGCTTATCAGGGAATAGGTGCCAGTGGTGGGATATGGGACCTCTCATACAACATGATATTTGGAGTGTGATGCAGACATTGCCTTGGATTTTGAATCTTTATAGATGAGATATGGTGAAGGATGACCTTGATACATGGCAGTGGTTCACCAGATGGTGTCTAGAACACAGGATGAATGGAGGTGGCTTACTATTGGGATCTAGTGGTTGGGCTGCACAAGCTTGGATGAAGCATATGTTGGAGATTTACTAATAAATGTTTAGACTCAGGTCTGTGTTGTGTTTTAGTAAAGTTGTGGCCCTTGTAAACCCAGATATGTGTTTGCCTCTTATTTGTAAAGGGGGGAGGGGGAGAAAAAAGTACAGGACAGATGGTGGTAATCCTGCCAATTCATGTTACTTTTCTTTTATTACCTTATCGTTATCTTTATTACACATTCATTAATAGCCTACTGTAATAAACACTAAGAAATGTACATAATATATATACAAAATTTTAAAACAATAAAAAATTATAAAACATAACATATACACCATCAAAACATAAAATCAACATGAGCACAACATATCAAAGGACAAACTATACATCAATAGTACATATTCTGTCCCATCTGAAGGAACAATGAAATTACCTGTTAGACACTGTTAAAATTATTTACAGTAACCCTTGTCCACAGAGTTGTGACACTACAACTTGCCTGTATATTCAAAACAACCTGTACACTGCAATAAAAAAGATGTAGTCATTGAAAAGCTTGTCTGAACAGGAATGTTTTTAACAAGATTTTAAATGTCTTGGAACATTCCATTAATTGCATAATTTCTGGAAAAGAGTTCCAAACTCTGGAGTAACAATTGAGAAGGAGCGCTCACGTGTTTCAACAAGACATGCATGCTTCATGGAAGGGATGTCTAACAATCCCTGCTGAGACGAACGAAGAGCCTGAGTAAGATTATAGATCTGTAGAAGGGCATTAGCCAATGGAAAATAATCAGTTCCCAATAATATATGAATAAGCAAAGCCACTTTATATTTAATGCAGTATTGAGCTGGTAACCAATGTAAATAAAAAAAACAAAAAACAAACAGGCATAATATGGTCCTTTATAGACTGGCCTAAGATAAGGCAAGATGCAGAGTTATTTAATAATTAGTTTGCCTGCAAAGCAATTGCAGGAATACCAATATAAATTGCATCGCAGTAGTTAACTAACAGTGAGATCAAGGCCTATACTATGGACCAAAAATCACCATGATTGAGAAGTGGTTTTAGTCCACAAAGCAGTTGTAGCTTGTAAAACCTGTTTCTAATAATTATGTTCATTGAAGGATAGGTTTGAATTCAGCTATAACCCAATACTTCTAATACAGGAGAGAACTGGGACAGAGAGAGAATTGGGACAGAGAGAGAATGATTTAAGAAAGCTTGAAGAGTGGTCAAAGATTTGCCAGCTGGGATTCAATGCCAAGAAGTACATAGGCATGCATCTGAAGTGCAGTAATCCAAAAGAGTGTTATGTGACAGGCGATGATAGACTAATGTTTCCGGACTGGGAGAGGGACCTTGGTGTGATAATGTCTAGTGATCTGAAGGTGGCAGAGCAATGTGAAAAGGCAATAGCTAAAGTCAGAAAAATGCTGGGCTGCTTAGAGAGAGGAATAACCAATATGAAAAAGAGGTGATAATGCCCTTGTACAAGTCCATGGTGAGGCCTCACCTGCAGTTGTTAGCACCGCCGGCCGTGGCAAAACGTGACCGGGGCCGGGTGTCATGGCCGCCGGCCGCGGCGGACCTCAATCTGGGCCGGGCCAGCGGTCGCGAAGAAAATAGTTACCCAAGGCTTCGGGCGTCGTCGAGGGCTCCTGCGGTGGCAGGCAGCCCCTTCTGCTTTCTCCCGCAACTGCTGCCGCGTCCAGGCTCGGCAGCATGGCTTCTCGAGGGTTCGGCTCCTCCCCCACTGTTTCCCTAGGGCCGCGTGCGCGGCTGAAGATTGTTCCTAAAAAAGCCATGACAGGAAATAGTCATGGCTCCTCCTGAGACTCCTCCCCCGACATCCTGTACTTAAGGCAAGGTCTGGTCCTCAGACCTTGCCTTGGTATCAAGGTTCCTGCCTGAGTTTGCCTCAGAGCTTCTTGTTCCTGGTTCTTTGTCCCGCTCTGTTTCCCGGCTCCGTGGATTGACTCTTGGCTTCTGACTTCTGGACTGGCATTCGTGTTTCTCTGGCTTGATCCTGGCACGGCTTCGGACCCTTCTCCTGTCTTCTCCTGGACTGGCTTTGGACCCTTCTCCTGTTTTGATCCTGGCCTGGACTTCGACCCTTCTTGTGTACCGAACCCTCGGACCGGCTTTGGACTATTCTGTGACTCCGTCCTCAAGACTTCTATGACCTGCTGGAGGCGCCAGCCGTCTGGAACCCACAACCCACAGGAGGCGCCTGCATCCAGACCTTTCTTCAGTCTTCAAGAGAGTCTCCTAAGTCCCAGCGGCCGGGTCCCTATGGGCTTCTCCTGGGGGGATCTCGAGCTTTCAGGGCGAAGTCTTCATTCTTCAACTACAGCATTTCAGCCCTGCCCTTCGACGGTAGAGACCTAAGGGGATCATTTCCTTTTAGGTAGCGCTGACTCTACCTCGAAACAGGGGTCCACCTTCAGATTCATAACAGAATACCAAGGCCATGGACCCGGCAGAGGCTTCAGCTCGACAAGCCATTCCAGGACTAGCCCAAAAGGTCATGGAGCAGCAATGTATACTGGAGTCCATGGCATCTTCGTTGGAATGATTCAACGCACGTCTTGATTCGATGGCGGATGCTCGGGCAGTTCCCCCACCGGTACCTTTGGTAATGCCAAGTAATACCCGGAATACGTTTCCGTTACCTCTTTCTCCATGCTACGCTGGTGATCCTCACCTCTGCCAAGGATTCCTCGACCAGTACAGCATGCACTTCCATCTTCAAGCCTCTTTGTTCCCGGATGACCTTACGAAGACTACATATATCCTGTCTCTGTTAGAGGGTAAAGCCCTGGCCTGGGTTTCTCCTTTTTGGCGACGGTCGGATCCAATCCTCCTGGATCTCCCGAAATATTTGGAACTGTTTCAAGCAGTATTTGATGACCCTGGGAAACAGGTGGTCGCTGGCTCTAAACATTTACAACTTCGGCAAGGAAGTCGACCATTGGCGGACTATACTATTGAATTTTGAACGCTGGCATCTGAACTTCACTGGGAGAATTGTCTACAGTCTATATATTTGGAGGGCCTGTCTCCCAGAATAAAAGACGAGATGGCAGCCCGAGAGTTACCTCGAGCATTAGACTCTATTGTGGACTTGGTAACCTGGATCGATTGCCGACTTCAAGAAAGAGCCCGCGAGGGATCTAACTCAAGAAGGTCCATGACGGTTACTTCCTCCTCCCGTCCAGTTACTTCCATTCCACGAACTATGCCCACTACCGAAGGGACTATTGCAGAACCTATGCAATTAGGAAGTGGCCCACTCTCTCCGGAGGAACGACAAAGATGCCACCGAGAGGGCCTCTGTCTGTATTGCGGAGGAGCGGGTCATCTCAGAGCTCGTTGCCCAACATGTCCGGAAAACCTCCAAGCCTAGGCTCATGCAGGGGAGTAACCCTAGGCATCACTTCTCCGGCTCCCCCACTCATGCTACAGGTCTCCTTGATTCTTGGAGGTCTCCGATTTTCTACGATGGCACTAGTAGACTCAGGGGCAGGAGGGAGCTTCATCCTCCAAGATGTAGTGGAACAACTACACATCCCTCTTTGCCTTTGCCCTAGGCCATTGATTCTATCTTCCATCCACGGCGATCCTCTACCAGGGAGAATAATGCACCAAACTGTTCCACTGGTTTGTCACATTGAACCTAATCATTCAGAACAGATCTCATTTTACGTCATTCAGAGAGCGATACATCCTGTAGTTTTGGGCATTCCCTGGTTACAACGGCATAACCCTCAGTTCGACTGGATATCCTTAAAGCTTATTCACTGGGGTCCAGCATGCCAAGAAACCTGCCTTAAAGGAATGACTTCCACAGACAGTTATATCTGTACTACTCTTCTTGAAGGTTTGCCGTCTCAGTATGGTCAGTTTGCGGATGTGTTATCCAAAACAGCCGCTGATACCTTACCTCCACATCGAGAGTTTGACTGTGCCATTAATCTGGTTCCAGGGGCGACTCCACCTCAGGGTAGGGTTTACCCATTATCTGCCGCAGAGACCCACGCCATGTCCCAATACATTCAAGAGAATCTACAGAAGGGGTTCATTCGACAATCTACGTCTCTGGCCGGAGCCAGTTTCTTCTTCATGGGAAAGAAAGATGGGACTCTGCATCCATGTATCGATTTCCATGAACTTAATGCCATTACCATAAAGGACCGCTACCCATTACCTCTAATTGCTGAACTCTGATCGTTTACAAGGAGCCCAGGTATTTTCTAAATTAGATCTCAGAGGAGCATATAACCTAATCAGGATTCATGAAGGAGATGAATGAAAGATGGTTTTTAATACTAGAGATGGCCATTATGAATATTTCATTATGCTATTCGGATTGACCAATGCTCCTGCAGTTTTTCAACAGCTCATCAATGAAATATTTTGAGATCTACTTTACGCCTGCGTAGTGGTCTATTTAGACGACATTCTAATATTTTCTTCCAATCTTCAGTCACACCGGCAACATGTCGTTCAGATTTTACAACGACTAAGAGAAAACAAACTATATGCCAAGCTAGAAAAATGCATTTTTGAAAGAGAATCACTACCCTTCCTGGGTTACATTATATCTAAACAGGGTTTCCAAATGGATGCCTCCAAGTTGAAATGTATCAAAGAATGGCCACAACCTAAAGGATTACGTGCACTTCAACGCTTTCTTGGGTTTGCGAACTACTATCGTAGTTTTATTCAGAACTTTTCTAAACTAGCTGCACCTCTCACTGCCCTGACTCGTAAGGGGGCAAACATCAAGGCTTGGCCCATGGAGGCTGAAGAAGCCTTTCAAGCACTCAAGAACTCTTTCCTGCAACAACCGTGTCTTCGACATCCTGATCCTAGACTTCCATTTATTGTAGAAGTGGATGCATCAGCAGAAGGAGTCGGAGCCGTCTTAAGTCAAACCAATACATCGGGAACATCTCATCCTTGCTTGTACTTCTCCAAGAAATTTTCTCCGGCAGAACGCATTTACTCCATCGGGGATAAGGAGCTTGTCGCCATTAAGTTGGCATTTGAGGAGTGGCGCCAGTGGTTGGAGGGAGCACAACATCACATAAAAGTCTTCACAGACCATAAAAACTTGACATACCTGCAGCAAGCTCAACGTTTAAACCCCTACCAGGCTCGTTGGGCTCTCTTTTTCACACATTTTAATTTTTAACTATGCTACAGACCAGCCGATAAGAACATTAAGGCTGACGCCTTATCCAGATCCTTCTCCATCAATGATACTGAAGAGCCTGTAGAGCATATCATTGACCCGGCTCACATTATTCTCTCTGCTACGTTCACGGTTCCACCGGGTAAAACAGTGGTGCCTAAAAGTCTCCGTAATAAAGTATTGGCTTGGGGTCACGATTCCCAGTTAGCGGGTCACGCTCAACGAGTATGTACTCAAAAACTCCTCCAACAATACTATCAGTGGCTTGAGATGCATAAGGATATACGAGCTTATGTTGACTCCTGTCCAACTTGCGCTCAACATAAGATTCCTACAGGGAAAACTTGGGGCCTTTTACAACCTTTACCAGTGCCCACGAAACCATGGACACATATATTCTCAGACTTTATTGTGGAACTCCCACCATCTGAAGGCAACACTGTGATTTGGGTAGTGGTAGACCACTTTTCAAAAATGGCCCACTTTATCCCACTGCCCTCCCTCCCATCTGCTTCATGGCTGGCTCAATTATTCATGCTTCACATTTTCCACCTTCATGGACTGCCTCAGCACATCACCTCAGACCGTGGTCCTCAGTTGATGGCTCGATACTGGCTCAACCTCTGCAAGACGTTCCGTATTTCTCTGGATTTTACCACAGCATTCCATCCTCAGGCTAATGGTCAGGTGGAACGTACAAATCGTCGTTGAAACAGTTTATACAGCTTTATGTCAACTCCCGACAGGATGATTGGGCATCCCTTCTTTCCTGGGCTGAATTCTCGCACAATTCGCATGCCGGCACCTCTATGGAGGCATCTCCTTTTCAGATTGTCTTTGGTCGTCAGCCCAGGCCACCCCTGCCCGTACCACTGCCTATTCCTTCGCCAGCAGCTCAGCTGACGGTGGTTCAGCTGAAACAGCTTTGGGTCCATACTCAACAGATGTTACATAAAGCAGCTCACTCCACTAAGAGGTTTGCCGATCAACATAGATGACGGGCCCCCCAGTTCCGTCCAGGGGACAAGGTGTGGCTCAGCACCCGGCACATCTGTTTGAGAGTTCCGTCTATGAGATTGGCTCATCGCTACATTGGTCCTTTTCTGGTGCTGCGACAATAAGGTCCTGTGACCTACCAACTTCGATTACCTGCCACGTTGAGGATCCACAACTCCTTCCATGTGTCCCTTCTGAAGCCGTTGGTTCTTACCTGTCCTTCTCGAAAACCGCCTGAAATAGTGCAACATAGAGCAGTGGACGAAACTATATATCAAGTACGTGAAGTTCTGGATATTCGGAGATGGGGCACCACCTCGGTGTACTTTCTAGCTTGGGAAGGATTTGGACCAGAAGAGAATTATTGGGAACCTGCTAAGAATATATTGGATAAATCTCTTCTCAAGGACTTTCACTCCAAACACCCTGGTAAACCCAAGCCTTCTAGGGGGAGGCCTAAAGGAGAGGGTACTCTTAGCACCGCCGGCTGTAGCAAACTGTGACCGGGGCCGGGCCGGCGGTCGCAAAGAAAATAGTTACCCGAGGCTTCGGACGTCGTCGAGGGCTCCTGCGGTGGCAGGCAGCCCCTTCCGCTTTCTCCTGTGGCCCCTGCCGTGTCCAGGCTCGGCAGCATGGCTCATTGAGGGTTCAGCTCCTCCCCCGCTGTTTCCCTAGGGCCATGCGTTCGGCTGAAGATTGTTCTTAATGGAGCCATGACAGGAAATAGTCATGGCTCCTCCAGAGACTTCTCCCCCGACATCCTGTACTTAAGGCAAGGTCTGGTCCTCAGACCTTGCCTTGGTATCAAGGTTCCTGCATGAGTTTGGCTCAGAGCTTCTTGTTCCTGGTTCTTCGTTCCGCTCTGCTTCCCGGCTCCGTGGATTGACTCTTGGCTTCTGACTTCTGGACTGGCATTTGTGTTTCTCTGGCTTGATCCTGGTACAGCTTCGGACCCTTCTCCTGTCTTCTCCTGGACTGGCTTCAGACCCTTCTCCTGTTTTGATCCTGGCCTGGACTTCGACCCTTCTTGTGTACCGAACCCTCGGACTGGCTTTGGACTATTCTGTGACTCCGTCCTCAAGACTTCTATGACCTGCTGGAGGCACCAGCCATCTGGAACCAACGACCCGCAGGAGGCGCCTGCATCCAGACCTTTCTTCAGTCTTCAAGGGAGTCTCCTAAGTCCCAGTGGCCGGGTCCCTATGGGCTTCTCCTGGGGGGATCTCGAGCTTCCAGGGCAAAGTCTTCATTCTTCAACTACAGCATTTCAGCCTTGCCATTCAATGGTAGAGACCTAAGGGGATCATTTCCTTTTAGGTAGCGCTGACTCTACCTCAAAACAGGGGTCCACCTTCGGATTCATAACAGCAGTACTGTGTTCAGTTCTTGAGACCGTATCTCATAAGGATAGAGACATGAGGAAATGGTCCCCAGAAGGGCGGCCAAAACGGTGTGGGGTCTATAGTGGAAGGCTGAAGAATCTAAATATGTATACCCTGGAAGAGAGGAGGTGCAGAGAAGATATGATAAAGACCTTCAGATTCCTGAAAGGTATTAATGATGCACAAATTCAAACCTTTTATGTTGGAAAGGAAACAGTAGAACTAAGGTCACAAAATGAAACTCCAGGGGGGATGACTCAGAACCAACGCCAGGAAATATTTCATCACTGAGAGGGTGGTGGATGCTTGAAATGCCCTTCTGGAGGAGGTGGCGAAGAAGAAAACAGTCAATGAATTCAAAGGGGCATGGATAAGCACTGTAGATCCCTAAAGGTTAGAAGACGGAAATGAAGAAGAGGGTACATGGGGGTAACTTACACAGAGTGGCAGTTACTACCATTAACAGAAGGCATGGGGATTACTACACTCAATCAATAGCCTTGCTGCTTTTGACACAACTGCAAAATTGTTTCCCACTTCAACAACAACAAGGGGTGGGGGGGGGAGAGGGGAAATGGAAACAGACAACAGACAACATGGGCTCTGACGTTTAGAGTCTGGGTTACCAACATGCAGACATAGTGAAAAAGCACAGGACAGCTTCTAAGACCAAGTCTCAAAGCAAAGAATGTCAAGCAGCACTGTGTGAATTATCAAGAAGCTCCTCACCCAGTAAAAATGTTGCTAACAGTAATATGTTATGGGTTTGACAGCTGCTTGGTTTTGATCGTAAATATTATTACCCTTATCATAATGCTTGGGGGGTAGCTGCATGGAGTGGCAGTTGCTGTCCTTGAGAGAGTTGTGGAGGTATCATGTACAAAGCAGCAGAAACTACCATAAGAAGCTAGCTAGGCAGACTAGATGGGCCCTTCGAGTCCTTTTCTTCCATCTTTAATATGTTAATATGTTACTATGTTAATGGTATCAGACCACATGAATCTCAATAAAAAACTGGATATTGTCTGCATAAATCCTGTAATCCATACAAAGCCCAGCCAACAATTTGCACACTGGTGCCAAATAGATATTAAGCAGGGTGACTGATAGGCCTGACTTTGGGGGTCTCTGGTGGGTACAGTTTGCCAGTTACAGTGTTTGTTTCCTATCCTGTCTTGATAATGGTAAGCAAGATAGGATCTGACACAGGTCAAGACAATACTTGAGATCCTGCAGTCCTGTAAATGGTAAAGGAGGATGTGGTGATCAGGGACATTGAATGAATACAGCAGATATATCAAGTGTTACTAACAGGAATCTTTTATACCATTATCAAGACTTCTTCTGAAGGTGTCCACTAGAGAAGCCAAAACAAGTTCTTTACTCAATGACTTACGAAATCCGAACTGAAAAGGATTTAAAATCTGGTGCTCATTCAAAAAATCATTCCGCTTTGGCTAAACAAGATCTCAATAAAATGCAGTGAACAAATTTGTCTGTAATTTGCTAGATCTGATGAGTCAAGCCAGGGTTTTTCAGGGGAGGCCAAACTGAGGCCTTTAGAGATGCTGGAACCCACACCTGGATAAAGATAAATTTGCAATAGATGCCAATGAAGGCATCAGGGTTTCTCGAACCAGTTTTAATACAGTAATACCACAAATATTTAGTGGACAAAATGAGTTAATGGAGGAAATAGTCTTAGTAACTTCCAATGCAGATTCCTTTTCAAAGGAGGTCCATCGAGGTTCAGCATACTCTGCAATATCATTGTACTAAATAGGTTTTGCATTGTACAATGTGCCTGGTAGTAGAAAGACTTTTCTTTTCTGATACTGCAATGATACTAGTATCAAAATATCTTTTTTTTAATGTGAGTTGTTGGGGGAAATATCCCTGTTCTGCAAAGCACCTATTATTGGGAGTCATGGGATTCCTGTGCATGCAGAGTATAAGTTTAAATTTATCCCCACGATGGTCATGTGTTCATTGTGTCACTCATGTGAGCATCATCTGTCAAGTTCATCCCAACAGACAAAAGGTTGAGAACCACTGCTGTAAAGCAAGCCTAATGAGGTGCAATTATATACTTTTTGAGGGAAATTTTCAAAGCTATTTACTCACATAAAACTCAGTATATTGCACGTAAATGGCTGTACTGAAATAGCCCAGGGTTGAGTGCATGTAAAAGTATGTATACAAGCCAGTTATGCATCTAATTTTATGTGAACTGAGCAGAAACATTCTAGGGGCAGAGTTTGACGACACTCACGCGAATATGTTTTGATTTTAAAATCTAGTCGCATAAGTGTACATGCATAAATTAGGCCCTCCAAAGAGGAAGTATAACTTCACACAAATGAAGGTCTATGCTTATTGGGCCATGCAAACTTAGACCCCCCTATGTTCGATTTGAAAATCTTTGGTAAAGTGTGCAAGTACGATGTACACATTGATTTATCACTATGTGAAAATTACCCTCTTAATCCAAAGTGAAATCACCTCTCCATTAAAATCATGTCTGTGATAGGAAAGAAATCTTTATCTTCTCTCCGTCATTCTTAACTTCTGGTATCACACTTTGCTTCTTTCCATTTACTGCACCAATGAGCTTGCATGAAGTGTGAATGCTGAAGAGAAAACATTAAACAAGCTAATGTACTATAAATTAAGAAAGGTGCAGAAGAGGACAAAGAGATCAGCTCCCAAGGAGATTTTGTTTCATGATTTAACAACAAGAAAAGTCAAAACAACTCTAAGGTGGAGATGTTGAAGCAAGAGCTTCTTCTGCACCCTTTCGATCTTAACTACTTTGGGCTTTTTCATGAGTGTACAATCAAAAGTCGAATACAACAAAATAGGTACTCTAAACAGGTCTTCTTTTATGCAGAGGTTCACCTCTAATTCATAAGCATACCTTTATAAAGAACTTTGATGTGCTAAGCTACAAATAATAGAATTATGTAGCAATATCATCAACGAATATTTTAAGCGTACGTCATATTGCCATTACCATGAATATAAAATATACTCATGGTTCATTTAGATTTAGTAATATGGCAGAGATTAGGCAAACTGGAAATTAAAAAGTAGCTATTATGCATTCATATGCAATGACTGTGTAATCTTTATACTTGATGTGGGTTTAGTTTTAAAGCTGTTTTAATTATTATAATTACACACAAAATGGATTCATGTTTTGATGTGACTAAATTTATGAGTTCAGGGATTTCTTTTGATAATGTACTTGTATTAAAGATGAATGGATTCTAAATTGCCTGCTCTCTCCCATATCCTAGCTCCAGCCATAAATAAAATTGCTATTGCTTTCTGGGGTAAGCATGCTAAAGCATTTAAAAGTAAATCATTTGTAGCTTATTATAAAATTTGATTACAGCTAAAATGAATCAAAATAGATTGCTTAACAAATTGATATTCTAATCAAGGTAAACAAAGACAGGTATAGTTTAACAAATCCATGATTTAAAAATACTAATTCTGTTAATTTAAATTGGCTACTCAAGCTAGCAAAAGTAATAAAAAGGCATTTGCATGGCATATAAGGAGCTCAAAATAGGCTTTAGAAATTCTAAGATGTGAAACCATCAGAATACATAAAACAAAAATGTACTGGGGCTGATTCATATTAAAACATATGAGCCTCATAATTCAGCTGTGTTTCACTAGTAATTGAACTTAATTGAACTCAAGAATCGTTAAGATGCATGGTCCCAAATCAGGTACCCAAATAATGCGACCTATTCCTTTAGTCAAATGTTTTTCTTTAGGACTAATGGGCAGATTTTATGGGCTATATAGTGTTTTTCTGCAGTCGTGTTTCTATATTTCTGTGGAATGCTAACAGATGTAGGTCAAGAGCAATAAGGGGATAATTTTAAGATGGATCACATAAGTGCAAACGCTGCAGGTATGTTTAAAAATGAAAACATATGTGCACAGTTCCAATTCCCTCCCAGACCTGGGCCCTAGGAATGTCTCTTTCCACTGCAAGAAAACTTGTGCTTAGAGGCCCTACACACATATGTTTACCCACATATAAAATACTGTTTAACCCACAAAAATGGCTTTGAAAATTTTCCTCTATGGGTGTACATCAGACTTAGCAGCACAGTCCCATTTTTCTAACAAATAAGTCCTTGTGCTACCATATTATGTTTCAGCCTGGGAGTAGAATGATTTCTTAAGTTAATGGTGCACCATAACATTTACTATTGTCATGTGGCTCAAAAACAAATTAAGTCCATACTAATTATTTAAGCGAGGGGATAAACTTCTAAGCTCAAATCCTCCTCTAGACAAGAATGCATTACATTTTCACAACTATGTAGCTGCAATAAAGTTAAGAACATGGGATGGAGAGGTCTGGGGGGGGGGGGGGGTGGAGGGCGGGGAGGGATCAGTACACTGAACATAAGAATTGCTATACTGGGTCAGATCAAAGGTCCATTGTTGGACCTGGCAAGATTTGAAAGGGTAGATAGATTCCATGCTGTTCACCCCAGGTATAAGCAGTGGATTTCCTCAAGTCCACTTTAGTAATGTTTATTTTTTATAGACTTTTCTTCCAGGATCTTGTCCCAATCTTTTTTAAATGCAGCTACACTAACAGCTTTCTCCACATCCTCTGGCAATTAATTGCAGAGATTAATTATGCACAGAGTGAAAATATGTTCATTTATTAGTTTTAAATGCACAACTTAGTTATTTCATTGTGATTCCCCTAGACTTTGTACTTTTCAAAAGAGTAAACAACTGATTTAAGTTTACTCTTCTACTGCACTCATTATTTTATAGACTATCACATGGTAGAAGCACTGGATGGCCCGCACCATTTTTAAAGATAGCGCCGGCCATCCAGTGCTCCCTCCATGTGACAGGGGCCGGCCAATGGCACGGATACCCTGTCACATGGTAAGGGCAAAGGCCATCGGCGCCATTTTTATTAGTGGCAGCCGACGGCCCGAGAGCGGGAGATCGCTCCCGGGACCCCCATTGGACCACCAGGTACCTGTAAAATGTTTTTTTTGGGGGGTCGGGAGGGTGGGGGAAGCAAAGGGATTAGTTTTAAAGGGTCGGGGTGGGTTTTTTGTTTATCGGCTCGGGCGCAGCCGATAAACAAAACCGTGATTGGGCCCGATGGAAAAAACCCCCGCATGTGAATCGGAACCGGAATCTGAACCAATTTCGGTTCCGATTCACATCTCTAAAATACAATGCTAAAAAAATCAAAGGTAATACATAATGAGAGCACTACCACACCTTCTCCTTTCCAATGCAATGGGATTTTTGAATGGGCCTTGGACACAGGATATAAAATATCAGCAAGCTACCAGTGGGTTGCTTATGCATCTTGAGTTCAGCAGAGCAGAAGGCTGCCTCTCTGAGTCAGAGGTTGAACCTTGTCCTTGAGAGATTACAGAAGGTAGGGAAAAAGGAGTGCAGTGCTTGGCTTGTACCTGGAAGATGGAGGGGAAGTGGGAAGGGGGGGGGGGGCATTGAGGAAAAACAATGTCTACTAACTTTGCACAGTGGGATGGTACAGATTTTGCTCATTCTTCTTGGCTGAGTTGTTTAACTTCGTTTAGAATTATCTGTGAACTGCAGTCTTCAAGTCTTCTCACAGATTTTCTATTGGATACTGGTTTGGTCTTTGACTTGCCACGCAATGAAATTCACTTTCTTCTTGTCAAGCCATTTCATTGCTGCTTTTGTTTTGTACTTAGGATCATTATGAAACTTCTCCCCAGTCCCAGGGCTATGGAAGACTGGAATAGTTTTTCTTCCTGGATCTGCCTCTTCTTTGCATTATCCATCTTTCCTTCTATCTTCAAAAGCCTCCCTGTCTACAGCTGGCCCTACAAAATAATGCTTTATTTAAGGGATTAAATTAGCAGGGTGTTGTACTGTGTTTGTTTTTAGGCTACACATATCCCTTAGCATTGACACAAACAAGTTTCACTTTGGTCTCCAACCCCACAACCTTCTCAACCATGCACACAATGTCCCCTAAGTGTTTCTTTACAAATGCTATGTAGCATATCATATGGCTTTTCATCAGCAATGACTTCCATCTTGCCATCCTACCATATAGGCAATGTTTAAGGAGTAATCTTGAAATTTGTGAACAATCAACATTTTCTCCAGTCTCAGCCAGAGACCTCAGTAATTCTTTTATTTTGTATTTTTTAATCTATTGTTTAATATACTTTTCAATACAGTTTCAAGATAAACTTGAAATTATCACCTCTTTCGTAGTTGAAAGTTGGCAACCCTATGAACCAATGTCATCATCAGTGGCTTGATGTTGCAAGTGTGTGTCATTTCAGGCTTTTATTGATGGTGGTAGCATGGGTGGCATTTGCCATCAATGGCTAGAGACAGGCATATATGCCTTTGTTACCTGCAATGCTGGATAATTAGCCTAAGAATGGCCTTAGTATGAATGGCATTGGTGGATGGTCTGCACAGGTGCCTATGATTTCCTCCACCATCCCTGGAATGTGATTTTGAAAAGGATCAGACATGGGGTGGGCAGTCTAAGAAAAATATCAGAATTCCTTCAGCTATTAATAAATAACAGCTCAAGGGAATCTGTCGACTTTCCTTCAGTTGCCTTTTTTCATGCTCATTAGCCAGCATTTGTTTGTTCCTTAAAGGAAAAGAACTCTGTGTGGAAGCAGGCATTAGGGATGTGCATTCAATTGCAATGACATAGACAATTTCAACAAACTTGTTTCATATAATTTTCATAATGAAATGATAGAAAAAACTAAAATTTGCACACCCCATTTGATGGTCCAAGCAAAAGACCTTGTTAGGATTTGTAGGTATGTGGGCCTGGGCCGAGGTGAAAGATGGTACCGCCCTCAGGGACGAGTCCTGTGAGCCTCATCATCGGGAGGGCGAGGGTCTCAGTGGACGTCAGGCAAAGCTGTGGAATAGAGTCTTTATTAGAGAAATAGGCACTGCCCGTGAAACGGGGAGTGCAGGAGTAAAGACAACCGAGTCTGTGCGGTGGAGTATACCCAAGGGGAATACCTCTGTAGTGAAGATGCGGCAATGGTCCACAGAGTGGGGTACACCAATGAGGCTCCTTAGTAGAGATGATATGGTGGTGATCCATGGAGCAGGGCACACTGATGCAGGTTCCTCACTTAGAGATAATACGGTAGTGGTCCGCAGCATGGGGTACACTGATGAGGGTTCCTCACTAGAAATGGTATGGTAGTGGTCTGCAGCGTGGGGTACACCGATGAGGTTTCCGCACAAGAGATGGTACAGTAGTGGCCTGCAGCATGGGGTACACAGAAGATGATTCCACACTAGAGATGGTACAGTAGTGGTCTGTAGAGCGGAGCTATTCACAGTAGCGAAGGTTCCAGGAGAAGCCCCGGGAAACAGGACAAACTGCAGTCCAAGGCGAAAGGCCCTCCGAGGAGTGGATAGCTGGAGACGAGGAAGGGCCCCCAAGAAGCAGTTACCCAGAGTGTCTCACGCCAAAGGAGCAGGACTGGAATGGGAGGTCCATAGTGAGCGAAGTGGATTCAGCAATGAGGGTAGGTAGGCAGGGCAGGTAGGCAGAGCCAGCCGGCTTAAATGTCCTGGAAGGATAACATCATCCGGAGGGGATGCCCCGAGGTTCCCACCATGACGTGTTTAAGACTGGCCCGTGCGCGTGCCTAGGGAATTCCGAGGGCAAGTTGGCGGTCGGCAGTGTCTGCAGTGTCCAGGGAGGCCCGGGAACAGTGGGCAGGCCAGCAATAGCTGGAGGAGGCCGCAAGTCTTCCCAACTGAGTCAAAGCTGCAAAGAAGGAGGTGAGAAACAGAGGTCACAGCCAACTGCGACTGATGGGCATAACAGTACCCCCCTTTCTTAGGGCCCCTCCCTGGGGGTTTTGGTTTACTTGGGTGAGAAGTATGGAACTGTTTTGATCAGCTCTTTATCAAGAATATTGACTGCAGGCTCCCAGCTGTTCTCTTCGGGGCCAAATCCTTCCCACAAGATGAGATACTCCCAACGCTTCCCACGCTTCTCCACATCCAAGATGTCCTCAACCTAATACGTTATATCCTCTTCAGCAGCCAGAGGCTGGGGTTCAAGTGGTTTCTTAGAGAATTCAGATAGGATGAGCGGCTTTTATAGCGAGATGTGGAAGACGTTGTGGATCTTAAGTGATGTGGGTAGATGAAGGCTATAAGTGAACGGGCCCAGCCAGCGAAGTACTGGGAAAGGCCCAATGTATCTGGAAGCAAAGCGAGCTGAGGGTAGTTTTAAACGAATAAAGCGGGTGCTGAGCCACACTTTATCTCCGGGGTTCAATTGTGGAGCTGTCCGATGATGGACATCGTAGAACTTCTTTGCTTTCTAACCAGCTTGCTTTAGAAGTTGTTTGGTTTGTTCCCAAAGTTTGTGTAATTCTTGTGCAGAGGCCTGTGCTGCTGGGGATGACACAGGCAGGGGTACTGGAAGAGGAGGCAGAGGTTGGCGTCCGTATACTATTTGGAAGGGCGAAGATCCAGTAGAAGCAGACTGGTGGGAGTTTAAGGCAAACTCGGTCCAGGGTAGTAAGTCAGACCAGTCATTGTGCCGAGAGTTCACATATGCCTGGAGAAACTGATTTAAAGTACGGTTTGTCCTCTCTGTCTGTCCATTGGCCTGCGGATGGTAGGCTGATGTGAGGTCCAAGGATATGTCGAATTTCTTGCATAATGACCTCCAGAATTTCACCATAAATTGAACCCCTCGATCAGAGAGTATGTGTCTTGGGAGTCCGTGGAGGCGAAACACGTGGCGAATAAACGATTTTGCTAACTCCGAGGCTGAAGGTAGACCAGGTAACGCCACGAAGTGAGCCATCTTTGAAAAGCGGTCCATGGTGACCCAAATGGTGTTGTTGCAACTGGATGGGGGTAAAACCACAATGAAATCTGTGGCTATATGTGTCCATGGCTCACTAGGTGCAGGAAGAGGTTGAAGGAGCACCCAAGAGCGGCCTGCCAGCGGCTTCTGCCAGGCACAAGTGGGGCATGATTCTACATATGCTTGAGCGTCTTTTTTCATGGTGGGCCACCAGTAGAATTTCTGACGAGTGGAAAGGGTTCTAGCTTGTCCGGGGTGGCCTGCGAGCAAGGAATCAAGCGCTCAGAGGAGGATTTTCCTTCTGAGTGGTCGGGGAACCACCGTCTTTCCAGATGGCACTGTGTGTGTGGCGGAGAGGAGAACTCTCGTTGGATTGATGATGTGCCGTGGAACATTTATTTATTTATTTAAAAGCTTTTATATACCGATGTTCATGTACTGGTACATATCACGTCGGTTTACATAAAACCAAAGTTGGAAATTACATCGAACAATCGAACATTATATCAAACATGAGGGTACAAATAACAGGTCTAACATCAAGAGAAATTACAGCTAACGCTGAGAACTTATAGATAGAGCTGAAGACGATTTAGGATTAAAATTAACATAGTTATTACAAATAATAAATAAATAAATAAACAATCAACAAAGTCTGAATTACAACTGACTTAATAAACATGGGTGAAGATTGAAGTAAGGAGCCAAACAGGAGAATTACTGGTTACGGCGTCTTAGTTCTAACGTGATGGGTTAGGAAATGAGTGAATCAACCCTAGGGAGAAGTGAAGGCTTTTGTAAAAAGCCAAGTTTTTAGCTTCTTTCTGAACGTTCGACTACAGGTTTCTAGACGAAGGTCCGTGGGGAGGGCGTTCCATAGAGTAGGGCTAACAGTTGAGAAAGCTCGTTTCTTAAGAAGTGACTTGGCTGGAGGTGCATATAAAGTGCCTAAGTAGCTGGATCTGATAGGACATCTGGGACATCTTCCGTGATGAACAAATGGGAGAGTGCATCAACTCGGGTGTTCTTATTGGCTGGTCAGTATCGCAAGAAGAAATTGAACCTGGTAAAAAAAAAAAAAAGAGACCAGTGGGCCTGCCTGTGATTCAGGCGTTGAGCATGGTGTAAGTACTTGAGGTTCTTCTGGTCAGTGTATACTGTGATTTGGTGCTGCACTCCCTTAAGCCAGGGACACCACTCCTCAAAGGCCAGTTTAATCACCAGTAATTCGTTGTCCCTGATTCCATAATTATGCTCTTCTGGAGAGAAGTGTCAGGAGAAGAATGAGCATGGGTACAAGGTGTGATTAGTAGGGATGTGAATCGTGTCCTCGATCGTCTTAACGATCGATTTCGGCTGGGAGGGGGAGGGAATCGTATTGTTGCCGTTTGGGGGGGTAAAATATCGTGAAAAATCGTTAAAAATCGTAAAAAAATCCGAAAAATCGAAAAAACCGCACATTAAAACCCCCTAAAACCCACCCCCGACCCTTTAAATTAAATCCCCCACCCTCCCGAACCCCCCCCCCCAATAACTTAAATACCTGCGGGTCCAGCGGCGGTCCGGAACGGCAGCGGTCCGGAACGGGCTCCTGCTCTGAATCTTGTCGTCTTCAGCCGGCGCCATTTTCCAAAATGGCGCCGAAAAATGGCGGCGGCCATAGACGAAAAAGATTGGACAGCAGGAGGTCCTTCCGGACCCCCGCTGGACTTTTGGCAAGTCTCGTGGGGGTCAGGAGACCCCCCACAAGCTGGCCAAAAGTTCCTGGAGGTCCAGCGGGGGTCAGGGAGCGATTTCCCGCCGCGAATCGTTTTCGTACGGAAAATGGCGCCGGCAGGAGATCGACTGCAGGAGGTCGTTCAGCGAGGCGCCGGAAACCCTCGCTGAACGACCTCCTGCAGTCGATCTCCTGCCGGCGCCATTTTCCGTACGAAAACGATTCGCGGCGGGAAATCGCTCCCTGACCCCCGCTGGACCTCCAGGAACTTTTGGCCAGCTTGTGGGGGGTCTCCTGACCCCCACGAGACTTGCCAAAAGTCCAGCGGGGGTCCGGAAGGACCTCCTGCCATCCAATCTTTTTCGTCTATGGCCGCCGCCATTTTTCGGCGCCATTTTGGAAAATGGCGCCGGCTGAAGACGACAAGATTCAGAGCAGGAGCCCGTTCCGGACCGCTGCCGTTCCGGACCGCCGCTGGACCCGCAGGTTATTTAAGTTATTTGGGGGGGGGGTTCGGGAGGGTGGGGGATTTAATTTAAAGGGTCGGGGGTGGGTTTTTTTAGGGGGTTTTAGTGTGCGGCTCACGATTCTAACGATTTATAACGATAAATCGTTAGAATCTGTATTGTATTGTGTTCCATAACGGTTTAAGACGATATTAAAATTATCGGACGATAATTTTAATCGTCCTAAAACGATTCACATCCCTAGTGATTAGCTGAATGCTGGCTGAGGACTTCACCAACACCGATGTCTGAAGCATCCACTTCATCGATAAAGGGTCGTCGTGGATCTGGGTGATGTAAGCATTGTTCTCATAGGAATGCCTCCTTGAGTTCTTGGAAGGAGGTCACAGCTTCAGATGACCACTGGGAGGGATTGGCTCCCTTTCGAGTCATAGCTGTGAGTGGGGCAGTCAATGTTGAATAATGTTGGATGAATGACCTGTAGTAGTTAGTAAAACCAAGGAATTTTTGAAGCGCCTTAAGACCCGTTGGTTGAGGCCAATCCCAATACTCTTAGTCTTTTATGGATCCATCTGGAACCCTTTGCTTGAGACCACATAGCCCAGAAAAGGGACAGATTCCTGGTAAAAGGAGCATTTCTCAAGTTTGGCATATAACTGGATATCCCTTAAGTGTTGTAGAATGTTGGCGACGTCCAAGTGGTGGCTCTGAAGGTCTTGCAAAAATACCAGGATGTCGTCCAGATAAACCACAACACAACTAGAGCATGTCTCTGAAGATTTCGTTCATCATAATCTGAAATACTGCTGGGGCGTTGCAGAGGCCAAACGGCATTACCAAATATTCAAAATGGCTATCGCGGGTGTTAAATGCGGTTTTCCATTCGTTGCCCCAGCGTATCCTAACCAAATTATGCATTTCTCTGAGGTCCAATTTGGTAAATATCTTGGCTCCTTGGAGCCTGTCAAAATGTTCAGAGATTAATGGCAAGGGGTAGTGATCCTTCTGGGTAATCTAATTTAAGCTGCATTAATCTATGCATGGCTGGAGGGAGCCATCCTTTTTTCCCTCAAAAAGGAACCCAGCTCCAGCAGGAAACTTAGAAGGCCGAATGAAGCCTTTTGCAAAATTCTCTTGTATATATTCAGACATGGCCTTTGTCTCAGTCAGAGAAAGTGGGTAGACCCTTCCTTGGGGAGGCTCAGTGTTGGGTAATAAGTTTATAGCGCAATCAAATGAGCGGTGAGGCTGTAAAGTGTCCGCAGATTTCTTGGAGAACACGCCTTTAATGGAGGAGTACTGCAGTGGAAGACCCGGAATGGATGTTGTTGTAGCTAGGCAAGACATCAGTGACACGACCTCCAAGCACTTTCTATGGCAGGAGTTGCGCCAGTGGGACAATTGTAGAGTGCCCCAATTGAATTGTGGTGTGTGCAATTGTAACTATGGCAGTCCAAGGACCACAGGGTGTATAGCCTTATCCAGTATCAAGAAAGAAATGGTCTCCGTGTGCAGTGACTCGGTGCAAAGTTGGATGGGGACCATGGAGAAGGTAACTTTGCCAGGTAATGGTTTGCCATGAATAGAAGAAAGTAGCAATGGCATAGGTGTCTGAATGGTGGGATCCAAAGGTGTTCCACGAGTTGTCTGAGTATAAAATTTCCAGTGGCCCCAGAGTCCACCAGTGCCAGGGTGTGAAATTCCAGAGTGTCCGAGTTAATTGAGACAGGCAGTGTCAGCGGAGGAAAGGGTGCGTTCGGGCCTAAGAGGAGTCCTCCGGCAGATCCTAGGCTTGGGATTTTCCCAGACAGAGTGGACAGGTGAGTACCGCATGACCCTGTTGGCCACAATACATGCAAAGACCAGATCTTTGCCGACGACGCTTCTCCTTTGCGTTTAGATGGCTGTGACCCATTTGCATCGGTTCTTCTTCCTCGGTGCTAGGTGTAGGAGCAGTCTGAGTGGATGGTGTTGGGCAAATGTGTGGAACACCTGAAGACATCCTCTTGGATCCCTTAGTCTCGAGCGATCGCTCACACAGGTGACGATCAATGCGACCAGCGAGGTCAATGAGAGAATCCAATGCCTCAGGGAGTTTTCGTGCTGCTAATTCATCTTTGATGTGTGAGCTTAGACCTTCTAGGAATATGGCACGCAGGCAGCCCAGATCCAAGTGTAATTCTGAGGAGAGAGTCCTAAACTCAATGACATAATCGATCAGTGAACTGGCACCTTGTTGCAGATGCAGGAGAGTAGATCCGGGGATGGTCTTGCAACAGGGGTCGTCAAATATGGAGCGAAATAGGGCGAGGAAGCCCAGCAAGTCATTGAGGATCGGATCCATTTGCTCCCACAGAGGGGAACACCCAGGCCAAGGCTTTCCCATCCAGAAGGGACAAGATGTACGTAGTTTTGGAAACTACGTCGGGGAAATATGCAGGTTGAAAGGAAAAGTGCATGCTGCACTGGTTCAAGAAGCTCCTACACAACGAGGGATCACCTGCGAAACATGGAGGTGCTGGCAAGGGCACTGGAGGCCGGAACGGTGACCCTTGTGAAGCAGGGCTTGGCTTGACAGGCATTGGGACAGTGTCCAGCTGATTATTCAATTGATTTAAGGCGTTAGCCAAAGTCTCTAATACCTTTTGCTGCTTTGTAATTCACTGGACCAGGCCAGGGATGGCCTGAATCATCGAGACCTGTGCCGGGTCCATGGACTTAGCAATCTGTTAGGATTTGTAGGTATGAGGGCCCTTGGCCAAGGTGATAGATGGTTCCGCCCACAAGGAGGAGCCCTGTGAGCCTCACTCAGGAGGCGAGGTCTCATCGGACATCAGACACAGATGTGGAATAGAGTCTTTATTAGAGAAATAGAAAGGCAATTCCCATGAAGCGGGAAGTGCAGGAGAAAGTCACAGAGTCTGTGTGGTGGGGTATACCCAGGGAAATACCTGAGTAGTGAAGATATGGCAATGGGCCACAGAGCGAGGTACACCGATGAGGCTCCTCAGTAGAGATGATACGGTAATGATCCATGGAGCAGAGCACACCAATGAGGGTTCCTCACTAGAGATGGTATGGTAGTGGTCCACAACGCGGGGTACACCGATGAGGTTTCCACACTAGAGTTAGTATGGTAGTGGTCTGTAGAGCGGAGCTACTCACAGTAGTGAAGGTTCTGGGAGAAGCCCCGGGAAACAGGACAAACTGAAGTCCAAGGCAAAATGCCCTCCGAGGAGCAGATAGCCAGAGATGAGGAAGGGCCCCCCCGAGGAGCGGTTACCCAGAGCGTCTCACACCAATGGAGCAGGACTGGAACAAGAGGTCCGTAGTAAGCAAAGCAGATTCAGCAATGAGAGAACTTGTTCCCAAGTTGTAGGTAGACAGGGCCAGCCGGCTTAAATGTCCTGGAAGGATAACGTCTTCTGGAGGGGATACCCCCGAGGTTCCTGCCATGACGTGCTTAAGACTGGCCTGTGCGCGCATGCGCCTAGGGAATTCCGAAGACAAGATGGCAGTCGGCAGCATCCGCGGCATTCAGGGAGGCCTGGGAATGATGGGTAGGCCGGCAATAGCTGGCGGAGGCTGCAAGTGTTCCCAACGGAGTCAGAGCTGCAAAGAAGGAGGTGAGCAACAGAGGTTGCAGCCATCTGCGACGAACGGGTGTAACAAACCTCTAGTGTATGTTCCACCACATGAGTGGGATCTTTTATCAGATGACTCAGTCCTCCCAAAGACAGGATCAACAAAAGCTCATGTGCTTGCTTACAAGATGTTTCATCTATATGAAGGTTAGAATCCCCTATAATAAGTACAGGAGAATAAGTGCAAACCATGACTATCAAAAGTAAAGGATCATGATGCCCCAGTTTAACCTTCTCAATCTGCTAAATAATGTAATGGTACTGAGGGCACATAATAGATAAGGGTTTAGAAAACAAAATGCTCATAACTGAGTTACAAAATTAAGACTTATAAATTATTTAGGCATAGACACTATTGTGCAAAATATTGCATGCATACTTTTAATACCAAGACATATACAAATAAACCCAGTAGAAAAACTGTGTGTAAAATTTTGCAAAAAAAACCAAAACAAAAAATATCTCGGAGAGGTGAAATCATTTCTTTTGTGAGGTTTGGTCTACGAATTCCATTCTGCACATAGTTTAACTACATGTTAATATTTAGTTAGCTGATTTGCATAATTTTGCCTTGTAGCAGCTCTTGAACTACTGATCTGAATAAAGATTTGTATGCAAAAAACTTATGCATGAAATGTATTCATTGCAAATGTGGAAAGCTAAAAGCCAAATAGGGCACACTATGCAAATAACTCACACTATTTGATGTTTTTTGTGCATGAAGATCCATTAGTAGAGTTCCACATTTTAATTAGGGATGTGAATCGTTTTTCAACGATTAAAATTATCGTCCGATAATGTTAATATCGTCTTAAATCGTTATAGAACACGATACAATAGAAATTCTAACGATTTATCGTTAAAAATCGTTAAATCGTGTTAGTGCGCACTAACGGGAGTTAGTGCGCACTAACTCCCAGTTAGTGCGCACTAACTCGATTTAGTGCGCACTAACTGAAAATGATACAAATAAACACTTTCCAGGTCACTGAAGGTCAGTTAGGAATGAATATGTGTTCCTATTGGCTGGCTGCCCTCTTATCTATTGATGTTACCAAGGTTACCACTGAGGTGATGGTTGGGGGGATGGGAAATGGAACTGGAAACTAACGAACACCAACAGAAAATGAAACAAAGTGTTCACACTTCCCAGGTCAGTAAAGGTCACTTAGGAATGAATATGTATTCCTATTGGCTGGCTGTGCTCTTATCTATTGATGTTACCAAGGCTAACACTGAGGTAATGGTTGAGGGGATGTGAAATGGAAACAGTTGGAAGCTTGACAAAAAAGTAATGTAATGATCAGCACTCACGTGACTAGAACTTGTTTGTTTATTATTTTTGTTAGCAGGCACCTGAAATGCTAGTGCATGTTGAATTTGCCAATCACTGTGCATTTTAGAAAGGTGGTCCTGGCTGGAACTGTACACAGTTCAAATATATGTAATTGATTGTTGGTAAGTGTAGATTTTAAGTGATTTTCCTGCACACAGTGCCCTAACCCTGGCACCAGGGGTGTTGTGATCTTCCTGCACACAGTGCCCTAACCCTGATACCAGTCTGAGACAGCTCCCTCCCTGCATTACTAGTGAGAGGCTGGCTTCACAGACAGGGGGGAGCTGCCGGACCCTCACTCCTGACTTCCCCCATGTCCCAGCTAGTGAATGGTGTGTGGGTGAGGGGGGGGGAGGAGGATGGTGAAGTCTGAGACAGCTCCCTCCCTGCATTACTAGTGAGAGGCTGGCTTCACAGACAGGGGGGAGCTGCCTGACCCTCACTCCTGACTTCCCCCATGTCCCAGCTAGTGAATGGTGTGTGGGTGAGGGGGGGGGGAGGATGGTGAAGTCTGAGACAGCTCCCTCCCTGCATTACTAGTGAGAGGCTGGCTTCACAGACAGGGGGGAGCTGCCTGACCCTCACTCCTGACTTCCCCCATGTCCCAGCTAGTGAATGGTGTGTGGGTGAGGGGGGGGAGGATGGTGAAGTCTGAGACAGCTCCCTCCCTGCATTACTAGTGAGAGGCTGGCTTCACAGACAGGGGGGAGCTGCCTGACCCTCACTCCTGACTTCCCCCATGTCCCAGCTAGTGAATGGTGTGTGGGTGAGGGGGGGGGGGGAGGATGGTGAAGTCTGAGACAGCTCCCTCCCTGCATTACTAGTGAGAGGCTGGCTTCACAGACAGGGGGGAGCTGCCGGACCCTCACTCCTGACTTCCCCCATGTCCCAGCTAGTGAATGGTGTGTGGGTGAGGGGGGGGGGGAGGAGGATGGTGAAGTCTGAGACAGCTCCCTCCCTGCATTACTAGTGAGAGGCTGGCTTCACAGACAGGGGGGAGCTGCCTGACCCTCACTCCTGACTTCCCCCATGTCCCAGCTAGTGAATGGTGTGTGGGTGAGGGGGGGGGGGGGAGGATGGTGAACTCTGAGACAGCTCCCTCCCTGCATTACTAGTGAGAGGCTGGCTTCACAGACAGGGGGGAGCTGCCTGACCCTCACTCCTGACTTCCCCCATGTCCCAGCTAGTGAATGGTGTGTGGGTGAGGGGGGGGGGAGGATGGTGAAGTCTGAGACAGCTCCCTCCCTGCATTACTAGTGAGAGGCTGGCTTCACAGACAGGGGGGAGCTGCCTGACCCTCACTCCTGACTTCCCCCATGTCCCAGCTAGTGAATGGTGTGTGGGTGAGGGGGGGGGGGAGGAGGATGGTGAAGTCTGAGACAGCTCCCTCCCTGCATTACTAGTGAGAGGCTGGCTTCACAGACAGGGGGGAGCTGCCTGACCCTCACTCCTGACTTCCCCCATGTCCCAGCTAGTGAATGGTGTGTGGGTGAGGGGGGGGGGGGTGGAGGAGGATGGTGAAGTCTGAGACAGCTCCCTCCCTGCATTACTAGTGAGAGGCTGGCTTCACAGACAGGGGGGAGCTGCCTGACCCTCACTCCTCCGGGGTGATCTTCCTGCACACAGTGCCCTATCCCTGATACCAGGGGTGTTGTGATCTTCCTGCATGCAGTGCCCTATCCCTATTAATACCAGGAGTGTTGTGATCTTCCTGCACGCAGTGCCCTATCCCTAATACCAGGGGTGTTGTGATCTTCCTGCATGCAGTGCCCTATCCCTGTTACCGGGATGTGTGCAAGAAGATCCCAACACCCCCGGTATCAGGAATAGGGCACTGTGTGCAGGAAGATCACAATACCCCTGGTATCAGGGTTAGGGCACAAGTTCTAGTCACATTGACTGATCACATTACTTGTTTTGTCAAGCTACCAACTGTTTCCATTTCCCATCCCCCATATACTGTCAGTGGGAAGCTTGGTAACATGAATAAATAAGAGGGCAGCCAATAGGAATACATATTCATTCCTAAACTGACCTTAACTGACCTGAAAAGTGTCAAATTGTATCATTTTCAGTTAGTGCGCACTAACTCTCCGTTAGTGCGCACTAACTCCCGTTAGTGCGCACTAACTCGAGTTAGTGCGCACTAATCGGAAAAAACGATTTTTAACGATTTTTTAACTAAAAAATCGTGCCTAACACGATTTTCTTGCCCTGCCACACGATTTCTATCGTTAAGACGATATGGAAAACGATTCACATCCCTAATTTTAATGCATTATCTTCTCAAAATTCAAAGTATTCGTCTTATGTGAAATGAAAAACAATAACAAGTCTCATGCAGAACTAAATGATCCAACTTTCTGTGGGTGGGAGAGGAGGCTATATGTACATATGTCCGTGATACTCACATATGCATAGATTTAAAAAATACACTCCTGTCAGAATTCTCATGTGCCCTTGACATGTCTTGAAAATTTGGTGTGGATAGGACTCCAATGAAAAAAAATTATTTGGAGTATGCACTCACATAGAGCAATCTTACAAACAGGGTCATTTATCACGTTATATCGTTTTTGCATGCATTAAGGCGTTTTCCCATGCGAAAAACACCTTAATGCTTGTGAAAAGCATCATAATGCATGGTGCGATGAACATTTTTAAAAGGGGAGGAGTCAGGGGCAGGAATTTTGTAAATGCGAGCTGGCTTCGCAAAGTGCGAAGCCATAACGCATATCGCCCAGTTTTAATGCAGAAAATAACTAAACCTTTTTCAATAGCATTAAGCTGTGCAGCATGCCCATAATGCAATTTGTGATTTTTTTTGCAAATTCTGTTTTGGGTATTTTTAGGCAGGGGACGGACCTGAGATGTGGGAGAGAGAGAGAGCCTCGGGAGAGAGGGGGGAGGACCATAGTAAGCAGCTATTTATGCTACTAGAGGAGCCCTACCTATTAACTCGATGTGAGGTTTAAGTAGTAGTGTAGGGGGTTAGGAGCCACTTTTACATGCAGAGTGAGACGTACGAACAGAACAGTGCACTCTTGTGAAGATGTGTACAATGTTCTCTCAACCTAGCTTGATGTACTCTCTTCACAAGAGTGTACTGTTCTGTCCGTATGTCTCACAATGCATGTAAGTGGCCCCTAACCCCTACACTACTACCTAAACCTCACCTCGAGTTACTACGTAGGCCTCCTATAATAGCCTAAATAGCTGCTTACTGTGGTGCCACCCCCCCAGAGGCTCTGTCTCTCCCTCTCCCTCTCCTCCACCCCCCCCCCCCACCTCCAACCCGAAAATACCCAAAATGGAATTTGCAAAGAAATCACAAATTGTGTTATGGGCAGGTAAAGAGTCCATGGAAATCACAATAAGGCACACAAGGCAGTGAAGTTTACTAGATGATCCTCATTGTATGTGTGGAAAGCAGCACATTTGAGTCATGCCATATGAGACGAGAATGAAAGGCACAAGATTATGGGCCTGATTTACACCCATCTATATTATTTTACTTTAAAAAACTACAGTAAATTTTGGTAAATTATTTAAACTACAACAATATCATGTCTTAGGGCCAGGTTAGTATACTCAAGTTATTAGACAGAAAATTACAGTAATATATCTATTTGATTGCATATTAAATTAAGATTCAAAGTTTATTAAATCAAGGTTCAAAATGCTTCTTTTCTTAATTGCAGTGACATTTCTCCATGTTAACCTCAGAAAGCTGAATACCAGTGTTTTACTGTACAGTTAATGTGCCCAGGAGCAGCTTAGTTGATAAGATAATAATATGTTACCTTGTCATTATGAAATTGAATGAGGAGACCAAGTAATCTGAATAATAAGCATGTCAATATTCTATTATTCTATTTGTTACAGAGAGACAATTTAAGCTCTAGCAAAAAATAAATAAATAAATAAATAAAAACACAAACCGATAAATCAACTTTAACTAAGTGCCTGCTCCAGATCCCTGGCTATATATATCATCTGTGGTAGTTAAAGTCACTTAATTCTTGGTCTTCTGCCAGAGAACCCATCTACTGTGGAGCAATATAGCAATAGTCATAAGCATAACACAGTATGGGGAGAGATGGGCGAGAGCAAGAACGAGTGGGGATAGGGAAAGAGGTGAAGGAGAAGGGAGATGGGTATATAGATGAGGTCTGAAGTGAAAGAGGAAGGGGCTGAAGGGCAGAAAAAAAAAGGAGAGGTCTTGGGGCCAGGAAGTGAGGTCTAACCCCAAGAAACACAATGAAGGCTCTGCGGCCCCAACATAAAACAGTACGAGCTCTTGTTACTTTTAATGTGGGGGGTAGGGGTAGGGTTTATGGGTAGGGATATGGTTGGTAGTAGGAAATAATAAATTTAGGTATTGTGTAATGAACTGTGTTGTCCAGTGCAAGCCACAATTCCCATAAATGACACCTAATATTAAGAAGAGACGGTGTCCATAAGCTTCCCCAGTTAAAATGGTAGCCATCACCCCATCCATTCCTACTCTGAATTCCGCAACATTAAACAATAAATTGCCATGCCAGGAACTTGAAACAATAGACAATATTAATAGCTTTCTTTCTCCCTCCTCCCCTGCCCCCTCTACCTCCAAAAACAAAACCAGATTGCTCCAGCAAAATCAATCCAGGTAAAATATATTGTATATATATTTACTTGTGCTTTGGTAAGTATTTCACCACCTGGAGTTACAATGATGAGTAATTCTGGGGTATGACACCTGGAGCCCAAATTCATCCCTACATCTGGGTTCATCACATCACATGACTCCCATCATCCCATCTTCTCTATTAGACTCTCCTCTCTCTCCTCTCTCTCCTCCTATCCCCGTCTCTGCTTGATTTTGTCCCCTGCCCCATTTTCTCTCCCCTCAGCCTCCTTTTTTAACCCAACATTGTTCTCTCCCCTTGCTCCAACCTCCTTTCCCCATAATCTCTTCATTCACCCTCATTCTCTCCCTCCCCCACTATCTCCTCATCTCCATTATCCACCTTCCCACAAATCCCTCACTCCTTCACTCTGACTTCTTCACTAATCTCCTTCATTCTCATCCCCCACAATTCCTTCACACCTTCATTCCACTGCCTGCAATCTCCACTCTTTCACTCCCTCCTCTCATAATCCCTTTGCACCCCACAATCCCTCACTTTTTCACTCCATCCCAATCGTAATTCCCCTCATTCATCTCTACCCCCATAACTCATTCCCTATCCCCAGAATCCTCTCATTAACTTCCTTCACTCCCACCTCCTTCATTCTCACCCTCCACGATCCCCTCATCTTCACACACCCTCCCTCTCACTTTCATTCTTCCCACCCCTCTCAGGAGAGAAGCCTTATTGGTGGCAGGTAGGATGGGGCATTATTTCCTTTCCATATGCTTCCTTCTCTGATCCCCTCACTCAACCTCTGTGCTCCTAAAGAGTCAGAAGATCACAGTCCGAATGGTATTAGGCCTCTTCCTCCTTTGTGGTTATTAGTGCCTGATGACCTGATTTAGGCATCAGCAACCAAGGAGAAGAGGGCCTAAGATGCTTCCAGACTGCTATTCTCCGACTTTTCAGAAACATGGAGGCTGAATTAGGGGATCCCTGCAGGAGTAGCAGCAGTAGCAGTGGCAGTCGCCCACGGGGATGGGTATAGTGCCAACGAGGCTTCTCTTCTTTTGCTGCCAGCAGATATTTTGGGGGGCCATGGCCCCTGCAGTCCCCCTTCCTGTTCTGACACCACATTTATAGAGTATTTAAAACAATAAATATTCCCTTACGACATATAAATTAACAAAGCGCCTAGGTTATTTTTTGAGCATTCGGATTATACTAACAAATGGATAGCATTTTAAAGAAATGTTCCTTAGATTTAAAGTTGATAGTATAAAAGATTAAAAAGATATCACTAGATATTCAAACTCAGACCACTCAAGTAATTACCAATATTAAAGAATCCTTGTCCATTGAAGCATTCAGTTCATCCTTACATGATGATAAGTTTACTCGAGCATTTCTAGTCTTCTATTAAACAGATGAAAATACCTACGTTTTACTGAGAGGCGAATGATAATATTTGCCAATAGGATGTATATTTGGGCCAATGTAGAGCTTTGAAGAAACATGTCAGAAGAACATAAGAACATAAGAAATTGCCATACTGGGTCAGACCAAGGGTCCATCAATTCACATAGTGAATCAATTCACATAGTGAATTCACTAATACATTTAAAGGACGTTAGACACATTCCTACTCCCATAGCAACCTAAAACTTAATTAGGAACTGATCAAAATTGAGATGAAGGCAGCAGTCCAGCAGCAAGAGGGGGGTTTCCCACTCTTTTGCATAGAGTGTCACATGTATGATTTTTTACCCACCGGTGAGAAGTTGTACATGTGCATGCGATGCAAAGAGCTCCTGGCTCTCAGAGAACGAGTCCGATCTCTGGAGGCTAGAGTAGCAGACCTAGAGGAGCTGAGGCAGACAGAGAGGTATATAGATAAGACCTTCAGGGACATAGTAGCCAATAGGGATGTGAATCGTTTTAGGACGATTAAAATTATCGTCCGATAATTTTAATATCGTCTTAAACCGTTATGGAACACAATACAATACAGATTCTAACGATTTATCGTTATAAATCGTTAGAATCGTGAGCCGGCACACTAAAACCCCCTAAAAACCACCCCCGACCCTTTAAATTAAATCCCCCACCCTCCCGAACCCCCCCCCCAAATAACTTAAATAACCTGCGGGTCCAGCGGCGGTCCGGAACGGCAGCGGTCCGGAACGGGCTCCTGCTCTGAATCTTGTCGTCTTCAGCCGGCGCCATTTTCCAAAATGGCGCTGAAAAATGGCGGCGGCCATAGACGAAAAAGATTGGACGGCAAGAGGTCCTTCCGGACCCCCGCTGGACTTTTGGCAAGTCTCGTGGGGGTCAGGAGGCCCCCCACAAGCTGGCCAAAAGTTCCTGGAGGTCCAGCGGGGGTCAGGGAGCGATTTCCCGCCGCGAATCGTTTTCGTACGGAAAATGGCGCCGGCAGGAGATCGACTGCAGGAGGTCGTTCAGCGAGGGTTCCGGCGCCTCGCTGAACGACCTCCTGCAGTCGATCTCCTGCCGGCGCCATTTTCCGTACGAAAACGATTCGCGGCGGGAAATCGCTCCCTGACCCCCGCTGGACCTCCAGGAACTTTTGGCCAGCTTGTGGGGGGCCTCCTGACCCCCACGAGACTTGCCAAAAGTCCAGCGGGGGTCCGGAAGGACCTCCTGCCGTCCAATCTTTTTCGTCTATGGCCGCCGCCATTTTTCGGCGCCATTTTGGAAAATGGCGCCGGCTGAAGACGACAAGATTCAGAGCAGGAGCCCGTTCCGGACCGCTGCCGTTCCGGACCGCCGCTGGACCCGCAGGTTATTTAAGTTATTTGGGGGGGGGGTTCGGGAGGGTGGGGGATTTAATTTAAAGGGTCGGGGGTGGGTTTTAGGGGGTTTTAATGTGCCGGTTTTTTCGATTTTTCGATTTTTCACGATTTTTAACGATTTTTCACGATATTTTACCCCCCCAAACGGCAACAATACGATTCCCTCCCCCTCCCAGCCGAAATCGATCGTTAAGACGATCGAGGACACGATTCACATCCCTAGTAGCCAAGTCCCAACTTCAGACTGGCAGCCCTGGTGATGCCTTGGAGAAAGAAGGTCTCATGATGGGAGAGCACCAACCAGGTGCAGCAGGAAAGGATCCTGTAGCAAGGACCGGCTCTCCAGGTGATGCATTGTCCTTTCACAATGAGGAAATCTCCCCAAGGCCTACTGCCCAGGATGGAAGGGTTAGGTCGGCCATCATAGCTGGTGATTCGATTATTAGGAATGTAGATAGCTGGGTAGCCAGTGGGTGTGAGGATTGCCTGGTAACATGCCTACCTAGTGCGAAGGTGGCGGACCTCACGCGTCACCTAGATAGGATTTTAGACAGTGCTGGGGAGGAGCCGGCTGTCATGGTAAATGTGGGCACCAATGACATAGGAAAATGTGGGAGGGAGGTTCTGGAAGCCAAATTTAGGCTCTTAGGTAGAAAGCTTACATCCAGAACCTCCAGGGTAGAATTCTCTGAAATGCTCCCTGTTCCACGCGCAGGTCACCAGAGGCAGGCAGAGCTCCGGAGACTCAATGCGTGGATGAGACGATGGTACACGAAAGAGAGATTCAGTTTTGTTAGGAACTGGGGAACCTTTTGGGGAAGGGGGAGTCTCTTCCGAAGGGATGGGCTCCACCTTAACCAGGGTGGAACCAGACTGCTGCACTAACCTTTAAAAAGGAGATAGAGCACCTTTTAAACTAGAAGAAAGGGGAAAGCCGACAGTCTCTCAGCAGCGCATGGTTCAGAGAGAGGTATCTTCAAAGGAATCTAATGATGCATTAGAATTAGGGCATCCCGACAGTGAGGTTCCAATAATTAGAAAAATAGTCCAAGTGCCTGTAACTAAAAACTCACCTGAGCTAAAAAATTCTAACTTATCCCTATCAATTAAAAAGCAGAATGAAAATAGAAACAAAAAACAAATGTTTGTATGCTATGCCAGAAGTTTAAGAAGTAAGGTGGGAGAATTAGAATGTATAGCAGTGAATGATGACATAGACTTAATTGGCATCTCAGAGACATGGTGGAAAGAGGATAACCAATAGGACAGTGCTATACCGGGGTACAAATTATATCGCAATGACAGAGAGGAGCACCTGGGAGGAGGTGTGGCGCTTTATGTCCGGGATTGCAAAGAGTCCAACAGGATAAACATCCTGCATGAGACTAAATACAAAATTGAATCTTTATGGGTAGAAATCCTAGGAATGTGCAGACAAAAAGTTTATGTTCATAAGTCCATAAGTCAAAAGGGGGGGTCAATTTCGGTCAATATGGACATATGTAGAATTCCATAAGTTGAGTCTATGTCCATACGTGCACCGATTCCCTAAATAAAAATTTAAACCCCTCACCTCAGCTTGGGAGGGTCAGGAGGCCCCCCCAAGCTGGGCAAAAGTTCCGGTTGGGTCCAACGAGGGTCACGGAGCGAACGTGCGGGGAATCACGTGACGTCCGCGTCACTCCGACGTGACGCCGACGTCACGTGCTCCTCGCAAAGGAATACAGAAATGGCGACCTGGCTCCCCGCTGGACCACCAGAGAGTTTTGGTAAGTCTTGGGGGGGGGATTAAGGAGGGTGAGGGGTTTACATTTTTATTTAGGATCAACAATCGCGATTTCCAACGTATTCAACATAGCTATGTTGAATACGTTGGAAATCCAATCGTTTTCGCCTCATCACTTTTTTAAGTTAAAAAAAAAAAAAAGTTGCGTTTTACATATGCGGTCAAAACGAATGCACACCCCTAAGAAATCCCTTGTGTGTCGGGGAAGACTATAGTGATAGGGGTATACTACCATCCACCTGGTCAAGATGGTGAGACTGACAGTGAAATGCTAAGAGAAATTAGGGAAGCTAACCAAATTGGTAGTGCAGTAATAATGGGAGACTTCAATTACCCCAATATTGACTGGGTAAATGTATCATCGGAACACGCTAGAGAGATAATGTTCCTGGATGGAATAAATTATAGCTTAATGGAGCAATTGGTTCAGGAACCAATGAGAAAGGGAGCAATTTTAGATCTAATTCTCAGATGAGCACAGTACTTGGTGAGAGAGGTAACGGTGGTGGGGCCGCTTGGCAATAGTGATCATAATATGATCAAATTTGATTTAATGATTGGAAGAGGAACAGTGTGCAAATCCAAGGCTCTCGTGCTAAACTTTAAAAAGGGAAACTATGATAAAATGAGAAAAATTGTTAGAAAAAAACTGAAAGGAGAAGCTACAAAAGTAAAAAATGTCCAAGAGGCATGGTCATTGTTAAAAAATACCATTCTAGAAGCACAGTCCAGATGTATTCCACACATTAAGAAAGGTGGAAAGAAGGCAAAACGATTACTGGCATGGTTAAAAGGGGAGGTGACAGAAGCTATTTTAGCCAAAAGATCTTCATTCAAAAATTGGAAGAAGGATCCAACAGAAGAAAATAGGATAAAGCATAAACGTTGACAAGTTAAATATAAGACATTGATAAGACAGGCTAAGAGAGAATTTGAAAAGAAGTTGGCTGTAGAGGCAAAAACTCACAGTAAAAACTTTTAAAAATATATCCGAAGCAGAAAGCCTGTGAGGGAGTAAGTTGGACCGTTAGATGATTGAGCGGTTAAAGTGGCACTTAGAGAAGATAAGGCCATCGCGGAAAGATTAAATGATTTCTTTGCTTCTGTGTTTACTGAAGAGGATGTTGGGGAGGTACCCGTAATGGAGAAGGTTTTCATGGGTAATGATTCTGATGGACTGAATCACATCACGGTGAACCTAGAAGATGTGGTAGGCCTGATTGACAAACTGAAGAGTAGTAAATCACCTGGACCAGATGGTATACACCCCAGAGTTCTGAAGGAACTAACAAATGAAATTTCAGACCTATTAGTAAACATTTGTAACTTATCATTAAATCATCCATTGTACCTGAAGACTGGAGGATAGCATATGTAACCCCAATATTTAAAAAGGGCTCTAGGGGCAATCCGGGAAACTACAGACCAGTTAGCATGACTTCAGTGCCAGGAAAAACAGTGGAAAGTGTTCTAAACATCAAAACCACAGAACATATAGAAAGACATGGTTTAATGGAACAAAGTCAGCATGGCTTTACCCAGGGCAAGTCTTGCCTCACAAATCTGCTTCACTTTTTTGAAGGAGTTAATAAACATGTGGATAAAGGTGAACCGGTAGATGTAGTATACTTGGATTTTCAGAAGGCGTTTGACAAAGTTCCTCATGAGAGGCTTCTAGGAAAAGTAAAAAGTCATGGGATAGGTGGCGATGTCCTTTCGTGGATTGCAAACTGGCTAAAAGACAGGAAATAGAGAGTAGGATTAAATGGACAATTTTCTCAGTGGAAGGGAGTGGACAGTGGAGTGCCTCAGGGATCTGTGTTGGGACCCTTACTTTTCATTATATTTATAAATGATCTGGAAAGAAATACAACGATTGAGATAATCAAATTTGCAGATGATACAAAATTGTTCAGAGTAGTTAAATCACAAGCAGATTGTGATAAATTGCAGGAAGATCTTGTGAGACTGGAAAATTGGGCATCCAACTGGCAGATGAAATTTAATGTGGATAAGTGCAAGGTGATGCATATAGGGAAAAATAACCCGTGCTATAATTACACAATGTTGGGTTCCATATTAGGTGCTACAACCCAAGAAAGAGATCTAGGTGTCATAGTGGATAACACATTGAAATTGTCGGTTCAGTGTGCTGCGGCAGTCAAAAAAGCAAACAGAATGTTGGGAATTATTAGAAAGGGAATGGTGAATAAAATGGAAAATGTCATAATGCCTCTGTATCGCTCCATGGTGAGACTGCAACTTGAATACTGTGTACAATTCTGGTCGCCGTATCTCAAAAAAGATATAATTGCGATGGAGAAGGTACAGAGAAGGGCTACCACAATGATAAGGGGAATGCAGCAGCTCCCCTATGAGGAAAGACTAAAGAGGTTAGGACTTTTCAGCTTGGGGAAGAGACGGCTGAGGGGGGATATGACAGAGATGTTTAAAATCATGAGAGGTGTAGAACGGGTAGATGTGAATTCGTTATTTACTCTTTCGGATATTAGAAAGACTAGGGGGCACTCCATGAAGTTAGCATGTGGCACATTTAAAACTAATCAGAGAAAGTTCTTTTTCACTCAAAGCACAATTAAACTCTGGAATTTGTTGCCAGAGGATGTGGTTAGTGCAGTTAGTATAGCTGTGTTTAAAAAAGGATAGGATAAGTTCTTGGAGGAGAAGTCCATTACCTGATATTAAGTTCACTTAGAGAATAGCCACTGCCATTAGCAATGGTAACATGGAATAGACTTAGTTTTTGGGTACTTGCCAGGTTCTTATGGCCTGGATTGGCCACTGTTGGAAACAGGATGCTGGGCTTGATGGACCCTTGGTCTGACCCAGTATGGCATTTTCTTATGTTCCCATCAAGCCCAGTATCCTATTTCCAACACTGGCCAAACCAGGCTCCAAGAACCTGGCAAGTAGCAAACACTACAAAGATCCTATGCTACTGATGCCAGTAATAGCAGAGGCAGGCCATTCCCTAAGTCAACTTGATTAATAGCAGTTAATGACCTTCTCCTCCAAGAACCTATCCAAACCTTTTTTAAACCCAGCTACACTAAGTGCACTAATCACATCCTCTGGCAACAAATTCCAGAGCTTAATTTTTCACTGAGTGAAAAATAATTTTCTCTGATTATTTATTTATTTATTTTTATTTAGAGTTTTTTATATACCGAAGTATAGCGGGAAAGCCTTCACTCCGGTTTACAAGATAACAACTTAATACATTTTGGTAACACTGGAACAGATTAATGCAAGTTAACACTTTGGTAACATTTTGGTAGCACTGGAACGAATTGATATATAGTAACAAACTAACATTTTGGTAGCACTGGGACGAAATGATATACAGTGAAACAGGATAACAACTTGAAACAGGTTTTTAAAACAGGATCGGAATAGTAAATCGTGAACTGAGAAGTGGCCGGGATAAAAGGGGGAGCAGCGAGATACAGCCGATTACAAGCTTAACAGTTTAGGAGAGGGGGGGGGGGGGGCGGCAGTGACACACTGCAAAAGCTAGCTTTACAACAAAAAGGCGTGGAATAGCTGGCATGACTCAAGGAGTTATGCGAGGAGGTGCGAGGTTGAACGGGGGAAGAGAGGAGCGTGGAAGAAGGGTGGAATAGGCACAGGGAGGGGGGGACTGGAAGGACAGGGGGGGATGAGAAGAAGGGAGGATACTCGGGGGGGGGGGTTGGTAAGATGTGCTAGGAGGTGTAGAGAAGTGACGGCTTAGCCGACTCCGTCGATTAGTCTTAAATGTGCTATATGCTAACTTCATGTAATTCCCCCTAGTCCTTCTATTATCCGAAAGTGTATATAATAGGGGAGCTGTTCCATCCCCTTTATCATTTTGGTTACCCTTCTCTGTACCTTCTCCAGTGCAACTATATCTTTTTTGAGATGTGGTGACCAGAACTGTATACAGTAATCAAGGTGCAGTCTCACCATGGAGCAATACAGAGGCATTATGACATTTTCCGTTTTATTCACCATTCCTTTCCTAATAATTCCTAGCATTCTGTTTGCTTTTTTGACTGCTGCAGCACACTGAGCTGGGTAAATCCACGTTGACTGTATTCCATTAAACCATGTCTTTCTATATGCTCTCTGATTTTGAATAGTTTCCACTATTTTTCCAGGCTCTGAAGTCAGGCTCACTGGTCTATAGTTTTCCGGATTGCCCCTGGGGCCCTTTTTAAATATTGGGGTTTCATTGGTGACCCTCCAGTTTTCAGGTACAATGGATGATTTTAATGATAGGTTACAAATTTTAGCTAATAGATCTGAAATTTCATTTTTAAAGATGGCGCCAGCCATCCAGTGCTCCCTCCATGTGACAAGGGCCGGCCAATGGCACGGATACCCTGTCACATGGTAAGGGCAAAGGCCATTGGAGCTATTTTTATTAGTGGCAGCCGTCGGCCCAAGAGCGAGAGATCGCTCTCAGGACCCCCACTGGACCACCAGGTACCTGTAAAATGTTTTTGGGGGGGGTCGGGAGGGTGGGGGAAGCTAAGGGATTAGCTTTAATGGGTCGGGGAGGGTTTTTTGTTTATCGGCTCGGGCGCAGCCAATAAACAAAACCGCGATTGTGCCGGATGAAAAAAAAAACATGATGTGAATCGGAACAGGAATCCAAACCGATTCTGGTTCCGTTTCACATCTCTAATATTTTAAAAAGTTTTATTATGAGTTTTTGCCTCTACATCCAACTTCATTTCAAATTCTCTCCTCGCTTGACTTAATGTTTTACACTTAACTTGAAAATGCTTATGCTTTTTCCTATTTTCATCAAATGGATCCTTCTTCCAATTTTTGAAGGATGTTTTTTTGGCTAAAATAGCCTCTAACCATGCTGATAATCATTTTGCCTTCCTTCCACCTTTCTTAATGCATGGAATACGTTTGAATTGCACGTCTAAGATTGTATTTTTAAATAATGTCCATGCCTGTTGAACATGTTTAACCTTTGCAGCTGCACCTTTCAGTTTTTTTTCTAAATACTTTCCTTATTTTATCAAAGTTTCCCTTTTGAAAATTTAGTGTTAGAGCTGTAGATTTTCTTATTGTCCCCCTTCCAGTTGTTATGTCAAATTTGATTTTATGATCACTATTGCCAAGTGGCCCCACCACCGTTACATCTATCACCAAATCCTGCATTCCACTAAGACTTAGATGTAAAATAGCTACCTCTCTCATTGTTTCCTGAACCAATTGGTCCATGAAGCAGTCATTTATTCCAACCAGGAACTTTATGTCTCCAGCATGTCCTGATGTTACATTTACCCAATCAATATTGGGGTAACTGAAATCTCACATTATTATTGCACTGCCAAATTGGTTAGCCTCCCTGATTTCTCTTAGCATTTCATAATCTGTCTGACCATTTTGTCCAGGGGAATGGTAGTATACTCCCATCACTATACTCTTACCCAACACACATGGGATTTCTTCCATATAGATTCCACTGAGCATTTAGTCTCTTGTATGATCTTTATCCTGTTGGTCTCTATACCCTCCCAGATATAAAGTCAAGTGCCACATCACCACCGAGTTGATTCTTCCTATCATTGCGATATAATTTGTACCCTGATATAGCACTGTCCCATTGGTTATCCTCCTTCCACCAGGTCTCTGAGATGCCAATTATGTCAATCTCATCATTTACTGCTATACACTCTAACTCTCCCATCTTACTTCTTAGACTTCTGACATTTTTGATGACTCACCTGACAATCATTCTAGTGGTTCTGAGGAAGAGGGAAGATGGCATCATTTGCAGTCTTGAGAGTGACACTAGGGATACAGATCATGGAGACAATTGTGAGATCAATGGCCTGTTATTTTTATTTCATTTATTTATTTTAGATTTTTATATTTTGCTTTTTGGCACTGCTGGTAATGGAGGGAAACTGGCACAGACCAGCAATTCAGTCACAAACCCAACAACTTCAGTGATCAGCTTTTTGGGTATATCACTTATTACTCCCAATAAGCACTATTGAATCATTAATTATCTTTTGTACCCACCATTCTCCATGATTTCCATATATGGGTTCATCAAAGAATTTCAAGTAAGATTATATTTTTCACTATCAGATGTCCTTTGATATGTCTATTGCAAAACCTAGATTATATTGAGGTATCTGGGTTTAAAATAGGTTAAGACAAGTTCTTGGAGAAGTCCATAAAAAATGTTATTAATCCATTAGATTTAGGGAATTGCTACTATTCATCACTGTGCGATAGCAGCAGGGATATATTTACTGTTTGGGATCTTGCCAGGTACTTGTGTGACTTGGATTGGTCACTTCTGGAAACAGGACTCTGGACTTGATGGACCCTCAGACTAATCCAGTATGGTAATTCTTATGGTTTTATGTTATGTTATCATAATTACTTCATTTTTAATGCAATGATTTATTTTCAAAATTCATAATATAGCTATGGATTTTTTAGCACCCAATATACCTAGGGGTAGATTTTAAAAAGCATTTACTCAAGCAAAACTGGTTTTTGCTCGAGTAAATACACTTTACTCAAGTAAGTGGGCTTTTCAAAATTGCTACAATATATGCCATTGAATTGTCCATAGGATTTACTCAAGAAAGTGCACTTTACTCGAGTAAATAGCTTTTGAAAATTGCTACGATAGTATGTCACATTTACATGCGTAACTCCTTTGAAAATGACCCCCCTAATTTGTATGTGGCACAGTACGAAGAGCAGCACATACATTGTGCCTCATACAAACAAATATATATGTTTGGCATTCACATATTCATTATGGTCTAAATATATAGATGATATCTTTTTTTTCTGAGAGGCCAGTATTTTTGAATTATATCAGTTTCTTTAATGGTTGAACACCTTGGATCTCTATTTGGAATTTACAATGCAGTTTCACAACAGTGCAATGTTTGGATATATTGATTGACATCATTTCGGATGATTTGGACACATCTTTCTTTCATAATTCTAAGGAAAGAAACAATGTATTAAACTTTCAAAGTTATCATCCCAGATCACTGAAGTTGGATCTTCCAGTGGGACAATTGTTTAAAATATATTGGTTGTGTTCTACCTCACACAAGTATCATTCTCAAGCTTGCATTCTTACGCAAAGATTTTTGGAGCATGGATATCCTAAGTTGATAGTTCGTACAGCCTATTTGAGAGCTTTACATTCTGGACAGTTTGTTACAGTATAAGCCCAGCATTAGCTGCAGTATTCACAGATGTTGACACATATTGGGGATGCATTCTGTTTTTCAAGATCCTCCATTGATAGTTTTACCTCATGGTCATAACATCAGAGACAACACAGTCAAAAGAAGACAAATAATTTTGCATAAAAAATGTTGTCAGAACAAATATTACAAGACAACTGTGCAAGATATCACAGACATAACAGCATGATAATGTTTGGTAAACAGAAGATGGAAACAAAAAGAAGAGCATGTTACAAATAACGGAGACACCAGAATAAAGATAAACAGGTTAAAGGAAAAAACAAAACAAAACAAAATTAAAAACATGAGTGCTAGGGATGTGCTGTCATTTAAAAATGGCATATAACATGTTGACATTTGTTATTTTATTGCATCTGAAATACTGCAAAAAAATGTAGAAATGTTATTGCTGTTTGGGTCATATAGCCATGATGGTTAAAGGGGCAATAAGTCCCAAATAAAAAAACACCACTCAATGCCAAGACTCTTCCTCTCCATAAGATATTGTAAAGTAAATTGCCCTCTGTCCCTTCCCCTCCCCAAAAATGTTCACCGTTAATCCCTACTCCTTCTGGAACCCATTCCCCATCCAAAATAAAACAAAATTGGGTTCCTCCCAGGGTACTTCATTCTCCCACCTCTAGATCCCCCTTCCTCTAACTCAAAGGTCTTGGGCTCCTCCTCCTTCTGGTCAAGAACAATCCCCAGTCACTTCTGATAGTACTGCGGTCATACAAAATGAGCCGGCTGATCCGAGGATTAAAGGGCCAACCCCATTACATCCAAATTGTAATGTAGTTCTTGGAAGACAAAAAATCCTAAAGCAGCATTATTTTGTTTATAAAAAAACATGTTTTTTATGTTTCAATCTAGTGTTCTCATAATTTATGGTTCATAGGTTCACCTTTCTATTTTTTTGAGGAATAATAATGTTGATGCACCATTCAGCAAGAAATATATGGTAAGCTAAGAAAGTGTGTAATTAAGCAGATTAAGTTGTATTAGTTCAACAATTGGTTGAGTGATTCATTCAAATGCTGACAATATTACAATAGACAATAAAAGACAGGGATAGTCTCTGTTTCTTTTCATTTTACTTTTCTAAACAGATTACACAAAAAGTGGCAGCCAGCTTCCCTCAGTTAGCATAAGCTGCTGGTATGCTTAAGGTCTGCAGAAATATTGCAGCCGAGGAGAATCTCTGGCTCCAGTGCGAGTAACGTCCTCGGTTTATGCACCAGCTGACACATTTTAGCTGAACTAGGACAAGCCTCACCAAAATGACAACCTACGAAGGCTCTTGTCTGATATCTCAAAGCAAAATAAGACATGTGCTGTGCAGGGAAGTGCAAGATTCTTATGGTGAAGGAAAGCAGATCACAACTGTTTGACTAGGTTTCATTTTTATTTCTGTATACTAAGCAGATGGGATCCACAGCTTGCAACAGAAGAACTTCAAAATATCAGGAGTGTTCAGTCTTTATGTCTGGTTTTATCAACAATTGATTTACCAGGAAACTATCTACTTCCTCAAAGAGGAAACTACTAGTTTTTTTTTCCCATGTACAGAACTGAAACTCAACAAACTTCTTAAAAATGAATATCGGTAATCCGCCTCTCTTTCTAACATGCCATCTCAAGAAATTAAAAGGAGAGTTTTATCATTCAAAATCTAGAGTGTCTTTGTATGTAAATTTCTCATGCTACAGTAAGCAGGTCAAAGAGCTGAATAACTAACCTGGTGCTAATACTATTCTTCAGTAGACCCCAAGGGATACTTTTACTGGGGCCAAAAGGCCCTTTGAGGGTTGTCCCCAGGAATTATGTGGAATGCACATTAGCATTACAATATTCCTGGGGGAATGTTAACTACATCTTTTGAGGTGTAGTTAGTGTAAATCAATCAATGTGTAACACAAATCATGTTATTTAATTTGAATAGCAATGAGCTGTTTTGTATATATTTGTATGCAAAATGGCTCATTAAAGTATGTGCTCCATGCTTGTTGTGTTAGAAATAACAAATGCAATTTCACATTTGCACACATTATCTGTGTGCTAACACCTTATAACATGTAGTAAATGCGATTTACAATGAAAAATTACATTAGTGTGCCTTAGTAAATTTACACACAGTTGTTTTAGCATGTAAAAATGTCATGTGTTAAGGTTCAAAAAGCCACAAATCTATTCCCATACAAATTAACCATATATTTGCAAGGAAATTGTACCCAACTCCAAGACTTATGATCTAACCCCCAAGAATTGTTTTCTAGTAACCTGCAATCTCTTTAGATAAATCAGAAAATATCTATCACCTGCCCATAGAATAAAAAGATCTATCCCTAAACAATAATTTGAATACTAATGTCTATTCAATTTCAGTGCAAAGCAGACTATTATCTTTCTCCTTTAGATCTTCTCCTTGTTTGATGTTTTTAAAAGAGCCAAGATGTCCAAACTATCTGAAGGAGTTAAGGCTTCCATTGCACACTTTTGTGAGTTAAGTAGCTTGAGTTATAAAAAAAATCTTCTAAGCAAGAGGATATTTGTAATGCTTGCAGACAGCCATTTGGCAGAGCCCCCAGCATTATGTGTGTATCCAGGTGAGCATTAACATTAGTTTTTCTGTGCCAGTTTTCTGAGAGGGAAAAATGCTTAAGAAACTACTTGGCATAGTTAGTGCTAGAGGGCAAAGGGTGGGGCTTTGTCCCACTCCTTTGTATATGTGATGTAATGGCTGCCAAAAGTTGCTTGAGGGATCCAGCCAACACACTTCTCCTGCTATGCCACAAGCCATAGTCTAAGGCCTTGAATTGGTTCCTCACTTCAAGCTGCATTATACACCATGCTTGTTGCTGAAGCTGGAATGAAAGCACTCTGCTATTATTGTTATCAGGGAGACTAAACTGTGAGCCAACTCTCACAGTTGTCATTGTTTACTGACTTGCAGGAGAAGAGAGTACCAGAGAGTCAGAAGCACCAGGCTGTAGTCACACTAGTCTACCATATCATGTGGCCGAGTCAGGGCAGGAATCTGTGGAGCAGTCAACAGTGCAGAAAGGAGATGTACTTCTAGAGGCAGCAGCTCATCTAAAGCCACCACAGTCCAGGATGGAGAAGGAGATATGGGTTGAGGAGGAAGAACAGCCTGCTGTTAAAGAGTCCAGGTCTTATCCTTTAGTTTCTGGTTCATACCTTCTATGCCTTCCACTATCCACTAACTTCCTCCTTTCTTCTTGCATATTGTTCCATATGTTCTCTATGTGTTTGATCTGACACTGCATGCTTAACATTTGGTAAGTCTCCTTTGGTATTTGCCTTTGAGACTCCTGTAAATCTGCCTTTAATATGGTGATCTCTCTAGCTAACTGTATATTCTCACTTTGCACTTGAGAAATCCACAGCAATAATTCTGTAGTTCTTCAGTAAACTGGCTTGCTCTTTCTTCCAGCTCTACTTTAGGTTATTGCATTTGTTTTATTAACATCTCTTCCTCATTCTGCTTATTTCAGGTCTGCAGGTCTTTGTCAAATGGACCTTAATTTCCTGCATGCAGGCATAGTTGGCATCATGTGTGATGTGAGGTTCACTCTTCAACCTTTCAGCTGAGTCCTCATCTCTTGGATTTGGGGTTCATGATGACTTCTTCAATTTTCTTCCTTAACTCTATCACTTCCTGTTCCTACTTTGTGATCATGTCCTGCTAGGCCTCAGTGGTGTCGAAAGCATCTATCTTCACTGCCTCCAACAACTTTGCTAACTGGTCAGTTCCTTCTATGAGTTTTGCTCAAGCTACTCATTCTCCTGAAGTTTAACTTGGGATTTCTGAAAACATACTTCAGCTTTCTTCCATTCTTCAGCCATCTCTTTCCACTTCCCCTCAAATTTGAGATGCCTTTGGAGGGTCTCCTGTGACTCACTCCAGAATCAAGCAACTTTTTCACAGATTGCCTGGTGGTTGGTAAGGATATCTAGCAATAGCCGCTGTTCTGTTTCATATTTCCACCGGCTAAAAGATTCATTTAACTGCAGTTCTACCTCTATCTTTAATTGGATAGTTTCTGCCAATTGTTTGACAAGGGACCCCCTTTCAGACTCCTTCACTTCACTTTTCATACCAGCTAGCTCCCTCAGGTTTGGCCCTTTATTTGAAGTTTCTCTGGTTGAGGATATTTTATTTTCCCCTCACCTATTACCTATCTTACTTTTTTTCCCCCTTGTTTCATCCTTTTGGATCAAGGTCTCTTTGTAATTTCAGACTGCCATCTTTCCCTTTCCTCTGACTTTACCCTTTTGTTCAATATCTGTGGGGGTCTAACTCTGGTATACTATCAGTAGTCCAATGTTACTGCTTGGTAATAGCAACACCTTGCTTCTGTAAATTACAACAACTGGGCTACCTATAACAATCATAGGGAACATCTATTCTATTATTTCCCTCATATGTTTCATTGTGCTTACCCGGTGGCTCTACTTCCCTCTCAAGGTCTGCTAAACAACAAAACCTTATCAAGTGACCTGTTTCACCAGAAAGGAGATAATGAAGAAGAACAAGCTCTCCCCTTATTACCCTAATCCTGGTCATTAAAACCCTCCCCTGGTTCATGGGATCTCTTGTTACAACCAATACAGTAAACGAGTCCTCCTAGAACAACCACCTCATGACCATTCTCCTTCCCAAGTGCACAAAAGGAGCAGATTCCTAATCTCACTACTTTTTTGCAGAGGTAGTTTAAGGTCTTCTTTACCACAGACACACATTCTATACAGCAGCACTAATGGGTCCTTGGGATAAGACTCCATCTTGTGGCCCTTCTCAACACAACTTCAGCAATAGAGACAGTTTTTTTAAGATTTCACGCCTTATTCTTTGGGATATATTTAGTGCTTCTTGTTTTATAATACTTCTCATGTAAGCCTCAGGCTCCACAGCACCATCCTTATATCACCCCCTGTGTATCTCCTACTCATGTGGACATTGCTCTCCAAAGTAGCTGCTCTGCAACATGGTATTCCCCGAACATCATTGTTGCTGCCTCATCCTGTGCAAAATAACAGACTTAACATAAGAACATACATAAGAACATAAGATATGTCGTACTGGGTCAGACCAAGGGTCCATTGAGCCCAGTATCCTGTTTTCAACAGTGGCCAATCCAAGTCACAAGCACCTGGCAAGTACCCAAACATTAGATAAATCACAAGCTACTATTGCTTATTAATTACAGTAATAGCAGTTTATGAATTTTTCCTCTAGGAACTTATCCAAACCTTTTTTAAACCCAGTTACACTAACTGCTGAAACCATATCCTCTGGCAATGAATTCCAGAGCTTACCTATGAGCTGAGTGAAAAAAAAAGATTCTTCAATTTGTTTTAAATGAGCTACTTGCTAACTTCATGAAGTGCCCCCTGGTCCTTCAATTATCTGAGAGAGTAAATAACAAATTTACATTAACTTAAGAACATAAGAACATAAGAAATTGCCACACTGGGTCAGACCAAGGGTTTATCAAACCCAGCATCCTGTTTCCAACAGTGGCCAATCCAGGCTACAAGTACCTGGCGAGTACCCAAACGCTAAGTAGATCCCATGTTAATGATGCCAGTAATAGCAGTGGTTATTCTCTAGGCTCACTATCATCATGGCTTTGTCCTGTCACACTTAGTCTTGGCGGTGTAGTCCTGGCTCCTCCTCCAAAGCCTCAGGATCTGGGCTCCGGGCTCCCTTTGGGAGCGTGCCCCTGCTTTACCCCCTTTAGTTTCCCTTTGGGATCACCTGAAAATCCTTTAAAAAAAATACTTCGATCATCTATTTTTATACCAGATATCATCTCTACAAGTACCTTTATGCACACTACCCCTGCAGCGAGTGAAAACATCAAGTGCTACCCCTGCAGCAAGTATGGTCTCACTGCCCTTACATCCCTTGCGTGCAGGCGCTTCCCCTTTACTAGGCATCCCATACATTTTATTCCTCACCAGCATTCCTTGTCAAACTTTTAAAACCAGATTTTGCACACCTTTAGAATAATGTAAGTAGTATCTTAAGAAAGGGCCCATTCCCCCAGCCCATTTCCCTAAGATGATCATAATAGTCCCCTTTCAAAAACGTTTTTGTGTCTCTTTCCATTGGCCTTCTCAGTGCCCTGGAATCTGCTCTCCTTAGCACCCCCAGTGTAGATTGCACAGTGCAGTCCCGCCTCCCAGATTTTGGCCCAACTGCCCCATCTTCCACCAGCTTCCTTCAAAGTCTGCAGCACTGCCTTCTCTAGTCTTCTTTCCAGTCCAGTAGCTTAGGAGGAAGGGGAAAACAATCCAAGTTCAGTCTGCTTTGCATAGGACTTGCCACACTCATATTATCCCTAGTACCTTGCCCTGGAAAACCACTTCCGGTAAGGGAAGACAAACAAAGAAAAACTTTTTTTTCTTAATCCCTTTTAGCAACAGTAAAAGGGAGAAACAAATTCTATATCTCAAGGCCTTGCACTTCTCCCTTTTATATATAGGCCAGCTTAACTACTTCTTAAGTACTCTTACCAGCAACAAGGCATATTACTGCATTTCTGAGTTGCACCCATCTTTATTAAACATCAGTAGTCCACCTGTCTCCAAATACGCTTACCAAAGAGTAGACAACACGGGCCTCTCAATCACTCCATCTGAGCTGTCTGGAATCCACTCTGGTTGTTCCAAGTATCCCAGCACCATCATCATATGTAACAGATTATCAGTTGGATCCTGCACAATCTGCAAACTGAGCTAGCTACTTGAAGTCAAAACAGCTTTATTTCATATATCAGTATTTACACTTGGGGGTAGATATTCAGACATATCCAGTTAAGTAAGTTAGCCAGATAAGACATATAGATAATTTACAATGGATATTCAGCTGCTGAATATCCCATAAAAGTCACTAGTTAGCCGGATAAGTCTTCTCTGGTTAACTTTCTAAGTTATCAGGTTAACTTAACTGGATAAATCCAAATATCTGCATTTATCTGGCCAAGTTAATTGGATAAATATCTCCTCCCTGATCCATCCAAATCCCAGCCCACCACTTCTCAGGCCAATTACTTAACCGGATTAGCACTTACCTGGCTAAGTGGAGACTGCTGATCACAGCCGGATATTCAGCCACTGCTACTTAGCTGGATAAGCAGCTTCTGATCCTGTTAAGTAGGCTAATTATTGGCATCTAAAAGCTTCAAGTTCTCTCCTGAAACAAACGGTCACCCCAGTAAAGTACATTAATAGATTCAAAAGCCCTAACAGAAGGCTACAGGGATCTCTGTTCCTGGGTCCAGGTAAGCCTTCCCTCTTAGCTCCCTGCCTGGTTCTCTCCCTCCCTCTCTCTCTCTCCCCTCCCTCTCTCACTCTCCCTCCCTCCACTTAGCTTGTTCTACTTCCTGTTTCCTCTGTTTGTTTTAAACTGCAAGAGTCATGGTTCTCCCAGTTAAGTCAGCAGGTTTCTATTTGTTTTTAAGGTGGACCAGTCTAACTCCTCTAGAGAGTTTTAAGGTGAAGGTGTATTACCCTACACTTTGCCCCTTATACTAAGAGACTTTGATTATAACAGATGTCACACTTCTCATCTTAAAAATGTCTCTGTCTTCCTTTGGTACACAGCCTCATCAAAGGCCTGGCATTGTAACTTTTCCAGTTTTGCTTCTATTTTGGGTCCCTTCTCTTTCTCAATGGGCTGTGGGCTTTCACCCTAAGAAGGCCACAGGTTTTTGCCATATTATGGAACATGTAGCAGACTAGAAATATTTCACAGGCCTGTGAATCCCTTTTTCTAGTAAGAGACTAGAAAATGCTATCCTTCTTACAATGTACCATCCTTTCATGATTTTCTTCTGCTTCCTTTGCTAATAACTATGCCTTATAAGCAAGAAATCTTTAATATCTTGAAAAGCTAAACTAAGATGGATATTGAAGTGAGTTTCCTGGTATCTGGATGCCCAGGTCTTTTGTCTGCTGTGGACACGGTTGCTCTTGAATGTCAAAGATGTCTTCAAAGCAGCCTGCTGTGATGCATAATACTTAAGTAGCTTAGAGACCTATTTACTAAGCAGTGGTAAAACAACACTAGAAGTTTGATTTTATCACAGGTAAAAACTCTGCAGGTCTGTAGTTTAGTAAATCCTGCGGAGTTCTTATTTTCACTGCTGTAGCTGGAAAAATCACGTGTTTCTGGCCATGGCAATATATGATCTTGGTCCTGTCCAGCTATATTCAAAGGGACATAAATCCCATGGCAAATCTTGCACATTAAGAAAAAAATTCTGGTCCTTTCTGCCTTCCTCTCCAGCATAAACCCGCTCCCTCTCCAAGCACCCACAACATAGCAAAAATGTAACTTACCCACATCCTATCAAGATTTCAACAAATTCAGTACCCCACTGGTCTTTAGAATCAGAAGCGGTGCCCACTGCTCCTACCCACCAGTGCCAAAATTCAGACTTATGCTGGGATGATCCGCAGCTTGCCTTTGCGCCTCACATGCAAGACAAAGAAGATCTGCAGCTCAGCTGGTACCATTTTGCATTTTGGCACTTGCAGGCCAAAAATGCTTGGGATTCCTTCTACCTCTGAAAACACATTGTTTCTCTTTAGGTAAGGGGCAGAGAGGGAGAACGGATTCCAAGGGGCTAGAGGGTGCTGGATTCAGTGAAGCTTGGGTGGGTGCAGTATTTGGAATGGGGCAGAGCTTAATTCTTGCTGTGTTGGGAGGGTCTAGAGGAAAGGTGAAGGGTGAGAGGTCAGGGTTTACTTCAATGCAGTTTACAATTTTTGGATCCTAATATGCACTGATATGGTATTATATTTTTTTATTGTATGTTATTTTGTATTTAATGACCATGTATTAAATGTTCAGTGAGAAAGGGGTGGGGTTGAAAAGGTCTTTTTGTGTGTAGGATTTTTATATAATGTTTTAATACTTTGTATTTATTAAGTATTATATTTTTACATATAAGAACACAAGAATATAAAAAGTGCCATGTTGGGTCAGGCCAAGATCCATCAAGCCCAGTATCCTATCTCTGAAAGTGGCCAGTCCACAAGTACCTGGCAGATCCCTGCAGATCTCAAATAGTTGATCTTTTCACTCCTTGATCAAATCCCCTGGCAACTGATTGTGCACTGAGTGAACAAATACTTCCTATGAATTGTTTAAAGTTATTGGTTATTAGTTTCTTGACATGTCCTCTAGTCCTAGTGAGGTTGATATTCAGCACACTCATCGTAGAATTTATTATTCCACTCTAAATATAGTAGAATGATGGGGGTGATAGTGTACATTAGAGATGTGAATCGGAACTGGATTCGGTTCTGATTCACATCGTGATTTTTTTTTCGTCCAGCTCGATCGGGTTTTTTTTATCGGATGCGCCCGAGCCAATAAACAAAAAACCCACCCTGACCTTTTAAAACTAATCCCTTAGCTTCCCCCACCCCACACAAAACCTTTTACAGGTACCTGGTGGTCCAGTGGGGGTCCCGGGAGCGATCTCCCGCTCTCGGGCCATCGGCTGCCACTAATGAAAATGGCGCCGATAGCCCTTTGCCCTTACCATGTGACAGGGTATCTGTGCCATTGGCCGGCCCCTGTCACATGGAAGGAGCACTGGATGGCTTGGGAATACTCTTGGCATGGGAATACTCTTGGCATGGGAGGGTTGCGGTCCAGAGTACAACACCTGGGAACCAGCTCGAAACATCTTAGACAAAACCCTTTTGCAACAATTCCACTTGGATCATCCTGGTAAACCGGGTCCCTTGAAGAGGGGGCATAAAGGAGGGGGTACTGATGCGGTCCCGGTCGCTAGGCTAGTGACTAGGTCCTTACCTTTTTCTCTCCCGGGAAGCCGTGCCAAGTCGTGAATATGTTGGGCCTGGGGGCCGCGCTGCAGCGGCGTCTCCATGAGGGAGACGTCGCCGAGGTCCAAGTTAGCTCTACCCCTCCGGGGGTGTGCGCGCGCACGAGCGAGAGAGAACCTGTTAACGGTTCAGCACCCGCAGGCAGAAGACAGCCCCCAGGATGATGTCAGACGCCGGCAAGATACTTAAGCCAGCGTCTGCCTGCGTTGAATTGCTTAGCAACAAAGTTCCTCTTCAGAGCACTGTTGCCATCCTGTGACTGCAGCTCCTGTGAATCCAGCTCCTGTGAATCCTGCTCTGCTGATCCTGATCTTGTCCACGGTATCTGTTTCAAATTCTCTTGTCTGATTCTCTGGCTCTTGACCTCAGCTCCTCTTCTGGTTCTGTCTGCTGCTTCTGGATCGTCTTCTTATCACTACACACCACTGTCGCCTAAGTACCAGCGGTCCAGGTCCTCATGGGCTCCTTCTGGGGGATCTTGGACTTCCAGGGTTAAGACTCCCTCTTCAATACTGTTGCCTAAGTCCCAGTGGTCCAGGTCCTAATGGGCTCCTCCCGGGTGTACCACGGACTTCCAGGGTGAAGCTTCTACACGGTACTCGGTCAGCCAGCCGCCAACCCGGTCTTCTCTTCAGCGGAGTCCAACTTCTCTTCCAACTCTTCTCCGCAAGGCCGGCCCAAGGGTCCACAGTCCTGCTTACAACATCTACAGCAATTATTAGAAAATTCAGTGGCAGATTTTTAAAAATTCTGTGGCAATCATATGGAAAATTTGAATAAATGTGCATAGATTAGCAATTTAACTAATGTAATGTTTTAATTTATAAAAAAACGTTGTCTTCTGATATTTCTGTATCCAGCTACTTATTTCATTCTTTATTAAAGGAAAAAGGATCTTAGTAATTGGGGAAGGGGAGGAAAGAGGGGGTGGGATCTGGGAAGGGAAAGAGAGGGAATCTCAGAGAAGGGAAATAAAGAAAGGATCTTAGGCAGGAGGAGTAAAGGGAAAAGGTGTGGTGGAGAGAGGGAGAGCGAGGAGAGGATAGGGGATCCAGGAAGGAAAAGGAAAGGGAATGAGGGGAGAGGAAGGGAGAGTAGGGGAGGTTTGAGGGATAAGGAATGGAGAGGATCAGAAATGAAGAGATGGGGGAAAAAGGGAGTACTAGAGGATGGGGTGGAAAAGAAGGAGGGAAGATTGGGATGAAGAAGAGAAAGAGGGAGGACTAGGGATATGGGTGGTAGAGGAGGAAAGATTGGGATATAGTGGAGAAAGAAGGAAGCCACATTTCCCCCAATCACAGCATTATCCCCTAAGAACATGTCATACTGGGTCAGACCAAGAGCCATCAAGCCCAGCATCCTGTTTCCAACAGTGGCCAATTCAAGTCACAAGAACCTGGCAAATACCCAAAAGCCAAGTCTATCCCATTTTACTGTTGCTAGTAATAGCAGAGGCTATTTTCTAAGTCAACTTAATTCATAGCAGGTAATGGACTTCTCCTCCAAGAACTTATCCAATCTTTTTTAAACCCCTCTTTCCCTAATTCCTCCCTTCCAAAGCCCCTTTGTTATTCTCACACTCCAATACCCCCCTCCAATCCTCTCACTCACATCCTACACCCATTCCAATCTTCTAATACATTTGCACCCACGGTAATCCCATCATTCATGCCCCACACACATTCAAATCTCCTCACTCTCTTTCTTATTTTTCCTCCCTCACTTTCAAAATGATCCCATCACCCTAACCTACCACCTCACTATCCCTCATTCACTCTGTCAACATTCCCTCAATCTCTCTTGTACACTTCCCTCCCACCTCTCATCCTCATTTGCTCACTTACCTCCTCCCATCCCCTCACTCTTCCTTTTCACTTCCCCCAATCCCCTCACTCACTGTGATTCACCCTCACTCTCCCAATCCTTTCACCCTGGTTTACTACCTCCCTCTTTCCCCTCTCCCTGGTTCATTCCCTTTCTCTCCCTCTCCCCTCCCCCTTTCCTGATCCTCTCAATCACTAAGTCGATTTCTAGCCCTACAAGATCCTCTCACTTACCCTGGATCGCTCTCCCATCGTCCATCCCCTCACTCATGCTAGATTTCTCTCACCTCATCCCCTCTTTCAACCTGGATTATTCTCCCAACGCTCTTCCTCTCACTCACCTGGATCACTCTCACACCTTCCATTCCCTCACTCACTCTGGATCAATTCCTCCTTTCCCATCTCCCTCATCCTGATTCACTCCCTCCTTCTCTCCCCATCACCTACTGGTTCACTCTCTCCTGATCCTTTCAATCACCCTGGTTTTCTCTCTTCCCCATTTCATTCCTTCAATCACCCTGGTTCACTCCTTCTTCCCCTGCCCACCCCCCAACACAATCCCCTCACTCATCCTCTATGACTGAAAACAGTAAGACAATAGCCTTGCAATGTCTTGAGCTGCATCTTCCTCATCCACTGTCGGGGGCATGAGTTGTGCTTTGAACCACATACTTAAAATCTGTCTACATCAGGACTTCTGAAACCTGTCCTGAAAAATATGAATATGCATGAGATAAATTCACATAAGCCATTATATGCAAACTTCTCATGCATATTCACTATGGACAGCCTGAGAACTCTATTCACAGCAGAGTGCCCAGGACAGGTTTGGAAAGTCCTGGCCTACAAAATAGCAGCAGTTAAAATCTTTGAAAAATGATATGAGACGTTTTGCTTGCTTGCTTTAAAATGCAAATGAAAAAGTTCAATCTCATTTGGTGGCATGCAGGTGGCAGACATCTGTGTAAGAATACCATGAAACACCACCACAGTTTATCACATGGTGACTAGTTTTTTGGCTTTATTTAAATCAATCCTTTTGCAAAATACCCAAAGGCAACAACACGTCATAAATCTTCCAACAGATAAAATGAATGGTGCATGGATTTTGTTTTTATCACTGTTGGATTGTGAGATGACTATACTAGTATTCACATGCAGTATTTATTTCTCTGCTAACCTCTTGAGATCTATTCTCCACAAATTTTCCTATAAGAACAGATTGGAAGAATTTCGCTTGAAAACAGCGTCCTTTGTCCTGTCTGGTGTTGGAGAAGATTTATTTATTTTATTTATTTAAAGAGATTTATATGCCACCTATACAAAGTCCTAGGTGGCTTATAGCATGAAGATACATAAAATGTAAAAACAGAACAAAAGTGAACAGAAACATATCACAGCAAGCATAAATAATTTGTGCCCTCAGCCATGGAATGTCTGTTCTAAAAAGTGAGTCTTTTGCAGATTCTTAAAGGTTTTTGTACATTCAGTGTTCCTTATAGTATAGGCCATGGGTTCCACAGGACTGGGCTAGCAACAAAAAAGTCATGTATGTGGGTAAATACTGAAGGGTAGAATTTAAAAAAAAAAAATACACGCACACATCCATGTGCGTGCGCCACCCAGCATGCACACATGGACGCGTGATTTCAAAACATGCATGTGCTGGCGTGCGCATGTTATAAAATCCGGGCCAGTGCGCGCGGGGGGTGCATTTCACCAGTTTACAAAAGACGACTAGATCAGGCCTCTGCCAGTTCCCTCCCAGTCTGCTCTGCCAGTTCCCTCCCAGTCCACTCCAATTAAGAAGTGGACTGGGAAGGAACTTTCCTCCCCACCTACCTACCCTCCCTCCCTCATCCCCTCTCCTCCCCGACCTTTTATTGCCAGCAAGATGCAGCTAAGACAAAGGCTCAGTACAACTGCATGCCCCTCCCCTTCAGGAGCAGACTCTTATGCACTTTACAGTTCTTATCTTTTACACATGCGTTCTAAGCATTGCTGAGCAAGCATATTCCGGCTGAAGGGGCTACTGACCCCCTCCCTAGACACCCTGGAACTTTCGTGAAACTTCTCCCATGTTCTGCAGGAGAGGCTGCTGGGACTTGCAGTTCTGGAAAGGAATTCGCGAGTCTGCAGTAATACAGCCCATCACATAATACATCCATTGTTCTAATCTAGGTTACAGCAGTGAAAGCTTATCAGAGAATAAGAACAGCGAAGCCAAAAAAATGAAAATGTGCAATGTGCTGACAGAGAGTTTCTCAATGTCCTAATTACAGCTGTATTGCAGACTGTAAGTAAACCCGTCATGAAGCAGGGAATTCTGGTACATGAAGTCCTTTGTCAGGTTGAAGCGTTCAGACCCCTTCACTTTGAAGGCACTACCTTTTATATTTTTCTTTATTTCTGAGCTAACGCCAGCTGTACCGGTGGCCTCCAGCTCCGCCCCACCCCACCCCCTGCTCTGCCCCTCCCTGCCCCCAGGACCACCGTTTGATAGAGGCCTGGCTCTTGTGTGCATAACAGGGGTTACACGTGCGGCTGGGTCTCTACTAAAATGTGCACAGCGCGCGCAGGGCCCAGCCACGCATGTAATCCCCGTTTTCCCCACGTGCAGGGGATTTAAAATTTAGCTGTAAGCAAATTACATTACTATTCATAGCTTTATAGATTTTTTGTTTTGTCTCCATGCACTGAACGTCATCTGCCAATACTCTCAAAGTATGTACAGGAATTGTTTCAAAACAGATTCTTTTCATGCAATTTTCTTTGGTGTATAAGAGGGGTTTACACCTAAAACTAGGATTAGAAATAGAAATTGACATTCTTCTACTTGTAAGTTTGTTCCTGAATTCTTTCATACTTCTTCCCTGGCACTCATTATATTAATGGTTCATTCACCATTGGCAACTAGCCAGCTGCTGCTGTTGATTTCTTCCTTCCTCTCTTTCAAGATTTTTATTCCAGCTTGGATGATGGGTTTTGTGCACCTCACTGTAGGGAACCACTTCAGTTTCTGTCCCATTAAGGTCAGTAAAACCATTTCATTCTCATGGTGTACAGATATCAACAGACTTTTCCACCACATGACAAATGCCTCGAGCAACTCTGTCATGGTTATAGAAGAAAAGAGATTTTAGTGAAAGAAAAATAATTGCTCACTGTGAGTTGAAGGAATCATCAGGCCCAAGACTATATAAGAGACAGGCATTCTAGAATGATCATTATTTAACTGTATGTAACTGTGCTGCATATTCTGTTCCATGTGTCCTTACACAATGGAACAGTCTAGAGCTCTGAGGGCTCTGATCGGGCTATGCAACCGAAAGCTGAAAAGAGAAAATACATGTGTTACATAGAAGGCTAATAAGATAAAGGAACAGCTTAGTCTAACAAGGAAAATGAATACAGTCAGGACAACAGTGAGCGATCAGTAAAATGTATGGCATAACAGACAAGTAAGACAGATAAAACAGTCTCAATATGAGGGGGAAATTTGAAGCTGGGACCCTACATGTAAAGGAGAATAACAGGAAAGAGGAAGAGTTTAACCTTCCATAGCATTAATTCTATGTATATTGTTAGTTTATAAAATTAGTCTTGTGTGGGAGCACTGAGAGGAGAGGATCACCTTGCTGGTGGCTGAAAGGAATCAGTAAGTTTTTGCTTGGGACATTGTCTTTTTCAAACGTATTGGGGCAAAGTTAACTATTTGCGAATATTATTTAGTGTGTTTGTGTGTTTGTGCTTTTAATAGTCAGTAAGGCAGCGAATAAACAAGTTAGACTGTATTTTTAAATGGTCAGTTTGTAAGGCAACTAGTAAGCAGAACTGAGTGTTTGTATTTAAAAAAATAAAAAAAAATTAGCCAGAAGCTAGAAATAAGCTAGGAGCAGTGTATACCTAAGTAAAAAGGTTGAAAAGTTCAGTTCAGTTACTCACCTTGGAAAGATGTTGAGGTAGTGTGATTTGGTTTGATTAGGTACCAACATTTGATAATCAAGAGAGCAGTGAGTCACTCTGGCTGACTAACTGAAGTTAGACAGTTTGGATTTCTCAACCCACCCACCTCTAGCTCATCCTTTAATATATAGGCAGGTGCCACTTTCACAAAAAAAAACCAAACAAACAACAAAAACTTTATTGAGATTTTGATCAGTCCCTTGTAGGCCACTACCCAACATATAGTGAATTCACTAATACATTTAACGGATGTTAATTAGACACATTCCTACTTCCACAGCAACCTAAAACTTAACTAGGAACTGAATAAAACTGAGATGAAGGCAGCAGCCCAGCAGCAAGAGGGGGGCTTCCCAGTCTTTTGCATTGAGTGTCACATGTATGATTTTTTACCTGCCGGTGAGAAGTTTTACATGTGCATGCGATGCAAAGAGCTCCGATCTCTGGAGGCTAGAGTGGCAGACCTGGAGGAGCTGAGGCAGACAGAGAGGTATAAATATGAGTCCTTCAGGGACATAGTAGTCAAGTCCCAACTTCAGACTGGCAGCCCTGGAGCTGCCTTGGAGGAAGAAGGTCTCATGATTGGAGAGCATCAACCGGGTGCAGCAGGAAAGGATCCTGTAGCAAGGACATGCTCTCCAGGTGATGCATTGTCCTTTCACACTGAGGATATCTCCCCAAGGCCTACTGCCCAGGAGGGAAGGGTTAGGTCAGCCGTCATAGTTGGTGATTCAATTATTAGGAATGTAGATAGCTGGGTGGCTGGTGGGTGTGAGGATCGCCTGGTAACATGCCTACCTGGTGCAAAGGTGGCAGACCTCACGAGTCACCTAGATAGGATTTTAGACAGTGCTGGAGAGGAGCCGGCTGCCGTGGTACATGTGGGCACCAACAACATAGGAAAATGTGGGAGGGAGGTTCTGGAAGTCAAATTTAGGCTCTTAGGTAGAAAACTTAAATCCAGAACTTCCAGGGTAGCATTCTCTGAAATGCTCCCTGTTCCGCACGCAGGTCACCAGAGGCAGGCAGAGCTCCGGATTCTCAATGCGTGGATGAGACGATGGTGCAAGGAAGAGGGATTCAGTTTTGTTAGGGAATGGGGAAACTTTTGGGGAAGGGGAAGTCTCTTCTGAAGGGATGGGCTCCATTTTAACCAGGGTGGAACCAGACTGCTGGCGCTAACCTTTAAAAAGGAGATAGAGCAGCTTTTAAACTAGAACAAAGGGGAAAGCCGACAGTCGCTCAGCAGCGCATGGTTCAGAAAGAAGTATCTTCAAAGGATACTAATGATGCATTAGAATTAGGGCATCCCGACAGTGAGGTTCCAATAATAAGTGCCTGTAACTAAAAACTCACCTGAGCTAAAAAAATTCTAACTTATCCCTATCAATTAAAAAGCAGAATGAAAATACAAACAAAAAACAAACTTTGAAATGTTTGTATGCTAATGCCAGAAGTCTAAGAAGTAAGATGGGAGAATTAGAATGTATAGCAGTGAATGATGACATAGACTTAATTGGCATCTCAGAGACATGGTGGAAAGAGGACAACCAATGGGACATTGCTAAACCGGGGTACAAATTATATTGCAATGACAGAGAGGAGCACCCGGGAGGCGATGTGGTGCTTTATGTCTGGGATGGCATAGAGTCCAACAGGATAAACATCCTGCATGAGACTAAATGCAAAATTGAATCTTTATGGGTTGAAATCCCTTGTGTGTCAGGGAAGACTAGAGTGATAGGAGTATACTACCGTCTACCTGGTCAACTTGGTGAGACGGACAGTGAAATGCTAAGAGAAATTAGGGAAGCTAACCAAATTGGTAGTGCGTAATAATGGGAGACTTCAATTACCCCAATATTGACTGGGTAAATGTATCATCGGGATATGGTAGAGAGATAACATTCCTGGATGGAATAAATAATAGCTTTATGGAGCAATTGGTTCAGGAACCGACGAGAGAGGGAGCAATTTTAGATCTAATTCTCAGTGGAGCACAGGATGTGGTGAGAGAGGTAACGGTGGTGGGGCCGCTTGGCAATAGTGATCATAATATGATCAAATTTGAATTAATGACTGGAAGAGGAACAGTATGCAAATCCATGGCTTTTGTGCTAAACTTTCAAAAGGGAAACTTTGATAAAATGAGAAAAATTGTTAGAAAAAAACTGAAAGGAGCAGCTACAAATGTAAAAAGTGTGCAAGAGGCGTGGTCATTGTTAAAAAATACCATTCCAGAAGCACAGTCCAGATGTATTCCACACATTAAGAAAGATGGAAAGAAGGCAAAACGAGTACCGGCATGGTTAAAAGGGGAGGAGATAGAAGCTATTTTAGCCAAAAGATCTTCATTCAAAAATTGGAAGAAGGATGCTACAGAAGAAAATAGGATAATGCATAAACGTTGGCAAGTTAATGTAAGACATTGATAAGGCAGGCTAAGAGAGAATTTGAAAAGAAGTTGGCCATAGAGGCAAAAACTCACAGTAAAAACGTTTTTAAATATATCCGAAGCAGAAAGCCTGTGAGGGAGTCAGTTGGACCGTTAGATGATCGAGGGGTTAAAGGGGCACTTAGAGAAGATAAGGCCATTGCGGAAAGATTAAATGATTTCTTTGCTTCGGTGTTTACTGAAGAGGATGTTGGGGAGGTACCCGTACTGGAGAAGGTTTTCCTGGGTAATGATTCAGATGGACTGAATCAAATCACAGTGAACCTAGAACCTAGAAGATGTGGTAGACCTGATTGACAAACTGAAGAGTAGTAAATCACCTGGACCAGATGGTATACACCCCAGAGTTCTGAAGGAACTAAAAAATGAAATTTCAGACCTATTAGTAAAAATTTGAAACCTATTATTAAAATCATCCATTACACCTGAAGACTGGAGGATAGCAAATGTAACCCCAATATTTAAAAAGGGCTCCAGTGGTGATCCAGGAAACTACAGACCGGTTAGCCTGACTTTAGTGCAAGGAAAAATAGTGGAAAGTGTTCTAAACATCAAAATCACAGAACATATAGAAAGACATGGTTTAATGGAACAAAGTCAGCATGGCTTTACCCAAGGCAAGTCTTGCCTCACAAATCTGCTTCACTTTTTTGAAGGATTTAATAAACATATGGATAAGGGTGGACCTGTAGATGTAGTGTATTTGGATTTTCAGAAGGCATTTGACAACGTTCCTCATGTGAGGCTTCTAGGAAAAATAAAAAGTCATGGGATAAGTGGCAATGTCCTCTGGAGGATTACAAACTGGCTGAAAGACAGGAAACAGAGACTAGGATAAAATGGACAATTTTCTCAGTGGAAGGAGTGGGCAGTGGAGTGCCTCAGGGATCTGTTTTGGGACCCTTACTTTTCAATATATTTATAAATGATCTGGAAAGAAATACGACAAGTGAGGTAATCAAATTTGCAGATGATACAAAATTGTTCAGAGTGGTTAAATCACAAGCAGATTATGATAAATTGCAGGAAGACCTTGTCAGACTGGAAAATTGGGCATCAAAATGGCAGATGAAATTTAATGTGGATAAGTGCAAGGTGATGCATATAGGGAAAAATAACTCATGCTATAGTTACACAATTTAGGTTCCATATTAGGAGCTACAAACCAAGAATTAGATCTAGGCGTCATAGTGGATAACACATTGAAATTGTTGGTTCAGTGTGCTGCGGCGGTCAAAAAAGCAAGCAGAGTGTTGGGAATTATTAGAAAGGGAATGGTGAATAAAATGGAAAATGTAATAATGCCTCTCTATCGCTCCATGGTGAGGCCGCACCTTGAATTCTGTGTACAATTCTGGTCGCCACATCTCAAAAAAGCTATTGCGATGGAGAAGGTACAGAGAAGGGCGACCAAAATGATAAGTGGAATGGAACAGCTCCCCTATGAGGAAAGACTAAAGAGGTTAGGACTTTTCAGCTTGGAGAAGAGACGGCTGAGGGGGGGATAGAGGTGTTTAAAATCATGAGAAGTCTAGAACGGGTAGATTTGAATCGGTTATTTACTCTTTCTGATAATAGAAAGACTAGGGGGAACTCCATGAAGTTAGCATGTGGCACATTTAAAACTAATCGGAGAAAGCTCTTTTTTACTCAACGCACAATTAAACTCTGGAATTTGTTGCCAGAGGATGTGGTTAGTGCAGTTAGTATAGCTGTGTTTAAAAAAGGATTGGATAAGTCCTTGGAGGAGAAGTCCATTACCTAATATTAATTGAGTTGACTTAGAAAATAGCCACTGCTATTACTAGCAACGGTAACATGGAATAGTCTTAGTTTTTGGGTACTTGCCAGGTTCTTATGGCCTGGATTGGCCACTGTTGGAAACAGGATGCTGGGCTTGATGGACCCTTGGTCTGACCCAGTATGGCATGTTCTTATGTTCTTATTAAGGGATAACATATGGATGAATTTTGTGAGCTAGTAAAACTTAATACTTGTTTGCAAGAGTTAAGAATTCTGTGTGTTTAAGGAAAATAGACTTTGGATTAATTTTCTGAATTAGTAATTGTTAGTATTCATTTGTTAGAATTTGTGTTTGGAAAGGTCACTTATTTGATCTGAAAAGGTGAGAACACTGGTTCCTGGGTAACTAGTCACTAGTTTGATTCCCTCCCAACCCCTTCCCCTCATCGCAATCACATTTTTTTTGTTATATAGATTTATCCCCCACCCCCTCTCCCCAATCAGTTAGGCAGAACATTTTTTAAATAAAAGTCAATTATTTAGTGTTGCAGAGGGGGACCTTCACAGAGGGGGACCTTCACAGATAATGCCAACCCCACCTTGGCCCAAGGTGGGGTTGGCACTATCTGTGAAGGTCGACCCCCACTGGTCCCCACCATAAGGAGGCGAGGCCGGCAGGAAGCAGAGGAAAGCAGGAACTTCGCTAATAGCAGCCCTCGTTCCTCACAGTTAAGCCCTTGTGTGCCGGGGTCGGCTAGTTTTAGGTGGGCTTCTGCGTGAATGATCCTGGGGATGGCCAAGCGTGGAGCGAGACAAGGAACTGCAAGGATCCAGTCCAGGAGCCACAGCAGGCCACAAGAGACATCAGGTCCAGTCCAGGGGTCAGAGGTAGGTGGCAAACTCGTAGTTGGTTCCGCTCCAGGGGTCAAAGCCAAAGTCAGTCCAAAAAGCAGGGAGAAAGGAACCAAGGAAAGGCAGGAACGGATACTGGAACTCAGGATCAGGAACAAGCAGAAATGAATGCTAGAACTCAGGATCAGGAACAAGCAAGGACAAAGACTGGAAATCAGGATCAGGAACAAAGACTGGAACTCAGGATCAGGAACAAGCAGGAACGTGGCAACTCAGGAACAATGCTAAGGTCAAGGGAGATGACCTGTTGCTAAGGCAAGCTCTGACTGGCAGAGCTTGCCTTAAAAACCCTGGGTCATTGACGTCATCAGTAGGGGCTGCGGGAACTTTTCCCACCGCGGCCACTTTATATCTTGGCATGAGGCGCATGCATACGCCTAGGAGCAGGACGCCAAGCAAGGCAACAGTGGCGGTATGGGCCACGCAGCATCAGCCACCAGCCACCAGCAGAGGAGAGGAGATGTGGGTTGGCGGAGGGGAATCCCTTGCCGTGCCGGAGGAACCAGGAGGTGCAGCACGGGCGCGAAGAGGGCTGCCCACCTCAGCGAGAGCAGGAGGGATAGAGCTCGGGGCCCAGCATCAGTAGGTAGGAGGGCCTGGCCTAAGGCCTCCTTGGCTTGAAATCATAACATTTAGGATAACATACAATTAAACCTGATTTTAGTGTCTAATTTTAGTCGTCTTGTTGGTCATTCACAAACATGAGTCACATAGTTATCAATTTAAAAACCTTAGATTTAAAGGCACCAAATAAATTATTTTAAAAACCCTAATCAGATTTAAAAACATTAAATTGAGAGATAGAACTATTCCTAATAAGCTTTTAAAAATATAACAACTCAATAAATTTAAGATGCAGACAGACGTCCAGCAGAAAGTTGGGAGTTATCCAATCTTTTGCACTGAGTGGCACATATATGATGGTGAGAAGTTGTATGTGTATACCCATGCAAAATGCTCCTGTTTATACCTGTTGGTCGCAGACGATTGCGACCTCTCATGCTCACCTCTTTTTTCCCCACTCCATCTAGTCTGGGAAGAATGGCGGCCTCTGCCTGTACACGCTGACCTCTCCGGCATCCCTGGGATAGCATGGGCACTGCCAGTCACCATCTTGGACCCGGAGTTACCTAGGCACGTGCGGCCTTATTTGAATATGTCATGGTAGGAACCTCGGTGGCGTCCCCACCCGATGACGTCTACACATCAGTGTATTTAAGCGAACCTGCCCTTTCCATCATCGAGAAAGCAAGGAGTTCCGTCTTGCTGTACTCTGCACTTCATGGACTTCCTGTTCCTGTCACAGCCTTGGCTATTGGACACTCTGAGTACCCGCTCCTCAGGGGTTTCCCTGCATTCTCGGCTATCCAGTCCTCAGAGGGCCTTCCTGCCTTCCTGCCTATATGCTGCTGGATCTGCTTCTCAGATCTTACCTTGCTCCAGGAACCATCTACTCTGAGTACCTTCTGACACCTTCAATTCTGACTACACTGAGGACTCTATGCGGCGTACCCCGAATCTCTGGCCACTACCGCCTTTCTTCAGGATGTACCCCAACATTGCCACTTCCGCTGAAGCCTCAGTGACGTCCATAGCAGCTACTTGTTGCTGCTGAATTTTACGTCATTTCTCATCCAGCAGAATCTACTGGAGAGTCATCTTTAGAAGTGGATCTTGGACATAACCTAACATCTCCACTTCCATTGAAACCTTCAGTGACGTCCACAGCAGCTCAATCCATTGCTGCTGATATCATTAATAACACTCTGCAAGATTCTTCCAAATCTCAAGATCCACCTGTCATCAATGCAGAAGACGAATTAGAAATTAGATCAAAGAAATTCTGGATGTTCATATCAGAGGCAAGTCTTTTGAATACCTTCTGATTTGGGAAGGCGTCAGCCTCGATTTAATCTCTTGGGAGCCTCAAACCAATATCTTGGACAAAGAGATGCTTCATCAGTTCCACCTCACACATCCTTCCAAACCTAAGCCTGGTACCCGAAGAGGAGATCGCCCTTTGAAGGGGGGTACTGTTGCGCCTGTCACTGCTCGACGCCCCCACTCCGCCCTCTTTACCTCTGTGGTGACTCCCTCCAGGTCTGAAGGACAGCTGGCTGCCTCGGCGTCTCCATCCTCTCACATGGTAGGAGCACAAGATGGTGCCGGCCATCCATTGTTCCTTCCATGTGACAGGGGCTGACCAATAGCACCGGTAGCCCCTGTCACATGGTAAGGGCAAAGGGTCACCGGCACCATTTTGTTTCCTGGCAGCCGACCGCCCAAGCACGGGATATCGCTCCTGGGACCCCCGCTGGACTACCACGGATTTTAGGCAAGTTTGGGGGGTCCAGAGGGTTGGGGGTTGTAATAAACTAAACTGTAAGGGTTGGGGTGGGTTTTTCGTTTTTGAAGAAAAACGCCGAACAAAAAAAATACCGACCCGAAGCCTGAGCCGACATGCAAAAACAAAACACATCCCTAGTAGGCAGTGACATTAAATCCATGATGTCAGGGAAAGGTAGACATTGTCGAGTGATTGGCACTGGCAGAGGATGCACTTCAAAAGGCAGTGCCAGTATCCCATTAAAGTTAAAAAGGGAGCTGTTCCAATCTAAAATCTCTGGAAGGGCAGGCAGTTCCATCCAGAAAAAACTGAAATGTAAAGATGATGCACTGCCACCATCTGTTTCTGGCCCTGTAGTTTTGTAGGTGAGGGAAGAGGAGGCTGAGTCATGCAAGACAAAAGGGCAAGACCCAAAAGCAGCACTGCGACAGCAGACTCAACTTAGTGTTGAAAATGTAGCGCAGGCACTTCTGATTCCGATGAAGAATCATCTTCTGTGGGATTCTCATCATCAGAAATGGAAGAAGTAATAGCTGGAGAAGATTTAGGAGGATTAGTTAGTTCTTTCTTAGCATCCACCTCAGTGCTGCAGGGGAGAGATGAAACTGATGATGATGAGGAGGAGGAAGAGCAGTCAGCACAGGCACAGAGTGAGACTGATGCCCCTGGCATTGCTTTTCAGGGTGCACCCATTACTTCAACTCCAGTGCCGGCATCCACACCAAAGGCTATAGAGAAGGGATCATGAAAGAAATCTGCGATCTGGAGCCACTTTAAAGTGCTGAAGGACCCGCATTTTGCTCAGTTTAATTACTGTGCCAGGGCTATTAGCAGAGGCAAGCAAAAGGGACATCTAACTAATTTTGGCATGATGCATCATATGAAGAGGCAAAACCCAACAACAGTATTGCCACCTGGGAATGGTGGCAGTAACTGTCAGAGGACCCCTTTTTCCAGGCAGCCTCTCTTTTTCCAGGCAGCCTCTCTTTTCTTGGATCACCTGGTTGATATGAGGACATGGCAAATTCTGGTGGAAGTTAGCCCCTAGACCCCAAGATTTTTCAGATTACAAAGGTAGGAAAAAGAGATCATCCTGAGATGGAAGAAGGAGAACATCTCATGAAGAAAGCATGGAAGGAAGTCCCGTCCTAGGAATGGCAGCAATAACACCCTGACAACATCCTCAGATAAGGGGAGGGAGGGAGGACTGATAAGATCCTGGGATGGGAGAAGGATAATGTTTTCAGATGGAACAGGTACAGTTATCTTCATGCTCAAATCATCTTTATTAAAAAAACTAAAAAACTTGGGATATTCTCATAAACTGAATTATTGTATCATGCCTTCTGACATCTAAGAGATTAGCGGCTGAAGGTGCTTTTAAGTTTAATTACTCCAACATCCTGCCATCATTTGTATGAAATGGCTTTTCAGAAATCTGAAGTTCCTCCTTTATTCGCCCCTCCTCTGGTTCCTTCCCAGATTGTCTTAACAGAGAGGTTAGCGCTATTCAGCTTGGAGAAGAGATGGCTGAGGGGGGATATGAAAGAAGTCTTTAAAATTATGAGAGTCTGAAACAGGTAGATGTGAATTGGTTATTTACTCTTTTCAATAATAGGACTAAGGGGCACTGCATGAAGTTAGCAAGTAGCACATTTAAAACTAATCAGAGAAAATTATTTTCCACTCAATGCGCAATTGGTTAGTGCAGTTAGTGTAGCTGGGTTTAATAAAGGTTTGGATAGGGTTTTGGAGGAAAGGTCTATTGAGGGTTATTGATTGGGTTGATTTGAGGAATAGCCACTGCTATTGCTTGCAGCGGTAGCATGAGATCTACTTAGTGTTTGGGTACTTGCCAGGTACTTGTAGCCTGGATTGGCCACTGTGGAAACAGGCTGCGGGGCTTTATGGACCCTTGGTCTGACCCAGTAAGGCAATTTCTGATTCTGAAAGTGGTTGAAAAGGAGCAGAGTCACCCCAGGCCCTCAGCCCCTTCTAGCACTCAGGTGGCATGCCAACAGCCCCCTGCCAATTGTCAGAAGTGACAGCCCGCCATGGAGGAAATTGGGTGGTGTTTGGTAATGCAATCCTGGGGAAGGAGGCAGGCAGCCTCAAAAGTTGTAACCAGGAGCATCGGGGAAATGATTGCCCTTGATGACCAGCCCTTGCAGGTAGTGGAGAATGTGGGTTTCAAGCATTTGCTGCAGGTCTTAGTTCCAAATTACAAAGTTCCCTCCAGAACCGCATTTAGCAGAAAGGTCATCCCCAGCATGCACAACCAGTGTCACAGTCACATCCAAGTGCTGCTAGCTAAGGCAGAGGGGAGTGTGCATTTCACCTGCGATATCTGGACCGCCATAAATGCTGCACAAGCTTATCTCTCCCTGACAGCACACTGGTGGGACCTGGCTGAGGCAGGGGGCAGCAGCAGCTCTATTAGAGAACAAGTATCAGGGTAGAGGTGGGCTTTACTGCACACCCACCTGATGGCCAGGCCCATACTGCAGCCAATATTCTAGCATGCATCAGACAGATGCTGGCAGGCTGGCAACTACACCAGCGAGACAGGAATCTTCAGGCGGGGTTCTTTGTCACAGACAATGGTGCAAACATGGTAAAGGCAATGTGCAATGGGCACTGCACCTTGCAGTAAAGTCAGCTCTGGGGTTGGAGTCCAATCACCAAGAGAATGAATAGCTGCATACTTTAATACACAAATGCAGGAACATAGCAGCACACTTCCACAGAAGGGTGAAGGCGGGGCAGGTTCTCTGTGAAAAGCAGACTGATTTGAGGATTCCTCACAAGCATCTCATTCAAGACATTGTCATCCAGTGGAATTCCACCTATATGATGCTGCAGAGGTTAGTGGAGCAGCAGACACTCCTTCATGAACTTTCTGCGGAAATGGACATAGGTGTGCAGAGTAGGGATGTGCATTCATTTTGAATGAATGCGCAATCCGCAACATATAGAACCCTATTCGTTGCATTCCTGGGGTTCCAAAACATATTGCAAACCCCCATGAAAGCAACGTATCATTAACGAATAAACCCGCACCCTCCTGACCCCCACCCCCCAAGACTTGCCAAAAGTCCCTAGTGATCCCCTGTCAAAACACTAGGCAACCCCCAGAAGCTTCTAGCACCCTGTCATCCACCCAGCAAAAGGTGCCGGGCCAGGAAACACCCCATCCCCTACTTACCCCATCCATGGGGGTCCACTAAAATGCAAAAGAGGCAAGAGGGAGGCCCACTTATGTACTCTTCCTTTAATGTTCTGACCAAAATGTTACCAGTCAGCCTTGAGACCGGCAGCATAGTGACATTAAATGGCAATGGTCTTAGAACCATCCAGTGCCATTTTCTTGTATAGCCGTATGTTTGTATGGCCTTACAAGGAAATGGTGCTGCCCAGCCCTGAGACTGGCACCATTTTAAAATTGCTGGTCTCAGGGCCAACCAGCGCCATTTTGAAGACAACACTAATGGGGCAGGGGGGTGAGTGGGCCTCCTTTCTGCCCCTTTTACATTGCAGATAACTCCATATGAGGGATAAGTGGGGGCAGAGGTGGCTCCCTGCCCCAGCAGGTTTCACTGGGGAGAAGAGGAGTCAATGGAGTCTGTGACATGAGCCACAGGCCAGGATGCAGGTCCAACCGCAGGCCCAGCTGTGGGGCAGGCTCCAGCAGCCCATGGTGCAAGTTCAGAGAGAAGTTGTGGGGAAGACTCCAAGGTAGGCTCCAGGGCAAGCCACAGGGCAGGCTGGGCAGGCTGCAGGTCCATGAGGCAATCCACAGGGCTGGCCGCAGCCCCCTGAAGTTGTTTTTTTAAAGTAATGAAAAGCTATGCAATTTCATTGGGTTTTCTTTTGTTCCATTTTGAAAAATTGGTGAAACAAAATAGGAAATGTTGTTGACATTATCTATTATGTTTCAAACAAATGCACAAATGCAATGTTTTGTGACCAGGGCCCTGATACAATATTATTTTATTTGTTTTTGAAACCTTCCTGTCCATCCCATTGCAGCCAGATTGTAAAACACGCCCATCTCAGGGAATTAAGAAGATTGTATATATAAAATGTGGTGGTATACAAGTTAATCATTATTGCAGTTTAAAAGTGAAAACATTTCTTTGGGACTCTGTTATAAGTGATCATTCTCTCATGCTTTCTATTGACTGTTCCTTTTTTTGATACAGCTCCTCTCCTCTCACTCAGGCCGATGAAATATTGGCGCATGGAAAACAGGCGCTCATGATTGAGCTCCCGCTCTCCTAACGCATACTAATGCACCTCTCCGGACTGCCTGATGTAATATTCAAATGGGCTGCTGTGATAAAAAGGAAGCCCAAGGGGAAACTGTGCATCCCTAGCGCCTCCTCGGCAGCAAGTGCCCAGGAGAGGTGGCTGTCAGCTGGTTAGGAAAACGGACGCTCAATTTTTCATTAATTGAGAGTCCCTTTTCCTAACCTGATTACCAACACACATTTTTTACATTTTTTTTTAAGGTTTTTCCTTTTTTGGTTCCTCTGACTTAATATCACCATGATATTAAGTCGGAGGAACTATCAAAAAGAAGTATTTTCAGCTTTTCTGTAAACATTTTGGGCTCATCAAGAATTAACACCTGCTCCAGGGAGGCATTGATTTTTGAGGGTAAAAATGTGCATGTCGGGCACTTTTTTTTTTTTTTTGCTTCAGGGGGAAATAGCTAATAGCCTCATCAACAGCAATTTACATGTGATGAGCGCTATTAGCTATGCGCTCAGTTGTACTCGTGTTTTGGACACGTTAACCCCCATTTTGCATCGGGAGTTATGGACACTCATCCAAAACATACATCCAATCATGTGTTGAGCCGTGCGCTGCAGCCAGCTCATGGCATTGCATTGGCCTAACTGTGTACACGGTGCTGGCACCTGGTGACAATGATGGGCCAAGAGAGTTTTCTTCTTTTCACTCTCAGAATCACTCCTGATCACTGTGGGCTCTAGATCCATTCTGGACAACTTAAATGGAACTCTTACCTCTTCCCAAGAGAGAAACCATTCCCTTTTCATAGGCAATAGACTTCTCCCATTCTCCTGAGAAAGCTCCTACTCTTTCTCCAGACTCTGGAGAGGAGAGTTTCTATTCTTATCTTCTCCCTGAATTCCATGAAAACTTAGAAAAGTTCCCCTCTCCCCTACTGACTCTATGTGGGGAAAACATGCATGCTGCCACAGTATGTTCCTCCATGGGAAAAAGCACCAATTCTGGGGGTAGGGCCCATGACATACACATAGGGCTTTCATTTTGAAATCCATGCACCTGCTTTAACCCGCATACTTTGTACGTGAAAGCTCTCTGTGTCAACATCACACTGCTGGATTTTGAAAGGAACATTCTGCAGGGAGTCACCCTTTGAAAATCAACTTACAAGCACCACGGGGAGTTTAAAAGTTGACCCCCCCAGTGTATATGAATATGAATGCTAATGACAAATGTGGAAACCCAAAAGCACCCAAATATTTTTCAGCATTGCTTTTCCACTTTTCCATTCTTCAGTATCTGCATGCTTGTCACCCACATTTGCCTTTAAATTACATTTGTCATGTGAGTCATTGATTCAAAATGATGTAGAACTGGAAAAAAAAAACCCATCACATTCTGTTCTCTGGCATGATATGAAAGGGATGAAAAATGCTTCACACTTCAAATCACATGAAGTTTGAAAATGGTAGACGATGTGAAAAGGGATATTTTTTATGACACATTTAAGTGCGACAATGACAGCTGTTAAAGTAATGGTTCTGTGCTATATGGAGTAGACAAGAAAGGAATTTCCATCAAGGCCACATTTTGAGCTTCTGCACACAAAGGTGAAACTGCAAGTTAAAAAGAAAAAGAAAGCATTACTCAGGGAAAACCAAGTAACCAAAGTTTTATTAAGAAGGGAAACAAATGCTGCTGGTCTAGTTCATGAATGCTACCATTTTGCAGAAATTCATAAATGGAAGAATCCGAACAGAAATGTTGTGACTGGAAGAATTTGTGAACATCACTTAAACAATTCTTAAATGATTAAAGTCTTAAAGACACCAATCCCTTGGGCACTTCCTCCTGAAAATCAAATCTGAGCATTTTGACCATGTGCACCCATCTTCATTGCACACTGCAAAGTACTAATTTAAAGTAACACAACAAAGAAGAGAGAAGCCCAACAGAATATTGCCAGGTTGGCAAAATAGTAGATCTGGCAGACATGGATTATTTTCTCAGTGTTTTATCCCCTCTAGATTTAAGGCGATATTCTGTGACTGTACAAAAAAAAAATGTAAATACAAAGTTATATTATTTATTTTATTGTGTTTATATATCACTTAGCAGTAAATCTAAATGGTGTACAAATCTAAAACATTCCTATCAATCACAAAAAGACCATAAATTATAACTGTTTTACAATATATATCATCATTCAAAATATAAATTAAATCTCCAATGCTGATAAACATCTGCGTTCTTCCTTCAGCACACAAACATCATTTTATTAAACACTCAGGGGTAGATTTTCAAAAAATATGCGCGCTTCCATGTGCGCGCGTTACCTGGCGAGCACAAGTTATAAAATTCCGGGTCAGCACGCACAAGGGGGGGGAGCGGTATAATTTTGCAAAAACTTGCAGTGACACATCAAGACTTCCCCAGTTCCCTCCCAGTTCGCTCCAAATAAGGAGCGGACTGGGAGGGAAATTCCCAACCCCCTACCCTATCCTCCTTTCTCCTTCCCCTATCCTGCCCTCCCCAATCCCTATCCTAGCTACCCTTATTTTTTTTTATTTTACCTTTTGCTCCTGCAAAGGAGCAGGAGCAAGTTGCACATGCCGGCAACCCCACCAGCGCGCAATCCCCCGGCACAGCAGCAAATGGCCGCTGTACCGGGCGTCTCTAGCCCCGCCCCATCCCCTTTTAAGGCCCCGGCACTTACATGCATCCCGGGGTTTATGAGCATGGCCGGGCCCATTTGAAAATGGGCCCGGTACGCATAAGGCCTGGCCATGCTTGTAAACCCCTGGATTTACGTGTGCCGGGGTTTTAAAATCTACCCCTCAATATTTACCCCCTCAAATATTCTTTATTATATTACAATTGCCTGTGGGAGTAATCATCACCGTGGGAAATTCCGAGCCTTTCTTCACAATTCCCTGTAGCTTTGCACAAAAGTTGCAAGATAACTATTTAGATGAGGCACTGTTCTAAGGCCTTCTTTGGCATTATGAGGACAATTCACAAACGGCCCGATTTTAAATGGCCCACGCGCATAAAAAACAGGGGTTACCCATGTGGCCGGGCCTTGCTTGCACTGTGCCCATTTTAAAAGGGGCCCGGCCGCACACGTAACCCTCGTTACGCAGAATACGCACACAAGAGCCAAGCCAAAGAAAAGGGGTGGGGAGAGAGGCGGGGCTGGAGCCACTGGTACAGCAGCCGTTTGCCGCAAAGCCTGGGAAGCGCGTGCTGGCAGTCAGCCTGCGGGTGCAAGTTACTTCTGCTCTGGGGGAGCAGCAACTTAAAAAACAAAACCCCCTCCCAAAAGTAGGTAACATTTAGGGGGTGGGAAGGAGAGGGGAAGGGGAAGAGAGGTTAGGGTGGGTGGAAGGGAAGTTCACTCCCAGTCTGCTCCTTAATTGGAGCGGACTGGGAAGGAACTGGGGAAGGCCGTGATACGTTGCCACGAGAATCTTGCCAAATTATACCCCCCCTTGCACATGCCGCCCCCAATTTTATAACATGCGTGCACCGGCGAATGCATGTTTTAAAATTGTGCGTCCATTTGATGTGTGCATATTTTTTTAAAAATCTATCTCAAAGCAATTAAGACCTGCTAATATGGGTTCACCTTCCCAGACTGCCCTGTTTGAAAAATTGCCCACCTCCATGCAGGCAAAAATGTTTACATTGTTTCCCACTGCAGGAACCTTTAGTTGCTTTTAGCAGAGGCATTCCTGGAGACATGTTTTGGAAAGGATTGGGAAACAGTTGCAAGTGTAACTTTGCTTTTCAGTTCATTGTGCAGTATTTCCCAGCTCCAAATCTACCCCACAGAAAAAGCAATGGTAAAGTCCATGGGTCATTTGCATCCGCAGACAACCTATTACTGAGGTGTTGGCTGATTGCAGAGGGCTTCCTTTTATACCTGGGCAGGGCGTGATGTCATCAGCCAGCGCCACAGAAAGACTTGGCTGCAGGACCTATAAAAAGGGCTCTGAAGTGCAGGAAGTTCTAGCCAGGGCCCTTGGATGCAGCATGGTGTGGGATGCTATGCCGGAGGGGCTTTGAGGTAAAGAGTGTTACAGCTTGTCCAGCTAACTTTCAGTGCTAGCTGAACAAAATCTGAGATTTAAAGATTGTGTCCCACTATCCAACATAATTTTGTCCATTACCTGCATAAACTTTAGCTGGATAAAAATAGTTGGTGATATAGGGGCTTCAGGGGTATGGATACATTTTAACTCACTAACTCTGGTTGAAATAATTGTACTTTTAGTCAGATAACTAAACTAAAAAAAAAAAAAGGAGCAGATCAAGCAGCATTCAAACTGTTATGCTCAGGCTTGTGGACCCTTGTGCCGACGGAAGGATAGTATACTTTGGAGGAAGATCCGTAGGTTCTCCCGTCGGGTGGCGAGGCAGGAACAGAAGAGGTGACCAATTGACCCTCGGCACTGGAGACAGATGCGACTGTGAAGGCAGATGAAGAGTCGTGATGTCAAGGAACGGAGGTGTGTCTTCGCAACTGGAAGTCCGTGGTCCCCCCAGGAGGAGCCCGGACTGCTGGGACTTAGGTGGACCTTTGAGAGGTCAAGGAACAGACGTACGGTGCAAGGGCTGTCTGGAGCTTCACCCCTGGAAGCCCGCGGTCCGTCCCCCCCCCCCCCCGGGAGGAGCCCGTAGGGACCCGGGCCGCTGGGACTTAGGTGGGCCCTTGAAGACGATGGTCAGAAAGAGGTCCAAGGTCAAGTGCCAGAGGGTTGTCGCTTACCAGTCCGAGGTCACACACCGAGGGATCACCACTTGCCAGTCCGAAGCCACACACCAGAGAATCACCACTTGCCATTCCGAAGTCAATACCAGGAATCACCGCTAGCCAATCCGAAGTCAATACCAGGAAACACCGCTAGCCGATCCAAAGTCCGGAACCAGGAATACCAAGAGGAAACTGGAACAAGGAGTCAAGACGCTGGAACTCACCAAAGCAAGCGGACTCAAACAACTCTCACAGGAGACGTTGCCAAGTCGAGGAATGGTCAGAGGAAATCTCCTTTTATACTTCCTCTGGCCCTGTGGATAGGAATCAGCTGCAGGCAATTAAAGGGACGAGGTCTTCTGCCAAGTCGAGGAATGGTCAGAGGCATGGTCAGAGGAAATCTCCTTTTATACTTCCTTTGGCCCTGTGGATAGGAATCAGCTGCAGGCAATTAAAGGGACGAGGTCTTCTGCTGGTGAAGCTCCAGACAGCCCTTGCGGAACACAATACAAACTACCCCACTATTCCCAAAGATACAACAAAACAAAAAAACTAGGGACCAGCTTTACCCAATCCCTGCACACACAAAAAAAAAAGTCCTGGCCCACATTTCTATCCTTACCCATTTGTCAGGTGTGGGTTTTGTAGTGCACCCATTGGTTAGCTAAAATTTGTCATTATTCAAAAGATTCAAACTTACCTGAATCTCTTTATCTGAGTAACTTTATATGCAGTGACACATTTACATGGATAATTGCTACTAAATATTCAGCTAATGTTATCCAAGTACATGTATTTGGATAACTTTCCCGGTCCATAGCATACCAAATATTGACCTCAGAATTTTTACTGCCTTTTGATTTTGGGTGTCTGAAACTTTTTTCTTGAACACAGAATTTTAAAATACTTTCATGACTGCATCTTAGAGCTGGTTTCATGTATAAGAATAGCATGATTTCTTTCTGGGATATGTAATAAAAAATAAGAATGTTGTGTCCTTGGAAGAAAAACAAATTTGGGGGAGGTACAAACATTGATATAAAAACTTATTAAAAATGTGATATTATATTTAGTTATTTAAAATATCCATAGACTGTCTTTCCAAGAAAAAAAAAAAACAAAGTGGTGACAACAAAATAAACAATATATAAAATTCAAATATCCAAAATGTAAATACAATACAAAAATCTGATTGACAACATACATACACTCATAAAACTGAATCAACAAATCAATAAGAGCTCATCGGGAAAAAGTTCATCAGAGCAACATCATGAGGGTACAATTGAAAGGTACTGGTACATAGACGTCATTTGTTAACTCCACATCCAGATGAAGCAGATTGATTGCTTCCCTATCAGAGAGTTATAAATGAGGAAAATATCTGAAAAATGAAACACCCATGGTTTTGCTTTTCTTGCTGCCATGTCACTTTTCTTTAAAATTTAAAAAAATAAGATCGCTATGCTAGAGTTGAATCTTCTTAAATATAGGGAAGAAGGCAAAGAAAAGGAGGGTGAGATATCCCAAGCTGATAGGCAGTTTGGCTGTTCGTTGATAGAGGCTGGAGCAGCCATCCTGGGCTTGAGTAGCAAGACCATCTAGAGACAGAGGGAGGGAAATAGCAGAGGTTAGTTGCTGTGTCATTGTATGAGAGCAGCATACTTACCTAGAAGCCATTCCCTAGTTATGAGACCATCCTGGAAGCAGTCATGAAAGCCAAACTGTGAAAGGATGTAGGCATTGTTGAAGGCCCCTGGAAACCTGGGCACAACATCTATGATATTCCCCTTGGCCTTGCAGACCACCTGCATGTTGAGGGCGTGGAAGCTCTTGCAGTTGTGGAAGGTGGGCCTCCTTGTCTGCAGATGCCCTTATAGGGACATGAGTGCAATCGATAGCCCCTAGAACAGAAGAGAAATGTGCAATTTGGTAGAAATTAGTTATAATGTATGCTTTTTGCTGACTGCACTGGGGGAAAGCAAAATACTGATATGTTTTCCTTAGAAATACAACCAGAACCAATCTATTCATGTAGAGGTGGCTAACTGGCTTATTCCAGTCATGACCCTTATGTCATAGTGACCTTGAGGTGTACTGGCAAGATGTGGCCTCTCCAAGTGGAAGGTTGAAGGTCTTACTCTGTTGACAGAGGTATAGTATGGTTTCTTTGTTGAACCTGAACCTGTACAAAACTAGCTACTCAGACAGATCCAGAAACTGCGCCCTGATCTTGTATATTCTCCCTTTTTCTATCAATAATTTTTATTAAACATGGGATAAACAGACAGAACAGAAACAGAGAAAATCTCTTTCAAAAAGGTACATATAAAACCAGATTCAGGTTCAAATTCAAGTTAATCATCTGAACATGGAGTCTGCATCCCAAGTATTCATTTTAATTTCTATAACTGTTACATGTGCCGGGCGCAGCAGACCCATGGCTTGTCCCCCTCACCTCTTTCAAAGTAATCCAGTACCTGGTCCCACATCTCTGGCGGCTGTGGACCGCCGGCTCCATCATCGGGCCGCCTCTAGTGCCTCCGGCTCTGCTACTGCTCCTAGCGCTCCGCACCAGGCCTCTCCACGTGGGCTGCGGAGAGATGCCATTCTGACCAGCGCCACACTGCTCCCTAGGCGTGCACACGCACACAACCAGACCTTAAGTAGGGCCCGCAGCGGGAACCTAGCCACAGGCCCCGGATGATGACATCAGTAGAGCTCCGGTATATAAGGCTGGGACCCGCTACTTCAGATTGCCTTTGCAACAGGTCCCCTAGCTTGTCGAGTGCTCGTTGCTTCTGCTGTTCTTGGTTCCTAATTCTGAGTATCCTTGTTCCTGTTTCCTCATACCTGTGTTCCAGTTCCTTCATCTCCCCTTCGGATTGCTGCCTTGGTTTGACCTCTCCATTGACTGACTACTCTGTTGCCTTTCTCCAGCCCCGGACCTCTGCATTGCTTGACTACTCCATTGCTTCTCTCCAGCCCCGGACCTCTGCATAGCCTGACTACTCCATTGCCTCTCTCCAGCCCTGGACTTCTGCTTCATCTGACCATCCACTTGCTTCTCTCCTCATCCAGACCTAAGCCTTGCTTGCCACTGCTTCCGGATTGCCACCAGCCCTGAACCCAGCTTGCTCAATGACACCTCTTCAGCCCTTGTCCTGGTCGTGGCCTATTCAGGCTTCGGCCTGCTCTTGCTCGGGCGCCCCCTGTCTCACTGTGTTCCTATTAGTGCCCGGGTCTCCGGGACTCCGCCTAGTCCAGTATAGACTGATACTCTCTCCTGTTGCTGCCTCTGAGTTGACCTCGATCCATCCATTGATGACCACCGATGGAGGCCATCTAAGTCCAGCTGGCCCCGGCACCCAAAGGCTCAACCCACGGGGAACGAGGGCTGGTATTGGTGACTCGCCAGCCAGCCTCCGTCCATCAGCCCTCTCTGCCTGCCAATGGTGGGGACCCGTAGGATCCCTCCTATGGGTAGTGTCAACCCCACCTCAGCCCAATAACTTTTTTATTACTTCATGTAGGAAATCCTCTCCAGCATTACACCCCCACATACCTTCCATACCACAATCATACAACACACTCACAAATACAGAGAAGAGTGGGTCTCTCAGATCTGATAACAATTCCCAGCTATAACAGTCAACTATTAATTAATCTAATTTAAGTACTCTTTTCCATAATGCAAAATACCCCTGAAGATACAGCAAGTTTCTACTGGATGGGGAATCTTTTTTCCACACTTCCACCAGTACATCATGATCCACAGCCGTACACATTGTAGTACATCAAAATAGCACCGTCCATCGGGGTGAATGTGCCAGAGTTAATTAACCCTGATGCAATCCCAATGGATGACATTAGAAAAAAGAGGACAAAGCGAGAGCAACTGTGAGGCCCAGGCGTTGGGACCCAGCCTCTAGGCCAGGCTCCGGTATTAGGCCTGTGTTGTGGCCGAATCCCCATCAGCAGGACCTGGCCTCCAGGCCAGTTTGTGGCAATGGGAATGGGTCAGGCTTCATCCTAAGCCAAGGCCCCAGGCATTAGGACCCAGCCTCTGGGCCGGATCATGGCACAGAGCCTGGGTCTGAGATGAGGCCTTTGCATCAGGACCCAGCCTCTGGGCTGGGTCATGGTATTGGGTCTGGGTTCAAGCTTCAGTCTAGGTCAAGGCCCAGGTGCTGGGGCCCAGCCTCCAGGTCGTGTCATGGTGTCAAACTTGGGTCTCGGTTGAGGCTTGGCCTTGCCATTGGATACCCAACAGATCAAATAAGATCTTTTTCGAGTCTCGGCTGAGGTCCCGGTATTGGGCTGGGCCTAGCCTGAAACCCTGGCATCGTGCTTGGGCCTTGGCCATGGCCCCTGCTTTGAGCCTTGGCCTATGCCCCAGGCAAGGCCCCAGTTTCAGGCCTAGGCTTAGGCCTGATACATTTTTTTCAAACAAATGCAATGAATAAGGTTTGTTTCATTCAGGAGGCCCCCCAAATCATTTTGGGGTCTGCCAAATGAAACAAATTTCCTTATTCATCATGTTTTGAAATTCATTTCAATCCTCCCTAATGTTCACACTGTGGGGAGAAAATGCACATGGTCCAAGACTGTTTCTGGCAGGAATACACGAAGTGGGATCGTAGATCAATAGAGACTCTCAGTTGTAAACTTGTGAAAGGCTCGCAAGCTAGATTGAGCGAGTTTGTGAGCACAGTGGAAGTGGGAGACTTCCCCCACACAAGCTTTGCTGGTCTCAAGGGGTCTAAGGACTTTGATCCGGAGAGGCTTAGCCAAGAAAATGCCAATCGAAGATATGGAAACAGAAACCTTCACCTGTGCCTATGGGAACCTGAACTGATACCCAACAGATCTGGTGGTATTGACAACCTCAGCAGGTCAGGCCAGCCTAGAGGTATGAAAACTGCCTCATCTCCCATACCCCGTGGTACTTAGTTGAGACTATCCATGGTTTGAGACTCTCTGGGGTCACCTCATGTCTGGTTTGAACCCTCCAGACTCTAATGAACTGTATCCTCAGCAGACCTCTCCATGCAAAGATGCAACTTTATTCCACTGGCAGCCTAGGAGGGGGAAACCCCAAAAGAAGTGGCGAGGAAAGCACCTCAATAAGCTACAATCATTAGGATCTGCAGGACATAAGACAATGGTATAAGGGGACAAAGAGTGTACAGAGGTGACATAGGCAATGATAAGTCATTCTTTCCCTGGTCATGCAGATGGAACCGGGTTCCTAATCCATGGTGGTAGCCAGGAACAGGCAGCCACTCACCTTAGTAAGGGTGAACTGAGGGGGAGGGTTTGTAAAGGAGTATACCAGAAACTCCCTCAAACCACCTTAAGGGACCAGTCATAGCTATCTATCCCGGTCAGCTTAAGGTTCAGCCTGTAAGGGTGAATGGAGGCTCCCCACACCATACTATAAGGAGTTAGGGCCCAAATGGGTTAGACACACCCCGGGGGCAGCAAGCACGAAGCTAAACTATGCAAAGACCTGTTATGTTTGAGGTTAGTTATTGTCAGAACTGCAAGTGAGCAGCTTTTCTTCTGTATTGTGTTTGCACTGTAAATAAAATTGCACTTAAAGAAACCGCTTCCTTTATCCCACTAGCTGTTTCCTAAACCATGACTGACCACGTTGCCACATGTATCCTTAACAGAAGGGACAAAATTTTATCTTCACATATTTTGAAGAGAGTAGATTAAGTTCACGCTATTTGATGCTAAAAACATGGAATGTATGAAGCCTTTTGTTATGCGAAACAAGTTGCATTTCTGCTTTTCTTGGTGGTGCTTAATCCAGGAAGAAGATAATAGCATTGTCATGTTTCATAATTACCAATATGCTTTAACGAACAAGCGATCATCTGTTGTGATCACATTTTGTTAATGTTATTGGTTTACTGTTTTATCTCTAATCTGTTTAGAGCATATTTATGATTTTGCAGAATAGAATCATTTTAAATAAATACATACACATCACATACATGTGCAATTTTTTCCCAAGTTTCTCTATGACTAATCAGTATTCTTGTACAAATAACCTTATGAATATCAAGAATAGCTTATTGGTCAAGAAACAAGGTTAGACAGAATTCTGCATCAATGAATATGATGATTGTTCTGCAGGAGCTATTTAAGTCTGCTTTCAGTAAGAAATTATCCATGTTAGTTATACAACTTAATTTTGGGCAGCTAAAGTGATTGCATGAGTACCTGCCAACATTTTCTGATCCCTTTAGGGGACAATGAATCATTGTACTGGTAAAGACTCTATTGTTTCTCTGCCATGTTTCATAGTACTTTGCTGATAATGTCACTAAACAAAGGAATACGGGATCATTTAATTGTGTAATACTGTCATTAACCTAGGACTTTGCTATTATTATTATGACAACACCCATTTAGAAATAAAATGTTAGTGATATTAGGACTAATCTCACCAATTTGCATTCCAACAAAAATGAGAGAATAGCCTGGGAATATGTAATCCCGAACTTACATCAAAGCAGAGTATACAGACAGGCTTCCCCGTGGGATCTACTGACATTTACAGTACTGCACTGGGCTGCTGGTACTATAGAAACCATCTCCCAGTTTTTTTTTAAAGAACACAAAACTATTGAGAAAAGAAGAGCAGGAGAGTTTAGGAACTGCTGATCACTACCTATGATTGTAAGGACTCCCCTTCCAGTGTTTTCTAGAGAAAACAGGGAGTTTGGGAGGCTCAGATCTGGCAATCTTGCCTCAGTTCAGGGTCCATTCACAAGAAGGTGAAAAGTTATACTTCAAGCCCCTGATTTTGTTTGTTCTGTTTGTAATGGGGGAGGGAGATGGGTTAAATATTTTGAGGGTGGGTAGGGAGGGGTGAAGGGGCATAGAGAATCTGTTATTATGTGACAATTTACTTATGATGAGTTATTTGTCTGGTGCACTACATGTAAAAAGAATAACTGCATGATATGCTATGTGTGCAATATAGTTAATAAACAAATTTGAACATAAAAAAATGATTTCCCTTTATTTAAAGATGTATCTATTGTCTGTAATGCCAAAGTCTTACCTTCTAGGGCTTTTCTCAGTTAAAGTAGTAGCATCTTTTCTTCCAATAGTAAAATTAAATCCTAGAAGGGGCATAGAAGAAGCGTCGTTAGTCCTAGAAATAACTGACTCAGATTGCATATTAGCTTTCCATGTAACTACTAAGGATAAATGTAAATGTAACAATAGAATTAGGAATAGAATAACCTACCTGATAGATAGACAAAAGATTAGCTACCTTTGAAATTTTATGATCCTCACCAGCTTCTGAAAAGAATCCCCTTTGACTCTATCAATCATCTGGTGTTAATTCAACGATTATATGAGTTAGGGCTTGATGCTATAGCACTCAAGTGGTTTACGTTTTTCCTGACAGATAAGACCTACTGGGTCAATTGGGATTCAAACTTGTCATCAGTAAGATCATTATTATAGGAACTCCACTGGGCTCAGTCCTAACTTCAACACATTCTAATCTATACCTTCCACCTTTTGCAGCCTTAATTCAAGATCATGGATTTAGTTGTTATTTTTTTGTAGATGATATTCAGTTAGTGGAATACATTGATTCAACACATCTATATGACGAGAAATCTTAATAAATGTGGGTTTTTTTCTGTTTCTTCCTTGCTAATTGGGCATAAACTCAAACTAAATCCATAAAAGTTGTCGACACTTCAAAATCAAATTAGCAGTGGTAATTGCCCCGCAAAAAGTTCTCCTTTAATTTCTGGAGTTAGAATTTGTCCCAAAGATGTAATGTTCTCTCTAGGAACTGAATATAAGATCACAGGGACTTATATTCAGCATCACTTAGCCAGATAAGATCAGACTTAATCCAGCTAAGTGACACCATTTCAGCTGCATTTAGCAGCCTCCAGTTACCTGGATAATTATTTATCCAGCTAAATAGTTAGTTGGCTAAGTGAAGGGCAGAATGGGTGTTCCAGAGCAGAGCTATTTATCCAGCTAATTTAGGTCTAGTTCATCAAATTGCTATAAAAATAGTGGGAATAGTGTAAGCGCTAAAAAAATGGGTGTGGTTAGGCGAATTTCCTGTATATCGTTTTAGATAGGAAATTATCGTGTCACGTGTTACGTCAGTGCATTGCATGTCATTTTACATGGCACGCGTTGATTTCTGCATAGCACATTATTTTTCTGGTTTATGTATACTGGCTTCTTGCAGCTGCCTTTTTGAGGGTGTGTTAGGAGTTTGGAGAGAGGCGAGCAGAGTAGGTGAGCCCTTGGTTGGAGTTTAGTGGATTTAGTGGATAGCGATTCCTGAGTGAGTTGTCCTGTCTTCTGTTCTAATATATTTACCTGAAACATTGTCTCTTGTCTTTATCTGTCTGTGGAAGTTGTGATTTTTTGCCAAGTTTGTCAGTTTGCCTTTGTGTTTGAGTAAGGCATGGTGGTGAGGTGGAGGAGGAGGAGTGGTGAAGCATAGTGGTGCGGCATAGTGGTAAGGAGGACTGGTGAGGCATGGTGGGTGAGGTGTGGTGGTGTTGAGGATGGAACATGAGAGGCAGGGGAGAGAGGAAAGGAGAGGCATGAGGAGAGGAGGAGGGAGAGGGAGGACAAGAGCTGGAGTGCAAGGGAAGGAGTAGGAGTAGAAGCAGGGACAGGGACAGGAGTACAGATAGGGAGGGAGAAGGGATAGGAGGAGGCGTGAGGGGGAAGGTGATAGCCAGGTGAGTCCAGTGGGAGGAAGACAAACAGGCTAGGAATAAACAGAGAGGGAAGAGGGGAGGGAAGACAGTAGGGCAGGTACAGGGGAGAGGAAGGGAGGGGAGAGAGGAGGGGGGACATGTGGATCTGTATAATACATGTTAGGCAGCAAACAGATATTATACTGATTCACATGCCAGGCCAGTACAGGGGAGGCAGTCATCCTTGCTCTCAAGAAACAGCAGGCCTTTGAGCTGTCTGCTCTTGGGCTGTGGGGTTGGTCGAACCTACACAACTCCATCACTCCTCCTCAGTTGTCACAAAGCTGCTGACACGATGTTAGAGCAGCCAGCAAGTAGACAGAGATGCATAATGCACAGGTTGAGTCAGGATACATTATGCTGTGAATATCGTTTGCTAACCCCGTCCCCAAAAATCAACTGCAGAAATGTGCCACCACTTCTATATATGCACACTAAACATATCAAGCTATATATGGCAGATCTTTGTAGGCATCAGCTGCCAGCCTAAACATCTGGCAGAGTATGTCAAAAAAGATGTGGCCTATTGTGGCAGCCTCTATGTGGAGTGTCCAGGATCTATTCTACAGAGAGGAGGATAAATAGGCCATGGTCTAGAAAAAGGGAACCTCTGATAGGAGTGCTAGCAGGCCTCAAGGCCTCATCAATCCCCCCCCCCAAAAAAAAAAAACCAAAACAGCTAACCTTCTCTGACAACTAAAGCTCTTAGAACCATAAACAAGTCCAAATAACAAGACAATTAGGCCCACTCCAAGTATGAGGTGGAAGTACATCAGGGTTCAGGGGGTGGAACGGGTACACTACAGGCAGATATCTACTCATCCAGAAATGTAACACACCTTATCTGAGGTCTGATGCACATTCCCCCACCCCTCTGAACACAAGGAATAGAGAGTGTGAGCTGTAGATGGAATGGTCTTGAGTAAGCGTGAGCCCATTTTCTCAGCCAATGATACAATTGTATCTCTGAGGCCCCGGTTGTAAACAGTGGAAACACAGGATCACTTGGGTTGAAAGACAGTCTGTGCAAAATGGATGCACACACACTGCCTGCTCTGGGGTATGCATAAGTGTGGTAATGGAGGGAACAACAAGGCAAACATCACTCCCAGAACAAGGCTATCACAGCACGTCACTCACCCAGGAGCGCACAGTAACACATATGTGTTGGCCCTTTTTTGGGGACAGACTACCTCCAGCAGTTTGTGCACCTACACATGGCCAATGAGTATGTTCCTGGCATGTCTGTAATCGAACATCCATGCTGTCTATGGCTGCATGGTCCCTGCGTGATAATGAGGGAATCAGAGTGCAAAGTACACACAGAAGATTAGGCACACCTGCCAGCATGACAGATGACTGTGAGAAGAATATCTGATAAGCACTTTGTCAGAGGTACTGACATGGCCCCTGAAGCCCTCAGAAGGCAGGAAATGCTTGTCTTGAAAGAGGCCAACAAACAAAGTGCATAAGCCATCATGGCAATCACATGACACCTCTGGGAGCAGTTGCCCCATACATTCTGCACAGTGAGAGGTTTCCCAATGAGGCAGGTTGTATGCCTTGAGGTCATCAGTGGAAAACAGCTTCTCTAGCCTTTATTCTATACAGAGGTGATGAATGAGAGTCTATCAGCACACCTGCCCTGCTCAACACTAATTGTAAAAGTGACAACACATGAGGCACAGCCTATAGACTGCAACTCATCCTGCTTGGCCTCAAGTCCCGGCAACCATGTGGATTAGTGAGTAGGGGTGTGCATTCGTTTTGAACTTATATGTAAAACGCTACTTTTTTTTTTTTTTTACTTAAAAAAGTGATGAGGCGAAAATGATCGGATTTCCAACTTATTCAACATAGCTATGTTGAATATGTTGGAAATCGCGATCGTTGATCCTAAATAAAAATGTAAACCCCTCACCCTCCTTAATCCCCGCCAAGACTTACCAAAACTCCCTGGTGGTCCAGCAGGGAGTCAGGAAGCCATTATTCTATTCCTTTGCGAGGAGCACGTGACGTCCGAGTCACGTCGGAGTGACGCGGCCGTCACGTGGTCCACTGCGGTTCCGCTCCCGGACCCCTCCTTGGACACAAACGGAACTTTTGGCCAGCTTGGGGAGGTCAGGAGGCCCCCCCAAGCTGGCCAAAAGTTCCGTTTGTGTCCAAGGAGGGGTCCGGGAGCGGAACCGCGGTGGACCACGTGACGGCCGCGTCACTCCGACGTGACGCGGACGTCACGTGCTCCTCGCAAAGGAATAGAGGAATGGCTTCCTGACTCCCCGCTGGACCACCAGGGAATTTTGGTAAGTCTTGGGGGGGGATTAAGGAGGGTGAGGGGTTTAAATTTTTATTTAGGGAACCGGGGCACGTATGGACGTAGACTCAACTTATGGAATTCTCCATATATCCATATTGACCGAAATTGACCCCCCTTTTCGACTTATGGACTTATGAACATAAACCTTTTGTCTGCACATCCCTATTAGCGAGGGCCTGCAACCATAAAACCCCTGAAAGGTGGTGATCGACCTTGGAAAGGAGCCATTCTGCAAGCTGTTTGTCCCAGGAGTCCTCAGCCTATGTGCTTTAAGGGTGGACATAGATGGCACAAGGACAGTAAGTGATACTACCTACCACAACAAGCAAAGTACTCAGCATATTTTCTAGGTATATACAAACAAACAGCAGCACCACATGACTAGCACTGAGCTCAACCGGCTAACAGTCTTGCAGTACCGTGACATCTCCATATCTGACTAAGGCTAACTGTGATGGATCAGGCAAGGAAATTAACTTATAGCACACCTTTGTGTTGGATTTAATAATTAATCTGAACCTTTTCTTAGGAGAAGTGGGTGCTATTAGAGTCATTAGAAACTAAAATGTGACTTTGATATTTCTGAGGTGACTTGCAAATACAAGTGAAGGCATGACACCATCTGATTCCCAGTCTTGCCTTCACTCAGTCTACCCAACATCCTTGTATTAGGGATGTGAATCGTTTTAGGACGATTAAAATTATCGTCCGATAATTTTAATATCGTCTTAAACCGTTATGGAACACAATACAATACAGATTCTAACGATTTATCGTTATAAATCGTTAGAATCGTGAGCCGGCACACTAAAACCCCCTAAAACCCACCCCCGACCCTTTAAATTAAATCCCCCACCCTCCCGAACCCCCCCCAAATAACTTAAATAACCTGCGGGTCCAGCGGCGGTCCGGAACGGCAGCGGTCCGGAACGGGCTCCTGCTCCTGCATCTTGTCGTCTTCGGCCGGCGCCATTTTCCAAAATGGCGCCGAAAAATGGCGGCGGCCATAGACGAAAAAGATTGGACGGCAGGAGGTCCTTCCGGACCCCCGCTGGACTTTTGGCAAGTCTCGTGGGGGTCAGGAGGCCCCCCACAAGCTGGCCAAAAGTTCCTGGAGGTCCAGCGGGGGTCAGGGAGCGATTTCCCGCCGCAAATCGTTTTCGTACGGAAAATGGCGCCGGCAGGAGATCGACTGCAGGAGGTCGTTCAGCGAGGCGCCGGAACCCTCGCTGAACGACCTCCTGCAGTCGATCTCCTGCCGGCGCCATTTTCCGTACGGAAAATGGCGCCGGCCATACGCGTATGGCCGGCGCCATTTTCCGTACGAAAACGATTCGCGGCGGGAAATCGCTCCCTGACCCCCGCTGGACCTCCAGGAACTTTTGGCCAGCTTGTGGGGGGCCTCCTGACCCCCACGAGACTTGCCAAAAGTCCAGCGGGGGTCCGGAAGGACCTCCTGCCGTCCAATCTTTTTCGTCTATGGCCGCCGCCATTTTTCGGCGCCATTTTGGAAAATGGCGCCGGCCGAAGACGACAAGATGCAGGAGCAGGAGCCCGTTCCGGACCGCTGCCGTTCCGGACCGCCGCTGGACCTGCAGGTTATTTAAGTTATTTGGGGGTGGGGGATTTAATTTAAAGGGTCGGGGGTGGGTTTTAGGGGGTTTTAATGTGCCGGTTTTTCGATTTTTCGATTTTTTAAACGATTTTCACGATTTTTCACGATATTTTACCCCCCCAAACGGCAACAATACGATTCCCTCCCCCTCCCAGCCGAAATCGATCGTTAAGACGATCGAGGACACGATTCACATCCCTACCTTGTATTGCCTCTGTGAGAAGCTTACCTCACCAACATGACATCCCAATGCCCAATGACCTCACCATCTGGACATGATAGCTGATAACTAGCCGAAGTAAGTGGAGCATGGATCAACTAAGTATTCGTGCATGCAACCACAAAGAGGTATGCTAGCTTGTAAGGACCTGTGAGCATTATGGGATTGCCACAATGTTGCACAGGCACTTTACCAAAGGTTATAAGTGAAGGCATGCTAGGTGATCACTCTGATGTTAGCAGTGCCTCTGAAACAGCCGAGGCAGTACTTTCAGCAGTGTCTTTGCATGCCCATGTGACAGAAAACATCCCAAGTAAAGGTGCACATCTCAGCATGCAGGCGTTTGTCAGCTATGTGATGAGGATGTAAAATGGAAAGTCTGTGATTGATACCTTAAACTGTCTACCTATATCTTTAGGCTGGACCGTTAAGCTTCTGAGCCACTTGTAATGCTGCATCTTTTGCCCAATAATTTATTTTTCAGAAATTGCAAGAAAAGAAAAGCCACGCAAACAATTCTTATCTCACTTGCTCAGTTTTTGATCTAAGGAAGCAACCAATCATTAGTGAAGAAATGTATTGCTGGCCCAATTGAAAGGTATCACTTTTATTTATTATTTTTTTGTTTATTGACCTTTATTTTGATGTATTCAAATAAACTAACATAGCAACCATAGAATAATTTGCAAATCTTTGCAAAATGAAAATATGATTTTTCACATGTCCTTCAACAAGACTTCCTATAATCTACTTACAGTCTAGTAAATTCAAATGCAATTATGTATGATTTTGTTTACAATCCATTTGATTTATCAATATGATTTATAATAACTTTTAAAATGGTTTGACACTTTCTGAATTGTTCATTGATGTTAGAGGAAAAAATATGTTACTATGACCTTTCAAGAATTCCATCCTGTGACTGGATAAAATTTGAAAGCTCATTTTTAAAAGCTAGTAAACTTTGGTGACGGAAAAAAGATAGTTCTAGAAAGTGGGACAAGTATCTGCACAAAAGCCTGTATTTCAGATTTCCCCAGGGAGGATATTTCTGGAATGGCTTTAATTGGATTATGTTATTCTTCATGTTCGCTGGGTGGGCAGTGATGCATTTTTGGTCTTTACAGGAAAAAACATTAATTCATGAATTCATTCTTTGTGTGCAAGACCAAGCTGAGACCATTATAATAGTTTAAAAAAAACAATATACACACAGAATAATATGGAAACCCTCAGCTTTAGGAACTGCACATAATTAGTTAGCATGAGCAGTAGCCGAAATAAATTAAAAAAAAATCATTGTGTAAGCAAGCACAATGTTACTAGGAATCAGAATTATTAATTTAAAAATTCCCTCATAAGATGCCAGGTGGTGATCTCTGATCATACCCTTTCTAATTTCAGACATTTTCTCACACAAAACTATTTACTTTTCACCATCTTAACTGAGGCCAAAGCAAAAGCGTCAGCTTTTGATTTTTCAGAGGTTGTTATGATGGCAGTGGCAGAACTAAGGCCTATGAACACTTTAGTGATTCTAGGTCAAGGGAAAATTTTGCTAGAAAAGATTGATCAATTGAGGCTGCTCCAATATGGAAATATGTGGAGTCACTGTTTAACTCATCACATTTAGAGGGCTCTCATCCTCACAAGATGTAAAAAATCTAGGCCACCGACCTCCTGCCTAGATCACAGGTATCACTATAGGGTGGCAAGGCCAAGAAAAATGGCGTGACACTCCTTCACCACCCTGGTTTCAGAGATTGGGCCCTAGGTAACTCAAACCCTGCTCTAACCTAATGCAGTACAGTGCAGTCTGACCTGCCTATCCTCTTCCTCATCCTCTCCACACCATAAGCTAGCAGTAGGAGCAGTGTTTAAGTGATCATCATTTCCTCCTACCATGGAGCCAGTCTCACAGTAGGAGCAGCATGATATCACTGCTTGTGCCATGAAGCCGGCCCTGAGGCAGCAGGAGATGGTGATGTTTACTTCAATGCTGCTCCTGCTGCCTGCCCAGAGAGCAAGGAGAAGCATTAGGAGTGTAAGTATCTGTGCCCCAGTAACTGTGGTGCTGGATATAGTGACCCTCAATATGGAGAATGGGAAGATCCAAAGAAGGGGAAGGGTATTGAGGTAGAAAGATCCTAGGAGAGATGGGTGGAATGGTGGAGAAGAACATAGGGAGAGGGTGAGAAGGAGATAAGAACATCTGAATAGAAGAATGAGGAAAGAAGGGTGAAGAGCACCTAGAAGGAGGAAAGAGGTAGAAGATGGAAAAGAGCCAAAGGGGAGGGATACTGAGAAGGTGGGGAAGAACATTGGGATGGGATGAGAAGAGGAGAAGATCATTTGGAGGGAGGGGTGGTTGAAAAATTTGAGGAGAATCTGAAGGGAGAGAGGGAGGGAGGAAGTTAGGAGGGAAGAACCTTTTGAGGAAGGGTTGAGAAGGAGGGATGAGTCTCAGAAGAGAGGGACGGGGTGAGAGCATATGGGAAGTGAGAAAGGTGGAAGAGGTGAGAGAGTAAGGGATTGTGAAGAGGCAGAGCCCTTGACTAAAGGGAGGAATAAAATGGAGGGAATGCAAGAATGGGTGAGAAAATGGAAGGGTGTCTGGATGGAGAGATAGTGTGAAGGACCTGGTGGGGCTGGGAATTGTTTGAGGCAGTGTAAAGAGATAGGGCTGTGGAGCGGGTGAGAGAAAGAGGGAAAGGACAGGTCTGTGAAAAGGTGACAGAGTGTGGAAATGTGAATGGGGAAGAGGTTGTTGTGGTTCAGTTGAAATAAGAATGCTTAAAGCCAATAGCTGTAGATAAAATACCTATAGTACATGAATGTAATCCACTTTGATGTGCCAAAAAGTGGAATATAAATCTAAATAAATAAATAAAATAAAATGTATGCTGCATATCTTACTACTGTTGCGGTAGTGAGTTGAGGTGGACCCTTGGGCCAGCCTGATGGAACTGGGGGTTCCGTCGTGGACAGACCGGGAGGCGGAACCAAGCTGAAGCACCGAAGACGACTTCACCCTGGAAGTCCTAGATCCCCTCAGGAGGAGCCCGTAGGGATCTGGACTTAGGAGACAACCGTAAGACGAGACAAGAAGAGAGTCCGAGGGTTGAGGCAGGTGGCAGGCAAGGTACGTCAGAAGCAAACCGGAGTCAAGAACCAGGAAGTCACCAAGAGAGAGAATCAGCCGGAGCTGGAGCCTGGGCAGGAACACGAAGAGGGTCCGAGGGTCAAGGCAGGAACAGCAGGACTGGACAGCAGGATCAACAGGATCAACAGGAACAGCAGGAACAGCAGGAACAACAGGAACGGACAGCAACTAGACACTCCTAAGAGGGACCTCGTTGCAAGGCATTGTTTAGGAGTCAGACACCGACTTAAGTATTGTGCCGGCATCTGACGTCATCCAGGGGGCAGTCCAGCACTTCCGGGTGCTGGACCTTTAAATGCTCTGCCCTCGCACGCACGTGCGTAGCAGCGTGGGGGCGGAGCCAGCATCGAGCCTTGGCGGCGTCCCCCTCGTGGAGATGCCGCAGCCATGTGGCCTAGCAGGCCTGAAGCCCGGCGATTTCGGCCGCGGACCGGAGCGGAGGTAAGCGGCCACGGACCCGATCATGAGGGAGGTGATCGGGGCCGCAACAGTACCCCCTCCCTTACACCCCCTCTTCAGAGGACCCGGTGTACTGGGATGATCCAGATGAAACTGACGTAAGAGGGATTTATCTAAGATGTTGCGAGCAGGTTCCCAGGTGTTGTCTTCATCACCGCAACCCTCCCAGGATAACAGGTACTCCCAACGGCGATTGAAAAAGCGCACGTCAAGAACCTCACGCACCTGGAATGTGGGGTCCTCAGCCGTAGGAGTCGGTGCTGCTTCTGGCGGCTTGCGGTGAAAGCAAGAGAGGATCACTGGTTTAAGGAGGGACACATGGAAGACATTGTGAATCCGTAATGTGGAAGGCAATCGTAATCGATAAGACACCATCCCAATCCACTCTGCCACATGAAAGGGACCACAAAACTTAGGTGCTAATCTTTTAGAAGGTAGTCTTAGATGGATGTTCTTCGTACTGAGCCAGACGCCGTCTCCAGGAAGGAACACTGGGGCTGGTTGATGATGTCGGTCAGCATATCTCTTTGCCGTCTTGCCAGCTGAAGCGAGCTTGCTCTGTATGGAATTCCAAAGTCGTTGAAGTTGCTGAGCTGATAACTGTGCTGCAGGTGAGGAAACTGATAGAGATAAAGGCAAAGGTGGTTTAAGTTGTTTCCCATAAACTGTTTGGAAAGGGATCTCCCAGTCGCAGAGTGAATCTGGTTATTATAGGAGAACTCAGCCCAGGGAAGTAATTCCACCCAATTGTCTTGCCTCTCATTTAGAAATGCCCGGAGAAATGTCTTCAGAGAGCGATTCATACGCTCTGTTTGACCATTGCTCTGAGGGTGAAATGCCGTGGAAAAGCTGAGCTGTACCCCAAAGCTCTTACACAGGGCCTTCCAATACCGGGCCGTAAACTGTGGCCCCTAATATGACACTATGTCCTGTGGAAACCCGTGGATACGGAAAATGTGTTGTGCAAACAGGAGTGCTAGTTCTGGAACAGATGGCAGTTTGGGCAATGGGACAAAATGGGCCATTTTAGAGAAGCGGTCTACCATAACCCAAATCACGGTCTTCCCTAGTGATGCCGGCAGGTCCACCACAAAGTCCGTGGCTATATGGGTCCATGGCTCCGTTGGGACTGGAAGTGGCTGTAATAGACCCCAGGGAAGCCCGACTTTCGGTTTCTGTTTGGTGCATGTGGGGCATGAATTCACATAGGTTTGGCCATCTCGTCTTAAGTTGGGCCACCAGTAGTAACGATTCAGTAAATCTAATGTCCTGTCTCGTCCGGCATGCCCACCGGTTAGAGAATCATGGGCCCAGTTTAGTACTCTTTTTCATAGGCATTTCGGAACTAAAGTCCTCTCTTGGGACTCGACAGCGACAGCTGCCAAACGAACCTTGGCAGGGTCTAGGATGTACTGAGGGCTCTCCTCCTCCTCCTCCAAAGCCGAGATCCAGGATAAGGCATCGGCCCGGACATTCTTTGAGGCTGGACGATAGTGAAGAGTGAAGTTAAAATGGTTAAAAAAGAACGACCATCTGGCTTGTCTGGGATTCAAGCGCTGAGCTTGGGACAGGAACTCGAGGTTCTTATGGTCTGTGTAAACCGTAACTGGGTGGATTGCCCCTTCGAGCCACTGTAGCAGGCAGGCTGGAACCAAGCAGGTACAGTAGCAAGCAAGCAGGAACCAAGCAGGTACTGTAGCAGGCAGGAACCAGCAGGTACTGTAGCAAGCAAGCAGGAACCAAGCAGGTACTGTAGCAGGAACAGAGCGACGAAGCAAAGCGAGTCACTCCGGGGCACAGCACAACAGGAAACCGGGAGGCTAACCCATTGCAAGGCAAAGACTGGATGGCCGTGGCCGGCTTATCAAGGCCGAGGCATCTGACGTCAGGAGTTGGGCAGAGTCACCACGGGCATCCATGGGAGAGCTCGCTGCGGTGCAGCCCCAGTGTGGACGCCATCAACCAGGTCACAAACCAGACCTCTGGAAGCAGGAGCAGGTGCTCGCGGCCAGAACCGCAACAAACAGTGCCTGCACTACATTGTCAATGCTGTCAAGTCTGCTGTCGCACTGCTGCTTTTGGGTGTCGCCATTTTGTCTGGCATGACTCAGCTTCCCCTTCCCTCACCTCCAAAACTCCTGCCCCCTCCAGAGATTTTAGATTGGAACAGGTCCCTTTTTAACTTTAATGGGGGACTGGCCCTGCCTTTTGAGGTGCTTCCTCTCCCAGTCCCAATCATTTGACCATGTCTATCTTTCCCTGACATTATGGATTTAATGTCACTGCCTACTAGGGATTTCAGTTAAAAGAATTATTTCCAAAAGAGACCCACTGGGTATTTGGCTTCAGAGATCACCGCTGTCTCAATATACGTGAGTCTGCAAAACTGGCTGCCCACTGGAACAGTGCCTTGATGTGCAGTAATGTAATGTATGTGCACACAACAAAGTTGTAACTACAGAAGAGGCCCACTGGAGATTTGTCTTCACAGACTACCGCTGCTCCATTATAAGTGAGTCTGCAAAACTGGCTGCACACAGACACAGTGCCTTCATGTGCACTAATGTAATGTATGTGCACACAACAAAGTTGTAACTAGAAAAGAGGCCCACTGGAGATTTGGCTTCAGAGAGAACCGCTATCCCAATATATGTGTGTCTGCAAAACAACCCAGTGCCACTGTCACTGATGCCCAGTGCATTGCCTTCTTGGATTAAAAGAGCACAGAGAGACAGCGAGTTCAATAAAACAAAAAAAACTGCAGTTAACAAAAAAGCCTGGCTTGACTCAGCAGCAAAATCGATTAAATATATTTTTCAATGGCAATTCTATCAAACTAGCTAGAAATTGAATATATTTCCCACCCACAACACCCAAATGCTGCTTGCAACCTACCCCAGGGGTGGGGGTAAAATAAGCAGCAAAATGCCACTGCTAGTGCTAGCAGCTTCTCAGAGGCACAGACAGAGAGACCATCTCAGATCAATTTAAAAAAGTAAGGTAAAAAAAAAACAGGGCTAACTGGGACTGCAGCCAAATCGAACAAATATATTATTCTATCGAAGTAGCTAGCAATTGAATACAGATTTGAGACACTCAGACTAGCTCTGAGTTCAGCCACCTCCCCGAACCACCTCCCCAGACCATTCCCACCAAGAAAGTGTGTGGCATGCCGCATGCTTAATGAATAAATAGTGCTGCATCATCAGGAATAGCGTCACATGCACTGAGTGAGAGCAGCGACTGGCCACATTAGAAAAATGCTTAGCTCAGGTTGCATTCTGGTCTCCTTGCCAACCTGTCTGACTCACTCTATGACTGGGCTGTGAGGTCACTTATGACTCACAGGAAAGGGCTGGATTTTGCTATCTCCTATTTCAAATGGCCGCTAAGAAATCACTATGAGCCAAAAGAATGAAATTAATGATATATTTGTATTCGTGGGGGATCACGATAAGTTTTGCAAACTCACGAATACAACAAATAGGGACGAATACATTGCAGATTGCCAATGTGTTGAAAATGAATGCACATCCCTAGTGTGGACATAGTTTTTCTTTTGTTGCTCCCAATATGTGGAAGGCTTTACTTGCAGAGTTATTTTTGGAGAAGGATATCAAGATTTGTACTAAAAAATTGAAGGCAAAATGTTTAAGTAAGTATATACTAGGGATGTGAATCGTTTTTTGACGATTTAAAACAATCGTCAGATATATTTTAAATTGTCAAAAATCGTTAGAGCCGCGATACAATAGCAATTCCACCGATTTATCGTCAAAAAATCGTAAATCGGGGGAGGGCAGGAAAACCGGCACACCAAAACAACCCTAAAACCCACCCCGACCCTTTAAAACAAATCCCCCACCCTCCCGAACCCCCCCAAAATGTTTTAAATTACCTGGGGTCCAGTGGGGGGGTCCCGGCGCGATCTTCCGCTCTCTGGCCACGGCTGCGTTAATAGAAATGGCGCCGGTGGCCCTTTGCCCTTATCATATGACAGGGCAAAGGTAGCGCCGGCGCCATTTTGAATATTGGCAATACGTCCCGCGTGCTGGAGGTTGCTCCTGGACCCCCGCTGGACTTTTGGCAAGTCTTGTGGGGGTCAGGAGGCCCCCCCAAGCTGGCCAAAAGTCCCTGGGGGTCCAGCGGGGGTCCGGGAGTGATCTCCTGCACTCGTGACGTCGGGTGCCAGGAACCAAAATGGCGCCGGCGCTACCTTTGCCCTGTCACATGGTAAGGGCAAAGGGCCACCGGCGCCATTTCTATTAACGCAGCCGTAGCCCGAGAGCGGGAGATCGCGCCGGGACCCCCCCACTGGACCCCAGGTAATTTAAAACATTTTGGGGGGGTTCGGGAGGGTGGGGGATTTGTTTTAAAGGGTCGGGGTGGGTTTTAGGGTTGTTTTGGTGTGCTGGTTTTCCCGCCCTCCCCCGATAAAATGATTTTTTAACCAAAAAAACAATGACGATCAGATTTCCCCCCCCCCCTCAGCCAAAATCGATCGTTAAGACGATCGATCACACGATTCACATCCCTAGTAAATACTGATGTTGTTTAACAGTATTTTAGTTGATTAAGCTTTTAAGGGAGTTTAGGTTGGGGTAATAAACTGGGGAAGGCTCGATTGCGTCACCACATGGAAATTGCAAACTTGACCCTATCTTACACGCACTGCCCACACACGTGCACGTGGATTGTAAAACCTGGTGCACATGTGCGTGTGGCTCCCTGATTTTATAACATATGTTCACCACCGCGTATGTTATAAAATTGGCACAGCCATGTGTGCACGCTGGGAACCGCGTGCCCATTGACACATAAGAACATATGACATTTCCATAGTAGGTCAGACCAAGCCCAGCATCAATCCCAGCATCAATCCCAGCATCAAGCCCAACCAAGGCAAGAGTGGAAGAGTAGCCTAGTGGTTAAAGCAGTGGGCTATGTAGCAGGAGACCAGTATTCAAGTCCTGCTGTCACTCCTTGTGACTTTGGGCAAGTTGCTCTACCCTTCATTGCCTCAAGTCCAAACTTAGGCTTGGATTTATCAAAATCTGATAAGTAGCCCATGTGATAGCAAAAGGTGTGTGGTTTATGCTAATAGGCAGTTTATTGCAATTTGTGCTAGTTACCTATGCAAAGAGCTAAGTTAGTGCAAACTGCAATAACATTTTCAGACTTTGCAATAAGTGCCAGACCTGTTGTATTTCCTGCATATAACCACTGGGAGGCAATGTTTAATAGGAGAGAGCCAGCCTAGCCGTAATGTCCTCTCCCTAGATAGGTATTTGTATCCCCATGGGAGGCCCACCTAGTAACTCGAGGTGAGGTTTAGGCATTAGTGTAGGGGGTTAGGGGCCACTTTGACATTCAAGGTGAGACATACAAACAGAACAGTGGTCTCTTGTGAAGATTTGATGACCTGCTGAGTGAGGAAACTCACTCCAAGATGATATTTGTGCAAGGTTCTCTCAACCTAGCTTGATAGACACTCTACCTGGGTAACATCAAGCTAGGTGGAGAGAACATTGCACAAATCTAATCTTTGGGTGAGTTTCCTCTATCTGCAGGTCATCAAATCTTCACAAGAGACCACTGTTCTGTTCGTACGTCTCACGTTGAATGTCAAAGTGGCCCCAAACCCCCTACATTAATACCTAAACCTCACCTCGAGTTACTAGGTGGGCCTCCCATAGGGATACAAATACCTATCTAGGGTGAGGGGAACATAGCTAGGGCCTCTCTCTCTCTCCTCTCTCTCCTAAAACAGGCCTTTCAGGAGACATCACAAAATGCACTAACACAAGTTATTGCACAGCTTAACACTACTGAAAAAGGTATAGTTACATCTGTGCAATAATACTTCACAGACTGGCAAACCCTGCCCCTAACTCCTCCTCTTTTTTGGATTTGCATCACACCATATAATAAACAATATGGTGCTATTGCATGTGTTAAAGGCGTTATCACATGTGTTAACGGGCCTTAGCGCATTTTGATAAATGACCCCCTTAGATTGTAAGCCCTGTGAGGATAGGGAAATACCTACAGTACCTGAATGTAATCCAGTTTGAAGCGCTGAAAAAGTGTGAAAATTGGAATATAAATCTAAATAAATAAATAAAGCATGTTTCCAACAGTGGCTAATACAGGCTATAAGTACCTGGCAAGTACACAAAAACTAAGTCTACCCCCATGCTACTGATACTAGTAATAGAAGTGGCTATTTTCTAAGTCAGCTATTAATAGCAGGTAATGAACTTATTGAAATCTTTTTTAGACCCAGCTACACTAAATGCACTAACCACATCCCCTGGCAACAAATTCCAGAGTTTAATTATGTGTTGAGTGAAAAATAATTTTCTCCAATTAGTTTTAAATGTGCTACATGCTAACTTCATGGAGTGCCCCCTAGTCCTTCTATTATCCAAAAGAGTAAATAATTGATTCACATTTACCTTTTCTAGACCGCTCATGATTTTAAACACCTCTATCATATACCCCCTCAGCCATCTCTTCTTCAAGCTGAACAGCCCTAACCTCTTTAGTCTTTCCTCATAGGGGAGCAGTTCCATCCCCTTTATCATTTTGGTTGCCCTTCTCTGTATGTTTGAAAATCTACCCCTTATATTTTCTGATGTATATTGTTTGTTTTATGTTTGATTTATGTGTGAATTGTGTGTTTTTATTTTGCATTATTTCTATGATTTTATGGGTGTAAGAGCTGTTATCCTCACTGAACTAATTGGAAGTCATAGGGTCAGAGACTTTTAAAACAAATAAGTAAAAGGTGAAAAGAGAAAAAGCTGGGAAGGAAATTAAAGTCAGAGGAAGGTAGGAGAGGACTGGGGCATTGAGGAGAGGTGGAAATAGGGGACTAGGGAGTGAGTGAAAGACATTAATATGGTAGGGTAATAGAAGGCTGAGGAAGGAGAGATGGAGGAGTGAATGAGAGTGCTGGGGATGAGGTGAGATTAGGAGATGGGAATCTGCTTTATAGGGAGAGGTGAAAAGAAATAGATTATGCACTGGTTGGTGAGAAAAGGAGATAATCAGTCAAATCTAGCTATGAGTGGATAGAGATGCAGAAAAGAGAGAAACTGAGAAAAAAGATGAAAGGGAAAGGGAAAGATCAGTGTCAGACAGATTTGGAGAAGGAAGGTAAGATGAAAAGAGAGAGAAATAATAAAAAATAGGACATCCTGAAAAAGAAGTTAAGAGAAGACCAACGCAATTAGAAAATAAAAATATCCAGACAGCAAAGACAGAAAAGAAAACATATTTTCAGTTTTTAGATATGAGAATATACCAGCTTTGGGAAATGTATATTTCTTGTTTGTTTATATCTTGCAAAGTATTGGATAAAATGCATTTCCCTTTCTCTTTCTGAAGCATTGCACTGCTTACAGACTTTCACCTTTTGGAGTTTTCATTTTAGTTTCTGTCTGCATGTGTAAGATTCATTGACCCTTGGTGCTGTGGTGAGGTTGGTTCAACCTACAGCGAGGGCCTTCTAGGTCCTCACTGAGAGCTGGCAGATCTAAATGAGGGAGAGACAGATCAGGAACTTTACCTATACCAGCCCCTTTCTCCTTGGATTGAGTCCTCAGGTTCTGGGGCCCAGCAGATCTTAGCCAAGTGTCTCTTAGAAGAAGGCTAGAGTGTAGGTCCAGAGTCAGACTAAGGTCAGAGACAGGCAGCAGGCAAGAATGGTCAATGTCCACGCTGAGGTCAGAGGCAGGCAGAAGGCAAGAATAGTCGATTTCCAAGCTGAGGTCAAGTCCAGAAGTCAGTCCGAGGGTAGGTGAAGAAGATAAGGAGAAGGACTGGCAGGGACTGGAGGGAATAAGGCAGGGTGGGTTATGGAGGTGAGGCAGGCAAGGCTGGAAAGATAAGGCAGGCAAGGCTGGAGAGATGCAGAAGCAGCAACTCATACTACAACAATGCTGTGACCTATTGCTGAGGCAGAGATTGAGATTCCAGAAAGGCCCTTTATGCAACTGGGAGGCAGATGTCATCAGTGGATACTGTGAACACTTTCTCCACCACGGGCCCTTTAAGAGTGGCCTAGTCTGGTGCCCATGCACTTAAGCGTGCTTTGGGAGGAAGCAGGGCAGCAGTGTCCTGCAACAAAGGATTCAGATGATGGCTTCCAACCACATGGCTGGTCAGCAGTGTCGGGTGAGTGCCACCTCTTGCAAGTAAATCCCCCAAGCCACTAAATATAACAGCATGTTTCTGGTTCTAATTTCTGGTTCTTTATTCTGTATTAGGTGATGGTCTGTCTTGTTCTATGTGTGTAACCAAGGTGAGGAATTCTGTTAGAGTATAGTTCCTATGCAGAGATCTGGAGCAAATTAATTTATACCGATGAAAGGTATATTGATATTCTAGGGCCTGATGTAATATTTACAGTGCTGTCTTTTCAAAGGTAGGGTTTTGCAGTTTGATGGAATTAGTGCTGTTAACAATATGCTAGGTTTGCTTTATAAGTTCTGAGTGTCTTTTTTGCAGGGTAAGTGTTACTTCACCAAATGTCAGTGGAAGATATTTGTGTTTCTGTTACTGAGGTGACATTAGAATTTAAATGTTCTTTTTTTTCTATGATGAGCTGGTGGTCTGGTGAAATTTCTGGTGGATGCAAAGCTTTTGCCTTGCAGCCAAAGAAAAACTTTGACTCATCTAAAAACATCTTGAAATTTTCTGAAATTTTTCAGATATTTTCATTTTTGAAAAATGATACCTCTTTGCCAGGGAGCCATCAACCGCTGACATGTTTGCATTCACAATGTTAAATTGTTCCATCCTTTAAAAATGTTGGATAGACAGTAGGGATGTGAATCGTTTTTAGACGATTTAAAATATTGTCCGATATATTTTAAATCGTCAAAAATTGTTAGAGGCGATATTTAATAGGAATTCCCCCGATTTATCGTCAAAAATCGTAAATCGGGGGAAGGGGGAGGGGAAGGGGGAGGGCGGGAAAACCGGCACACTAAAACAACCCTAAAACCCACCTCGACCCTTTAAAATAAATCCCCCACCCTCCCGAACCCCCCCCAAAATGCCTTAAATTACCTGGGGTCCAGTGGGGGGGGTCCCGGTGTGATCTTTTACTCTCGGGCCTCCGGTGCGTTGTAGAAATGGCGCCGGCGCTACCTTTGCCCTGGCAAAGGTAGCGCCGGCGCCATTTTGTTTTTTGTCCGCCGACGTTTTGTCGTACAAAATGGCGCCGGCCATGGCCGGCGCCATTTTGTACAGCAAAACGATTCGAGTGCAGGAGGTCGTTCCCGGACCCCCGCTGGAATTTTGGCAAGTCTTGTGGGGGTCAGGAGGCCCCCCCAAGCTGGCCAAAAGTCCCTGGGGGTCCAGCGGGGGTCCGGGAGCGATCTCCTACGCTCCTGACGTCGGGGGACAAAAAACAAAATGGCGCCGGCGCTATCATTGCCCTGTGACAGGGCAAAGGTAGCGCCGGCGCCATTTCTACAACGCACCGGAGGCCCGAGGATAAAAGATCACACCGGGACCCCCCCTCTGGACCCCAGGTAATTTAAGGCATTTTGGGGGGGTTCGGGAGGGTGGGGGATTTATTTTAAAGGGTCGGGGTGGGTTTTAGGGATGTTTTAGTGTGCCGGTTTTCCCGCCCTCCCCCGATTTACGATTTACACGATATTTAAAAAAACAAAACCGCGACGATCCGATTCCCTCCCCCCCCAGCCGAAATCGATCGTTAAGACGATCGATCACACGATTCACATCTCTAATAGACAGACACTATTACCTGCTAAATCCCCCCCTCCTTCCCAGAGGTGCAGATTATATATTGAGATTCTTCTCCTTCCTGTTTAGACCCCAGACTTTACTCTCATATCCATATAGAACAATTGGTTGAATGAGGCTATCAAATAATTTTAATAGCAGTTTTACTGGGAGATTGAAACTGAACTGTTTTTTATTATTATTATTTAAATGCATAGAAGGCCCTTGAGACATTTTCTTATTGTGTCAGTTATAGCAAATTTAAAGGTACATGGCCATTCTGTGGGAGTGGGCATGATATGGGAAATGTCACTTTGACTTGCCCCTCTCCATACTTAGCTTGCCCCTTTATCACACTCCCTTCAGCCCCCTCACCTCCATCCAAAAAAAAACAAACAAAACCTTCTGCATAGAGATGCCACTGCTTCAGAGCTGCATGTGTGACTCAGAATCTCTTCACTGAGTTATCTGAGTTGGCTGAGTCTTATGTCTTATCTACTGACTCCCCATTATACCTTGAATCTGGAGCATGTAGATTGTCCTTACTTCTGAAGAAGGCAAGCTTAACCCCTTGGGTTTTTGGAGCTTTCTGGAGTTACTGAAAAAGTTATATTTGAGATTTTGTGAAGAGCATTAATGGATATTTAATAAAGTACTTTCTATTAATTTAATTGCAATTACAAAGTCAGCTTCAGATTTGAATAATAAGAATGATTTGTATGCATCTAGTATTTAATTTTTTAATTAAAAGAGTAGAAAATGTGGTTTCCTAAACTTCTTCACTGCAATCTGTTAAGCACTACTTAAGGAAATTTTGTCTTTAAAATATAAAACATGCAGTTTTTGAGGACTCCCTTAGGTACAAAAACCCGTGGAATGAATTTTCAAAAAGTTATTCATGTAAAAATTATCATACACTTACATAAATAGCCTGTCCTTGTGTACATGCTATTTTATAAATTTCAAACATATGTGCATATTTTTGCTTTCACGCACATATCTACATGCATAGAAAAAGAGCAGACTAGGGACATTATGGCATGGGCCAAAGAGTTACATGCTTAAGATTCTATTTTATAAGAGACTTACATGAGTGTATGTGGTAACTTATTTGTGCAATTTTACACCTACAAATTATCTCTTGCAATGAAAATCAGACACAGTCTTAAAGAATCAAATAACACATCAAAACTAAGATGTCTTCTCAATCCCCAGAATAAATAAAAGAGGGGGGGGGGGGGCGGAAACTACTACTAATAATTGAAAAAAAATTTAAATGCAAACTAATCCCGATAACACCTCCAAGAAACCACAAAATTGCTCTTTTTGTTACTAATAACATACAAATATGCCTGATTTTCTGCCCACCGAGCTTACTAGAATTAAACATATCCCCACTAACTGAATTCCTAACAACACACTTAAATACTTCAAAACCCACCATTGTACTAGGAGACTTTAACCTACACATGGACGCAAATCCCTTATCCAACACCTGCCAAACACTATTAGATATTACGACAACACTAGGATTCACTCTAACTACCAACAAACCAACTCACAAAGCAGGACACTCTCTTGATTTACCATTTATCAACCACAGCCACTTTGAACACATTAAAACCGACTACACACACATCCCTTGGTCAGATCACCTCCTCATTAGGGATGTGAATCGTTTTTTGACGATTTAAATTATCGTCCGATATATTTTAAATCGTCAAAAATCGTTAGGGCCACGATACAATACCAATTCCCCCGATTTATCGTCAAAAAATCGTAAATCGGGGGAAGGGGGAGGGCAGAAAAACCGGCACACTAAAACACCCTAAAACCCACCCCGACCCTTTAAATTAAATCCCCCACCCTCCCGAACCCCCCCAAATGCCTTAAATTACCTGGGGGTCCAGCGGCAGTCTGGAACGGCCTCCTGCAATTGAATTGTGTTGTCTTCAGCCGGCGCCATTCTGCACCGCCATTTTGCAAAATGGCGACGCAAAATGGCGGCGGCCATAGACCAACACGATTCGACTGCAGGAGGTCGTTCCGGACCCCCGCTGGACTTTTGGCAAGTCTTGTGGGGGTCAGCTGGCCAAAAGTCCCTGGGGGTCCAGCAGGGGTCCGGGAGCGATCTCCTGCCGCGAATCGTTTTCTATGGCCGCCGCCATTTTGCAAAATGGCGGCGCAGAATGGTGCCGGCTGAAGACAACACGATTCAATTGCAGGAGACCGTTCCGGACCACCGCTGGACCCCCAGGTAATTTAAGGCATTTGGGGGGGTTCGGGAGGGTGGGGGATTTAATTTAAAGGGTCGGGGGTGGGTTTTAGGGTGTTTTAGTGTGCCGGTTTTCCTGCCCTCCCCCTTTCCCCGATTTAGCTACGGACCGCTGCTGGACCCCCAGGTAATTTAAGGCATTTGGGGGGGTTCGGGAGGGTGGGGGATTTAATTTAAAGGGTCGGGGTGGGTTTTAGGGTGTTTTAGTGTGCCGGTTTTCCTGCCCTCCCCCTTCCCCCAATTTAGCTACGGACCGCCACTGGACCCCCAGGTAATTTAAGGCATTTCGGGGGGGGGGGTTTGGGAGGGTGGGGGATTTAATTTAAAGGGTCGGGGTGGGTTTTAGGGGGTTTTAGTGTGCCGGTTCACGATTTTAACGATTTTCACGATACTCTAAACACCCAAACGGCGACGATACGATTCCCTCCCCCTCCCAGCCGAAATTGATCGTTAAGACGATCGAGGACACGATTCACATCTCTACTCCTCATACAATCCTCTATAAAATACACTGAACCACAAATGACACAAAAAAGAAAAGAACCCAATGAATTTAAATATCCCCCCACCTTATAACACAGAAGCCCTGAAAGACAAATTAGAAGAAAAACTAACAGAAATGGATTACACCAATTGCTGCTCCGTGACAACTGCATGGATGCAAACAACCAAAAATCTAGCTGAGGAGATTAACCCAATAAAATATATTAGCATTAAGGAACCCAAACAATCAAACCCCTGTCATAATGAAAAGATAAAAGAAGTCAAGAGAAACCTGAGAAAAAAAGAAAAAGATTGGAGAAAAAATAAAACAACCAAAAACCTAACGAAATATAGAAAGCACCTGGCCTATTATAAACAAGTAATTCTCAGTGCAAAGAAACAATACTACAGCTCTAAAATAGAGAAGTTTGCAAATAATCTGAGAACCTTATTTACCATAGTAAAAAATCTCACCAATGACAAATCAGACTTTCCCCAAAACCTAGCAGTAAATAGATGTAATGAAATTGCTCTTTTCTTCAGTGACAAAATTATGAACCTAAAAACAAAAATCCCCAATATTACTAAACGAGAAATTAAAATGCAAAAAAGAGACGTTAAACAATGGACTACATTTAATGAGATATCAGAACTTGAAGTCGAATCTATGCTAAAAAAGATAAATCCCGCGCCACATGCACATGACACAATACCAACCATAGACATAAAAAAAGTAGCAAGCATAGTATCTCCGATCCTAACAAAGATCATTAATCTATCCTTTGAGGAAGGAACCATGCCAGACTCATTAAAAGGAGCTATCGTAAAACCAATTTTAAAGAAAAAAAACAGCGACCCGCAGATCCTGAGCAATTGCAGACCAGTTTCAAACTTACTCCTAATTGCAAAATTAATAGAAAAAACTATACAAAATCAACTAGCGGAACACTTAGACAGCAACAATATCCTGTATCCATCACAACATGGCTTTCGTAAACACTATAGCACAGAAACACTATTGCTTTCACTAACAGACAACATCATGAGAGGGTTCGACAGTGGGAAACACTACATTCTAGTGATGCTAGACTTCTCAGCGGCCTTTTATACAGTAAATCATGACATACTATTAAACAGATTAGAAGAAATAGGATTAAGCAACAAAACGATCAACTGGTTCAGATGGTACCTAAATAACAGATACTTCCAAGTACAGATTAAAGACGTAACATCAGATAGAATTAGCCTTCAAACAGGAGTACCTCAGGGTTCAGCCTTATCTGCTACACTCTTCAACATATACCTATTGCCATTATGTCACCTGCTGGCTGGTCTGTGCATCACACATTACATTTATGCTGATGATATTCAATTAATACTACCAATCAAGGACACAATTGAAAAAACTTTGAACATAGCTAACATGTATCTAGATATAATAAAACAGCTACTAAACCAAATGGAATTAGTCATTGACACAGAGAAAACAGAATTCCTACATTTAGAATGTAAAAACATAGAGATCATTCAAAACCCAAATCACACTCAAAAACAACCAAAAAATAGAATTAGCAGAGAAAGTACGGAACCTCGGAGTATTGATTGACATGGAACTAAGCATGAAACAACATATATCTTTAAAAGTAAAGGAAGGATACCCCAAACTCATGATTCTCAGAAGACTAAAACCACTACTAACAACTACCAACTTTCGATCAGTGTTACAAGCTTTAATTTTTGTAAGCACTGACTACTGTAATACCCTACTTCTGGGTTTACCATACCCATAATAAGACCACTCCAAATACTACAAAACACCACTGCAAGAATTCTGACTGGTAAAAGTAAGAGAGACCACATCATCGAAACCCTAGCTGAATTACACTGGCTACCCATTGAGCAAAGAATACAGTACAAAACACTAAGTACCATACATAAGCTAATACATAATGAAAAAGCAGAATGGCTGAACACAGCCCTTCACGTACACGTCCCTCACAGAAACCTGAGATCGGCCAACAAAGCACTCCTAGCAATTCCATCAGTCAAAACAGCAAGTCTAACCTAAGTAAGAGAAAGGGCGCTATCATTAGCAGGACCTATACTCTGGAACACCATGCCTTTAGAAATCAGATTACAAAGAGACATCAAAATCTTTAGAAAAAGTTTAAAACATGGCTCTTTAAACAGGCTTATCACAAACAGAATGGAGAATGGAAACCAGGATAGTACAGGGAGCAGATACTAAAACTCCCTCACACATCTCCTTAATCTATATGTGTGGTCTTAATTTTATTTTTTCTCTCTCCACTAAAGGATAAGATTTAATTATTAAGCAATTACTGTATTCAAATTGGATACAGATAGAATTGGACATAATTCATCTCATTTACCAAATTATATTTTTTATAAAACTATGTTACTGAAATTTTATGGCACTTGTTTAATGGATATAATTTAATATATGTAGTAACATTAATTTATGTGCCTTATTGGCACATAAATTAATGTTACTACATATATTAATGCACACACAGGACTGTAGCTATGCAATGTCTAACATACTCCCTACTAGTCAACCATCCTTTTCTTCTCAAGTTAGAAACCACGGAGTCATCATGGACAATCAACTAAACCTAAAGAGATTTATTAATAATACCACTAAGGATGGCTTCTATAAATTGCAAGTCCTAAAATGGCTCAGACTGCTCCTCCACTTCCAAGACTACCGTTCAGTTCTTCAAGCAATCATTTTCTCAAAAATTGACTATTGTAATTCTCTTCTACTCGGCCTCCCAGCTAACACCATAAAACCCTTACAAATGCTTCAAAACGCCTCAGCCAGGATTCTGACTAAGACCAACAAAAGAAATCATATTACCCCCATCTTGAGAAACCTACACTGGCTCCCAATCAAGTTTAGAATCACTTACAAAGTACTAACAATCATACACAAATCCATTCACAAGCTCATTCCACTGGAACTCAATATTCCTTTTCGACCACATATACCCTCCAGACCGGTGAGAGCAGCTTATAGAGATACTATCCTCACCCCACCCATCAAAACCTCTTTAAATAAACAAACTCTATCCACAGCGGGCCCCGCGCAATGGAACTCTCTACCTCCAGAACTCTGGCAGGAACTATGCCCGATCACCTTTAAAAAGAGACTCAAAACTTGGCTATTCGAACAAGCTTTTAATTTATGCCAATAATTTCCTCTTACCTCACCTTACTATCCTACAAGCTATTATTATATATCAGTTTAGCTTTCCAACTCTGCAGTCAATCAATCCAAATATGTGCTCCATGTACCGTGACTTTAATTAATCCAGTACGCACCTAGATCTTTAGCCAGGTTAGTCTTAGCTCCACAAAAGAATCTTATTACTTTATTATTTATTCGTTGTACTTTATTCCCCAGTTCCTTTTGATCCAAGTTTATCTCCCTGTTCAATATAATCGCATTCTTACATGCTTGTTAATGTTATAATGTAAACCGAAGTGCTATGTAACTTTGCTACATGAATTTCGGTATATAAAAATGTTAAATAAATAAATAAATAAATAAATTATTGTTAACCGTTGTGACGGCACCTATCTTAACGATGGTATAGAAAAGATTTTAAATAAATAAATAAAATAAATATTTTCTGGGTCTATTGTCAATTATTGGTTGAGTGGGAGATATGGTTAAACTGGGGGGAGTTGTGACTGAAGAACTGGAAAGATTTTGATGAACTGGGAAGGACTGGGTAAACTGTAAATAAGGGTTTTATCCCATGGAAACTATTTGTGCGTATGTTTCTAAAATAGGTCAAAAAGTACACGTTAAACACATTGAAAACACACTTTCAATGCATTGCAGTACTGTCACATAACCATATATACGCATGCATGTTGATGGGTGGACATTTGCTTATTTTATAATCTGTATGTGTCTGATACACACAGGTTATAAAATACTGTAGTAGTTCTCCGCATAGTCATATATGAATGTATATGGAGTCACATTTAGGGACAGATTTTGAAACCTACATGCGCGGCCTACATTTGTGCGCGCTACCTGGCGTGCACAAATGTACGCCTGATTTTATAATATGCACGTGCAGCCTTTCTCCCCATCTTCCCCTCCCTTCCCCTACCTGTCCCTTACCCAGCCCTAATGAAACCCCCCCATACCTTTATTGGAGAAGTCACGCCTGCCATATACTAAAATATTTGAAAATACCCAATAACTAAATGCCTTCATTCTTTAGAGAAGATTCATTTCTTTCCCTCTATTAGCCAGCTGTGAGTCTTTAAAGTTATCATGGAACCTACAGGTGGAGAGTTATTGCTATGTATTGTGGAATTTTGCTTTCCTTTGCTCTGGAAATTATTTGAGATTGTATACTAAATATTGCTATAGAAGTTGGATATCTTTTTAAGAGCCAAAGTCATGTTCCTGAGGTATTTCATAGTATGCAAAAATGTAAAAAAAAAAAAAAAAAAGACTTTCAAACAAACATTGTTGATCTTTGACCTGACCTTCAGTTAAATATTCTAGTAAGTATCAATTTAAACTTAGAAATGAGACAAATGTATTTTGGTATCCAGATCAGCTCTCTACTTTTATACAGGCAAATACTGCTAGCCCCTCAGAGTAAATCTTTTTTTTTTTTTTATGACATCGCTCCTTTATTCTTCAGGTTGAAAAAAAAAAAAGAAAAAACAGGCATGGATGTGATGCCTTGAACCTTTATTTGCAATTCCCTGTGGATATTTCTCTTATTTTAACATTCCTTCCCAATTTAGTCTAGTCATGGCAACAACAGCCCTTGGCTTAGAGTTCTGCATAGTAGATCCCCTTGTGCAGCACAGCCAGGCATGCTCTTAATTCACAAGCATCAGGCCCAATCAGATGTACAAGTCAGCAATCTTTACTGGCTGAGGTCTGATCAAAAGAAACAGCAAATTCCCTTTTAACAAAATGTGAAATTGAACTTCATACAAAACACCACAATCATAGGGAGGATAACTTTTGAAAGGACCTTTGTAGCTAAAACAGTGTTTTAGGCACAAAATGGCCTTTTACAACATTTCACAATATCAAGTGAATTTTCAAAGGAGTTACGCATGTAAATGTAAGATACTATCGTACCATTTTCAAAAGCCATTTACCCACATTAAGTACACTTTATACGGAAAAAAGCCCTATGGACAATTGAAAGGCAAATGCTGTAGAAATTTTCAAAAGCCTGCTTACATGAGATACGCGCGTATCTTATAAAATTTGTGGTCGGCGCGCACAAGGGGTGCACATTTGTGCACCTTGCGCGCACCGAGCCCTGCGCGCGCTGCCTGTTCCCTCTGAGGCCGCTCTGAAATTGAAGCGGCCTCGGAGGGAGCTTTCCTTTGGCCTCCCCCCTCCCTTCCCCTCCCCTTCCCCTACCTAACCCCCCCCCCAGCCCTATCTACACCCCCCTACATTTATCGCGAAAGTTACGCCTGCGCCGCATGATTCCCCAGCCCGGGAGTGATTTCGGAGGCCTCGGCCATGCCCCCAAAATGCCCCTGGGCTGGAACCACATCCACGGCCACGCCCCCAGGAATGCCCCCTGGATGACACGCCGCCACGACATGCCCCCGACACGTCCCCAACACGTCCCTCCCCAGGAAAACCCCAGGACTTACGCGCGTCCCGGTGCGCAGGGGGGGTTTTGAAAGGGTTACGCGCATAACTTATGCGCATAACCCTTTTAAAATCTACCCCTATATGCATAAGGTTTCACAACAAATTGCTATGGGCAATTTGCCAGGTTTAATTTGTATGTATAGATTTGGTGGGATAATTTTCAAGTCAGATATATGCACATAAGACCGCCTTGAAAACTGGTGTAAGTTTGGTGCATATTTGCTGATTTTTTTTTATAAACAATGTTACAAAAATACCCCTAGTGGATACATTTTTTTTCCTTTCAATTTAATATGTAAGGTCTGAAAAAAAGAGATAACCCTAACTCCAATGAACTGCATAACTGCACCAACAGCAGGGGCTGTAATTACTGTGGTTAAAAGAAACAAGGGAGACCCTATCTTTATGCACCTTACAGCAGACCATGTGGAGGGTTTTGCATTAACTCAGTGTTACATTGAGAACCCAGAGTTACAGGGAACTCAGTGTACATTTTCAGTGCAACCTTGTGTTTTACTAAACTTTTCTGCAATCCAAGTTCCATGGTTCGTTCCACATACAAAGATCCAGCCATAAGTAAATGTAATCAAACAGACTTATAGGGTGGAGGGAAATTCCATTTCCAGTATTTTCCCATAATGGAAAAGTCTGGCAACCTTCATAAAACATGCCAGACTGAAAGTTATTCCTGTATACAGCACTTAAAAGGGAAAGTCACTCAAATTTAAGCATGGAAAATTCCAAGAACATTATTTAACAGATGCATTTTTTTTCGCTTTTTAAAAATATTTATTGCACATGTACTATAGGGATGTGCAGAGGAAAATATTTTCATTTCATTGTTTTCATTTCGTAGAGCACTTCCATTCATTTAATTAGTTTCAAACAAAAAAATAAGTTGTATTCATTCATTCATTCATTCATTCATTCATTTACCATTATAGTTAATGGGGAAGCAATACAGCCTATTTTGGGCTCCCAGATTGTGATTTTTCTAATCATTTCAAATGAAACTGGTGGGTAGACATCATTAGAAGGGCAAAGGTGCAGGCCAATGTATCAGGATTATGTCAGCATGGCCCCAAAAGCAGCATGAAAAGCCCAAGGATTTGCAATGGGGTGAAACAGTACCAGCAGTAGCAGTTCTCCCAGGCACGGTCAGAGAATGAAAATAGCAGGGAAATTGTCCAGATCACCCTCATGTTTCAAAAGTGGGGTAAACAGTGGCATGAACCCCCGAGATTGTATGAGAGGGGCAAGATGGCACCAAATGTGGCATAAAGAGCTCAAGGGACTAGGAGGGGGGAAACAAAGCGCTAAAAGAGGCAGAACCCCCCCCCCCCCAAGGTATTAATAGAGGGGGAAATCAAGTGGAAGAGTGGCATGAAGGCTCTTAAAGCATCATGAGTGGCACAAAGCACCCACCCATACTTGCAATAACACCCTAGGAATCCAAATGAGGAGGAAAGCAAACAAACCAAATTGGTGGAACGATCAGGGCAGGGAGAAACCAGAGGAAATTCCTGGAGGAGGCATGATATTTTCATATGGAATAATAATTGTGAAGGAGCTAGCTGTTTGGGATTAGTTGATCTTCACTGAAGGCTAAGATGCTACTGGCTAGAAGCACCAAAAGCTCTTTAGCCACTAGCTGTTTAATGTCCTGCCTCCATTGCTTCAGAAACAGTAACCATTTGTAAAGGAGTATGCAACCTGTTTTGGCTGTTGTACTTCTGCTGCCCCGGTCCATTCCACTGCCCTGCTACTGTCGTGTCTGCCTTGGATCGCCTGCTTTTCCCTCTGCTCCAAAATAAGAGGGAGAGAAACAGGTGATAGTTGCAGATGCTTTCCAAATTTCCATTTCTTCTGCCTTGAACAACCTTCCATTTCTGTCACTCTCTGGCTTAAAAAGTCTCTCTTCAATTTTGGGGGCTTTTTTTTCTATTGCTGCTACTAGAGGTAGACAGGGCTGTAACTGTTGTACTCAGCAGTCCATGGCACAGAGCCATGGATCACCATTCTTACCTCACCCCTGATACCAAATATGATTCCCCAATCTGTAAAGTGGCTGACTGCTGTGCTCCTGCAGGTCTGATGCAGTCCGCGGCAGGATGACTCCAACTTCACTCTGTGCCTCCCCTAGGCACGTGCACATCTGGCACATCTGTTTGGGATTCTAAGAGACCATGGCGGGAGATTCCCCGAGGCGCCCAAGTCTTATGTCACTGCCAGTAACCCTTAAAAGGGCCTCACTCCCATCAACCCATGCTTCAGCAATAGGTTTGCCTTCCTTGGAAGTAGTGCTTTGCCACAGAGTCCTGTGCTTCAGTTCTTGGTTCTGTGTTCCTGATTCTTGTTCCTTGTTCCAGTCTTGGTGTCTGGTATCTGCTCATGAGTTTGTAGGGATGTGAATCGTGTCCTCGATCGTCTTAACGATCGATTTCGGCTGGGAGGGGGAGGGAATCGTATTGTTGCCGTTTGGGGGGGTAAAATATCGTGAAAAATCGTGAAAAATCGTGAAAAATCTAAAAATCTAAAAATCGCAAAACCGGCACATTAAAACGGCAGCGGTCCGGAACGGGCTCCTGCTCCTGAATCTTGTTGTCTTCAGCCGGCGCCATTTTCCAAAATGGCGGCGAAAAATGGCGGCGGCCATAGACGAACACGATTGGACGGCAGGAGGTCCTTCCGGACCCACACTGGACTTTTGGCAAGTCTCGTGGGGGTCAGGAGGCCCCCCATAAGCTGGCCAAAGTTCCTGGAGGTCCAGCGGGGGTCAGGGAGCGATTTCCCGCCGCGAATCGTTTTCGTACGGAAAATGGCGCCGGCAGGAGATCGACTGCAGGAGGTTGTTCAGCGAGGCGCCGGAACCCTCGCTGAACGACCTCCTGCAGTCGATCTCCTGCCGGCGCCATTTTCCGTACGAAACGATTCGCGGCGCGAAATCGCTCCCTGCCCCCCGCTGGACCTCCAGGAACTTTTGGCCAGCTTGTGGGGGGCCTCCTGACCCCCACGAGACTTGCCAAAAGTCCAGCGGGGGTCCGGAAGGACCTCCTGCCGTCCAATCGTGTTCGTCTATGGCCGCCGCCATTTTTCGGCGCCATTTTGGAAAATGGCGCCGGCTGAAGACAACAAGATTCAGGAGCAGGAGCCCGTTCCGGACCGCTGCCGTTCCGGACCGCCGCTGGACCCGCAGGTTATTTAACTCATTTGGGGGGGGTTCGGGAGGGTGGGGGATTTAATTTAAAGGGTCGGGGGTGGGTTTTAGGGGGTTTTTAGTGTGCCGGCTCACGATTCTAACGATTTATAACGATAAATCGTTAGAATCTCTATTGTATTGTGTTCCATAACGGTTTAAGACGATATTAAAATTATCGGACGATAATTTTAATCGTCCTAAAACGATTCACATCCCTATGAGTTTGTGCCTTTTTATGGTCAGTCTTCATCCCTTCTTCTTCTGTATTCAGTGTCTTTGCTCCTGCTTGGGCCAATTCTGACTTTTCATCCTTTTCTCCATCCCACTTTGCCCCTTGGACAGATCTCTAGTTTTGATTTCAGTTTAGACTCTAGCTCTGATTGAACTCCATCCACCACTGACCATTGCCTGGATACCATCTCTGATTGTACTCGACTAGCCTCTGACCACTGCCTGGACACTATCCCGAGTGAACTCCACCTGCCACTGACCACTGCCTGGACACCGACTCTCTCATTGACCTCTGCCTCCAAGGACCACTGCCAGATCTGACTCCACTGCTATCCCTTCCATCTCTGACCCTGGCCTGCAACTCTACCATCTCAATAGATCCTCACTTCGTCAGCAGAGGCCCGCAATATCTAACCTTCCTACTCTTTCCCCTCTCCTCTCCTCCCCGACCCCTAACTCCTTCCTAGCTATTTACATTTTTTTTGTTTGATTACTTAGTGCTCCTCAGGAGCAGAAGAAATCTCCGCGCACCAGCTGCTGCCGGCGCACGCTTCCACGGGATAGCATCAAATGACACTATCCTGGCCTGCCCCCTGCTCTGACCCTCCCTGCCCAGACCACACCCCATGGCCTGCCCCTTTTCAAAGGCTCAGAACTTTGGCTCATAACGGGGGATATGCACATGGCCGGGCCCTTCCGAAAATGTGCACAGTGAATGCAGGGCCACCATAATTCACGTGCGCAGGGCTTTTAAAATGTACTTGATGGCTTTGAATGTCAAACAAATAAACTAATGAAATGAATAAACATTTTTTTTGTATTGAAACTAATGAAGTAAATTATGTCCCAATGAAATAAATGAATGAAATAAAACATTTTTTTTCTTCTGCACATCCGTATTAGATATTCCATCCTGCTGCTTTATTTGCTTAGATGAAATCAGGGAAAGGACTTTTTATGTAGGTGGATCTATACTGTGCAATAGCTTGTCCAATGATATATACATTCTTCTATGTTATTCTACTTTTTGGAAATAGGTAAAGGCTTTTTCTTTCAAACACGCATTCCACTGACAATCTCAGTAAGAACATAAGAACATGCCATACTGGGTCAGACCAAGGGTCCATCAAGCCCAGCATCCTGTTTCCAGCAGTGGCCAATCTAGGCCACATGAACCTGGCAAGTACCCAAAAACTAAGTCTATTCCATGTTACCATTGCTAATGGCAGTGGCGATTCTCTAAGTGAACTTAATAGCAGGTAATGGACTTCTCCTCCAAGAACTTATCCAATCCTTTTTTAAACACAGCTATACTAACAGCACTAACCACATCCTCTGGCAACAAATTCCAGAGTTTAATTGTGCGTTGAGTAAAAAAGAACTTTCTCCGATTAGTTTTAAATGTGCCCCATGATAACTTCATGGAGTGCTCCCTAGTCTTTCTACTATCCGAAAGAGTAAATAACCGATTCACATCTACTCGTTCTAGACCTCTCATGATGTTAAACATCTCTATCATATCCCCCCTCAGTCGTCTCTTCTCCAAGCTGAAAAGTCCTAACCTCTTTAGTCTTTCCTCATAGGGGAGTTGTTCCATTCCCCTTATCATTTTGGTAGCCCTTCTCTGTACCTTCTCCATCGCAATTATATCTTTTTTGAGATGCGGCGACCAGAATTGTACACAGTATTCAAAGTGCGGTCTCACCATGGAGCGATTATGACATTTTCCATTTTATTCACCATTCCCTTTCTAATAATTCCCAACATTCTGTTTGTTTTTTTGACGGCCGCAGCACACTGAACCGACGATTTCAATGTGTTATCCACTATGACACCTAGATCTCTTTCTTGGGTTGTAGCACCTAATATGGAACTTAACATTGTGTAACTATAGCATGGGTTATTTTTCCCTATATGCATCACCTTGCACTTATCCACATTAAAGTTTTTCTGCCATTTTGATGCCCAATTTTCCAGTCTCACAAGGTCTTCCTGCCTTTTATCACAATTTGCTTGTGATATTAACTACTCCTGAGCAATTTTGTATCATCTGCAAATTTGATTATCTCACTCGTTGTATTTCTTTCCAGATCATTTATAAATATATTGAAAAGTAAGGGTCCCAATACAGATCCCTGAGGCACTCCACTGTCCACTCCCTTCCACTGAGAAAATTGTCCATTTAATCCTACTCTCTGTTTCCTGTCTTTTAGCCAGTTTGCAATCCATGAAAGGACATCACCACCTATCCCATGACTTTTTACTTTTCCTAGAAGCCTCTCATGAGGAACTTTGTCAAACGCCTTCTGAAAATCCAAGTATACTATATCTACCAGTTCACCTTTATCCACTTGTTTATTAACTCCTTAAAAAAAGTGAAGCAGATTTGTGAGGCAAGACTTGCCATGGGTAAGCCATGCTGACTTTGTTCCATTAAACCATGTCTTTCTATATGTTCTGTGATTTTGATGTTTAGAACACTTTCCACTATTTTTCCTGGCACTGAAGTCAGGCTAACCGGTCTGTAGTTTCCCGGATCGCCCCTGGAGCCCTTTTTAAATATTGGGGTTACATTTGTTATCCTCCAGTCTTCAGGTACAATGGATGATTTTAATGATAGATTACAAATGTTTACTAATAGGTCTGATGTTTAAATTGTTTTTATTGTAAATATCTAATTTTTTTGTTGCACACTTTGCTTTGATTATTATGTATGCCTACTGTAATCCACCAAGTGCTTTGAGTTGTGTGGGTTATAAATCAATTAAATACAAATTACAAATGATATTGTAACTATACCCCCACTCATAGTACCACTTGCTTTATGGAGACTTGTCTGTCAGACATACACACATATGGATGAGGTGCTGTGTGCACTAGTGCTGACTAACTGTACAGACATACACAAAATAACTGTTAAATACTAACAGAACCAAAAGGACTGGTAGCCTGGTAAGATTCTTCTCTTCAGTCTCTGAGTGAGCAAGGCTCACTTTACTGGAGTCCAGAGACAAGAAAAATCACTAGCACTGCAACTTCAATCTCCATATTGTTTCCCATGATGTCCATCCTCCAGGGAAGAAAAAAATCAACATAAACAGCAATGCACTGTCTCTCTTTCTGGCACTATAAGTTTGTGAGACCACACCTTTTACCAGTGCCAAATACAAAGTTTTTAGCAGTTAAAAAAAAACAAACTTCTGAGCTTCTAAGCACATGTCTTTCTGTACCAATGCTAGAGAGGAAATACAGAGATTCATGCACATGCTCAGAGTTTACAGTGGGAGGATGTAGTGTCATTTGGTCCAGATTGCATATATAGGCTAGTAAGAAAGATGCTTCACTCAGATTATTCTTCTGTGTGGTTTTCTTGCCAACTTGTACTGACTCAATTCTGACAAGGCTCTAACAATGCTATGAGGTCACACAGGAAAAAACTGGTTGCTAAGTTACTTACACCTGTATATATACTTAGAGCAAAGCCTTAGATTTCAATGGGCCATAGACTTGAAGAGGAAACATTAATGGATGAGATAATGATTATTTGTTTCATTTGTGGGACTACTCCATTTGTTTTGGGTAACTATGAATGAAATAAGAATGGATTATTTTCTTATTTTTACACATTTGTTCCAAATGAATGCATATGTCTAATATACCATGACACTTTCTGGAACACCTATTTGGTTAAAACACCTGGATTTTGCACTTTATTTACACTTACTCAAGTCAAGCTACATGTAGAGAACATTAAGTACCTCTGATTCTCTCTTTTTTTCTCACTCTCATCTATTTTTTTCAATTTCTTTTTCCATATTTGGTTAATTATAATATGGTAGTGTCATGCTTTGTAAAATATTAATAAATATTTAAAAAAGCATTTACTGCAAGCATTTAGAGCTTCAACAGACTGCACTGGGATATATTGCATTGTTTGGCTTACTCAATCAGATCTATAGGAAACCTTTGTCTTTTATGCCACTTGAAATATGAAAGGTTGGACTATGTGCAAGAAAAGCCAATGGTGCAGGAAAATGACAGATCTAAGTTTATATAAATATATCACACATGTTTTATTCAATTCAACAAATCCTTTATAATATAATCTGCTGTGTTACTAAAGACACAGTAGTCAATTTAGGGGTCCACACAGGGTATAATGTCACTTTCTATTGAGAAATAACAAGAGATGTTGTCTGACAACAGAACTGCAATGATTCCCATCTGCAAGAAAATGCTTTCTTTCCTCACCTCATCAATATTTAAGGACTTTCTTCATGCACAGTACAAAGACATTGATTTCTGCTTTCTTGAAAAGGAAACCATTAAGAATAGCTTATTTACAGTAGAATCTTACAGGAAAAGGGTGACAGTATTAGGACATGCAAATGGAAATGTCATACCTGAAGCCAATCAAATTCTCATTTTATTTTCTAGGGGCAATATTTTTAAATGGAAAAATCTTTGGGTACTGAGATCATTCTTCTTACTACAGTGACTTCTTACAATTAGATTAAACATTCAGAAACAATTATGTTGAAATGGCATTGCAGTCTATGGCCACCTACAAAAGACTCACTGTGATGATTCTTTTAAAGAGGAAGATGGCTAAAGGGCAGATTTTAAATGCTTGGCATGCGTAAATTCCGGCCTTTTCGCGGGTGTCGGTCAAATCTTCCAAGAGGCCCAGCCACGCGCGTAAAGGCCAGGATGAGCTCAAGTGTCAAGCCTCTTGGAAGGGGTGAGCAGGAAGGCATGTTTTGGGCAGGGAGGGATGGGGGAGTGGGCCAGGACAGCTCCATTGTTCACTGTCCTGGACCCTCGCGCACCGGTTGGCTGCCAGCGCGCGCAAGTTACTTCAGGTCGGGCGCTGAAGTAACTTGTAAAATAAAAGGTAAAAACATTTTAAATTGGTTTTAGAGGGTGGGGAGGAGAAGGAAAGGGAGGTTAGGGTAGGGGTTAGGAAAGTTCCCTCCCAGTCCGCTCCTAAATTGGAGCGGACTGGGAGGGAACTGGGGAAGGCCCCGATGCGTCACCGTGCAAAAATCCTCTTGCAAGCCCAATTTTGTAACATGCGAGCAGCGGCGCGCGCATGTTATAAAATCGCGTGTCCATATGCGTTCCCCAGGTAGCGCGCACACATCGACGCATGCTCATATTTTTTAAAAATCTACCCCTAAGGGACTAAAAATTTGGTCAGTGCCCTGGGTAGTTGTTAATAAGGGCTTCTGGGGTGTAGATTTAGGTGGAGGTCCAAAATGAGCAAGAGGAATCTTGTGGTCAAAAAATTAAATTAGATAACGATGGTAACATTGTTAAGAAACTAATTCATTGTTTTCTTTATTGGGAGAGAAGAAGAAGAGGAGGGTACAAGCGAGAGAAGGGAGATAGGATCAGGGATGGGGATAGGAGAAAGGGGGAGGGGGAGGGGGAAGGGAATCAGGCTGAGGGAGGGGAGAAAGAAGAAGGATCAAGGACGGAAAAGAGAAAGAAGATCAGGGATGGGCTAGAAGACAAAAGTTAGGAGAAGAGAAAAAGGGCAAGAGGAGAAGAGAGAGGTTCTAGGATCTTGGCCGCATCGCGGAAAGATTAAATGATTTCTTTGCTTCAGTGTTTACTGAAGAGGATGCTGGGGAGGTACCCATACTGGAAAAGGTTTTCATGGGTAATGATTCAGATGGACTGAACCAAATCACGGTGAACCTAGAAGATGTGGTAGGCCTGATTGACAAAATGAAGAGTAGTAAATCTCCTGGACTGGACTGAATACACCCCAGAGTTCTGAAGGAACTCAAAAATGAAATTTCAGACCTATTAGTAAAAGTTTGTAACCTATCATTAAAATCATCCATTGTACCTGAAGACTGGAGAATAGCTAATGTAACCCCAATATATAAAAAGGGCTCCAGGGGCGATCCGGGAAACTACAGACCAGTTAGCCTGACTTCCTTGCAAGGAAAAATAGTGGAAAGTGTTCTAAACATCAAAATCAAAGAACATATAGAAACATATAGAACATATAGAAAAACATGGTTTAATGGAACAAAGTCAGCATGGCTTTACCCAAGGCAAGTCTTGCCTCACAAATCTGCTTCACTTTTTTGAAAGAGTTAATAAACATGTGGATAAAGTTGAACTGGTAGATGTAGTATACTTGGATTTTCAGAAGTTCCTCATGAGAGGCTTCTAGGAAAAGTAAAAAGTCATGGGATAAGTGGCAATATCCTTTTGTGGATTACAAACTGGCTAAAAGACAGGAAACAGAGAGTAGGATTAAATGGACAATTTTCTAAGTAGAAGGAAATGGGCAGAGGAGTGCGTCAGGGATCTGTATTGGGACTCTTACCTTTCAATATATTTTAGGGATGTGAATCGGGCTTCGGACGATTGAAAATATCGTCGATATTTTCAAAATCGTCAGAAATCGGGGGCTCCCCCAAAACGATAGGAAACCCCCACGATATTGATTGTGGGGGTTCTCTTATTGTTTTGGGAGAGGGCGGGAAAATCGGCACACAAGATGGCGCCGGCCATCCAGTGCTCCCTCCATGTGACAGGGGCCGGCCAATGGCACGGATACCCTGTCACATGGTAAGGGCAAAGGCCATCGGCGCCATTTTTATTAGTGGCAGCCAACGGCCCGAGAGTGGGAGATCGCTCCCGGGACCCCCACTGGACCACCAGATACCTGTAAAATGTTTTTTGGGGGGTCGGGAGGGTGGGGGAAGCAAAGGGATTAGTTTTAAAGGGTCGGGTGGGTTTTTTGTTTATTGGCTCAGGCGCAGCCGATAAACAAAACCGCGATCGGGCCCGATGAAAAAAAACCCACATGTGATTCGGAACCGGAATCCGAACCGATTCTGGTTCCGATTCACATCTCTAATATATTTATAAATGATCTGGAAAGAAATACGAAGAGTGAGGTAATTAAATTTGCGACCCTCGGTGCCAGTGCTGCTGGACTAGTTTCAAAATGGCGCCGATCGCCTTTGCCCTCACTATGTCACAGGGAGCGACGGTCGCTCCCTGTGACATAGTGAGGGCAAAGGCGATCGGCGAAATTTTGAAACGAGTCCAGCACCGGCACCGAGGGTATGATTGAAGGGATGGCTCCTGGACCCCCTGCTAGACCACCAGGTACATGTAAAAGGTTTTTGGGGGGGGTCGGGACTGTGGGAGAAGCAAAGGGGTAATTTGTAAAGGGTCGGGGTGGGTTTTTTTTATCGGGCCATCGGCGCCATTTTTATCAGTGGTAGCCAAAATGGTGCCGATGGCCCGAGAGCGGGAGATCGCGCCGGGACACCCCCCCCCCAACTGGACCACCAGGTAATTTAACATTTTGGGGGGGTTCGGGAGGGTGGGGGAGGGTAAAGGATTGGTTTTAAAGGGTCGGGGTGGGTTTAGGGGTTGTTTTGGTGTGCCGGTTTTCCCGCCCTCCCCCCAAATAATTCCCGTACTCGATTTAACGATTTTTCACGATAAATCGAGGGAATTCCTATTGTATCGAGTCCCTTACTGATTAATGACGATTTTAAAATTATCGGACGATAATTTAAATCGTTAAAAAACGATTCACATCCCTACTGGATTATGCCAAAGGGGTTTAGTAACAGTGGTTTACATTAGCACCTGTTTCCTCTGAATTTTTTTTTTATTACTGCAACACAGCTCCAGCTGCTAATTATATTTTATCATCAAAGTCTAATCTAACTAGATCCCAATGTTGCCCCATTCAGCCTCTATATCCCCAGCATAGCCTACGAAACAAATCAGGCTATGTGAGCACTTGAATGTCCACTAGGATTTGTAGTTTTTGCTGCCAGACAGACCCAGTTGTAATGTGTGGTTGCCTGCATTTTTAGTAGGGTGCCTAACATTTCCTATTATCCACATTGCCATTCATTCTGGTAGCCCTAACACACATTGTTGAATCTTTCAACCAGGACTTTTTAAATACTTAAATATTTAGTAGTTCTTGCTTCTTCTATCTCTTCCCTTTTTTTGTAAATCTGAATCCTCTGTACTTATCCCACTGTTCAGAGAAGATGTTTCATGTATCCAATACCTTTTCCAATCAAAAATGTTTCCTGACATTGCTTCTGAGTCTGTTCCCTTAAAACCTTATATTATTAAGACCTCTTATGGAGACTCCAAGGGGGTAGACTCAGAGGCAATGTCAGGAAAAATGTTGTGATGTAAAAGGTAATGGATACATGGAACACACTGACAAGCTGCTCTTATTCAGGACCAGCCATTAGCATAGTCCATGCTGTCTCTCTAGGCTGCCAGCACAGTTCATTAACATACACAATTGGAATGTACAAATAGTGGCTGAGTAATTGACTGTAACAGGACTGCATGTTCTCAGCATCACCAGTTCCTGCATTGGTTAACCTTCCTTCCAGCAGTTTCCAAGGTTACCAACAGCAGAATTGCAAGCATTCTCTTCCCACCATTTCCAGGTAGCTTTCTTCTAGTTTATGTATTAATACATGTTATTGCTGTATCTGTATTTTATTGATATATTTTATATTAATGATGTATTACTCTTTTATGGTGTATCTATTGCATTATTTTGCTTTTTGTAAACTGCTTTGCATTGAACTTTGTTCGAGAAATGTGGTATAAGTGTAACATAATATGATATTCACTTTCTGTGGTCCTACGCCTTTCTCATGCAGCCTGTGGGTTGTCTTTAAAATCTCTTTCATTATTAATGTTCTGCACCTGGCTACTACCTAAATGGGTACCAGACTCATCCTGTTCCCAGAGGTCTCTTCTACTAGCAATTCAATATTATATACACAAGATGGTCCATGGCCACACATTTAGCATTTTAGCTCCTCCACAGGGCTATTTCTGTTACCCTTTGTAAAAGTTTTAGGATCTTAGTTTTATCTGATATACTTTTGAAAAAAACAACACTACCAATTTGTCTTTTTTTCTTCTCTTTATCTGAATATTTTTTTTTAATATTTTTTTATTAGTTGAAAGTTTTTATCATAAATGGATTTCTGGTCTAAAACTTACATTTCTCCTTAAAGAAAATTTAGTTTAAAAGTCTTCAAAGAACCAGAGCTAACCAGATAAAAGCCATTCATTCAACTTCTAATGCAGAAAATGTTAGGGGGAAATAGAAAGGATAACTTTGCCATGAATACAGGAGGATTGAAAGACATAAAAGAATATGCATCATTCATATAGTAAATATCAGGCAAATTAGCATGAAAACCCTGTGCACAACTGTCCCTCAGCTAGGCCCAGAAATAGAAGAAAGAAGAAAGTAACCCAAGCCTTCCCTGATGACTCTACAGTCAGGTTTTCATAATATTCACAATGAATATGCATGAGATAAATTTTCATACCCTGGGTCTCCAATGTATGCACATTTAACTCACGCATATTTGTTGTAGATATCCTAAAAAGCTGACTGGCATTGGGAGTCTCCAGGACAGATCTGGAAAGCTCTGGATTGCACCAAAAAAGCCTACTTTTGGGGACAAAAGTAAAATATACAAAGTACTTGACCCTCTGATTCCAACTAATAGAGTACAGAGGTTTGTTCAAAATTATTTTTTCTTTTGCAAAAATACCCCAAAATAATTAAAAGCAATATAATGGCTGTCAGAAGAGATAAACAAACCATATATTCTCCATTCTCTAGTGTCATTCAGAATAGTCTTATGGATGAATTAGGGATGTGCATTTGTTTGAAACTTATAGATAAAACATGATGAATGAGTCCATATTCTTTTCATTCATGGTCCCATAAATGAAACAAAAATTATTTGTCTCATTAGTTTATGTTTCCAATCAAGTCTAGGACCCATTGAAGTCTATGGCTGTGTACTGATGAGCAAAAAAGAAAACAACTGATAATTATAGCAACTGACTCTATTGCCTCTGTAACCTCACAGCCTTGTCAAAGCAGCAGTAGGACAAGTTGGCAAGGAAAGAACAAAGAAGACAAATCATATTGAAGCATGTTTCTAAGCTAGCCCATAGCTGCTATCTGAATCAAGTAACATTGATGTACTCCCACTAAAAGGACTGAGCATGTTCAAGAAGTTCTATATTTTTCTATCAGTTGTTAGGGAATGACCTGTGCTGAGAGGCTGACTCAGAGTTTTAACAAAGCTTCAAAACTTTTGGATTTGGCACTGATAAAAGCCTGATTCCGATATTCTCTGTGCTGCAGTGGTTTCGGTCATTGTGCCAGAAAGAGAGGCAGTTCACAGCTGCTGATTTTGATTTTTCTCTTTACTGGGTGAGAGATAGAGCCAGTGATATTGTGGAGAATGCAGTTGCAGCAGTGTTAGTGAATTTTTTGTCTCTGTTTGTCTGGACACTGGTTAGGTGAGCAGTGCACACTCAGGGGTACATTTTAAAAGAAGTGTGTGTCCATGTGCGTGTGCTTCCTGGCACGCACAGATGGACATGGCTGGTCTTGTTGTTGATGGAGCACCTGTTTAAGAGCAGAGCTCTTGTTCTGGGGAGAGCTTTTAGCTGTGGGTACGTACTAACCAAACTTTGGAAGGTGAATGATGGATCTGTTTAGGGGCTATGACCTGTGGTGGTTGGTCTTCTAGAAAGGTGACTATTTGCCTTGGCCAGTTATGGTAAGTATTGGGTACGATGGTGGGGGGAGAGTGGAAGCTAGGTTCTATGTATAGTACATCTTGAAAGTGATGTGGCAATGGAGGTGCTGGGTTGAGTGAAGGCAGATCCTTTAGAGAGAGTACAAGGTAAGAGTTAGATGTAGTGAAGTATGGATATGTAAAAGATCTAGTGCAAGAGTGCAAAGAGAGATGTTTAGTCTCCTGAATGCATTACAAAGCATATGAAAGAGCAAAAGGGCAGGGCCCTTTGATGCAGCCCTTGGCTTAGGGCATGTCAGTAGAGGGCCTGCCTCTGGCCAAGCCCTTACAGGGTCAAGCCTTAATCGATGACATCAGCCACTTTGGAAGGAATCTTACTGGCTCATATAAAGGGACTCTGGGGTTCCAGCATCAGTGCTGCTCTGGGAAAGGTAAGATCCAACAGGAGCAGGGCACAGGGAAAGCCCATGATAGAGTGGGCCCAAACTATTGCCAAGTATGGAATGGCCACCTGGATCTCAGCACTGTCCTTAAAAGTTCAGGTCCAGGTCAATGATATCAGCAGTTGTCAGAGGAACCTCCCAGCCTTACATGGAAGTGAGCCTGGTGTCCTGGCATTGGTGTGGCTCTGGAAAAGGCAGGTGCTAGCAGAAGCAGGGCAGTGGGAGGGGTGGGGGCTGCCTGAGAATGGGCAAAGTCATGAACTTCTCACCCCTCTACTGCCAGATCCAGCATCTGCTGGCAACAAACTCCACAACTTAGTTCTCCAACTATTCTTTCCTCCAACTATTTCTAAGGGATTCTTCTCTTTCCTGATTCACTTGTTCTGCATTTATTTTCTTTTATTTGTGGTATTTTTCACTCTCGATCTCAGGTCATTAGCAGAAAGGAACTCCCACCTCTTTCTCAAAAGTTCTTTATTAATTATTATTATTTGTATTCCACTTTGTCTTCATTTATCTCTACCTGATAGTTAAAGTGTAAATTCTCTCTCTCCCCTGCGTGGTAGTGAGATCTACCTTGCAAAATAATGACTAATTCCTTGTGCTGCATCTGAACTTGGAGAAATTTAAACATAATTCTCCGGCACTGACCCTGTTGCTTTGATGATTTATAAACTTATGTGCCACATTGAATAACAATGATTTGTTACAAGATACTGTACTATATTCAGTGTAGTGCATGATAGTGCATGACTCCTGAAACACTTGGGTCTTCTTTCCCTTCCTTTTGTATACTCTAATTTGCCATCCCAACTGACATTATTATGGTACTGTTCCCTTTCAGCACTATCGCCAACTTGTGAGCTGCATCATCAAATAGCAGCACTTTCTAGAGAAATTACTGTAGATAATACATCAAAGCAATTTCATTATGCATAAAAACAATCAAGGTAGAGAATGTTATTTTGTGGTTTCCTTAGTTCAATTCATTACCTACCCAACAGTTCATTCTCTCCTCTGCTTCTGTCATTTCAGAATCCACAGCCATTATCACGCCTTTCATTTTTAGCAGTCATAAGGCTACCTACAAAATGCCGTACCATAAAATGTCCTTTTATCTATTATTGTAAATGTTGTCTTTGTTTCAGAGGACAGCTTTTTCCTACTGTGCATTTCCAGAAACTGTCTGATGTTTATCCTTAATTAATATCTATTCTGCAGGTAGCACTAACCTCTTTTAACATTCTGTTTTTCAAATCTGTTCACTTTCTTTTCGTCTCTTCTTTTCTACTGAGTAACTGCCAGTATCCCTTAATTTCCATTTTAATAAAAGACTCCTGGAATACCTACACTATGTGGAACTAAAATGCAACATACGGAATACAAATTACATTCAGATTGATTACTGTGGGGGCAAGTCATCCGAATATACACACAGCAGTAATATTTAGAATCGAGCACTCAAACTGTAGACTGCCTGCAGGATCAGATTCGTGCTCACATGTGAGGGAGCTATGGCCCTTCTTAAGATATGTAAGAGACAGATAAAGGTAGAAGAGATAGTAAAGATAAAAGGAATAATTAGTGTATTGGGGGGGGGGGGGTGATGAGGGGGAGCAGCAGAAGGGAGAAACAATAAACAAGTTACTTTGCTCTGTAATACTGAAAAAGGGAAGTTGATGTGCCCAAGTCAAGATAAAAGGGCATAAATTATTGTGAAATAATCACAAACCTATTTCTTGAAGTACTTGAAGTGCTTATAAAACAAAAGAATAAATAAGTCAATCAAACCTGTCAGGGTATATCTAAGAATAATTGGGCCTATGCAATAAAAATGTGCTAAAATAGTACGTCCAAACTTGGCGTCCGCAGTTTCAATGCACGTACAGACTCCTCTCCTGGGCGCTCAATTCTATATTTAAATGAAATAGAAATCAAAAGGGTGCCCAAAGCACTCGCAGGATTCCCAAAAGTGTGTCTTTAGCTCTACCTATTCTTTAGCATAGGACGTCCATATAGCATCGTTTGTGCACTGAAATTCTGTTAAAGGGGCATTTCTGTCAAAAGGGCATGTAGTTTACGGAACATGACAGAGATGTTAATTGAAATTAACAGTATTATTATTATTATTGTTATTTTGAAATTTTTCATTTCCCCCCCCCCCAATGTGATGTCAGGTTGTGAGTCATGCCTCGCACCAAAATCTTGCTTCAGAGGGGTATATAAATCGCTGCATGGAGTCAGATAATCCTTTTTTTGCTCAGTTCTTTAATTGGATCTCTACTGTGAACGGGTGCAAGGGATTTATATTTGAGTCCCCATTACTGGCAGATCTACTCAACTTCAATTTCAAGAGGTAATTTTTTTCCTTAGGCGAATATCAAGGACACCCAATTCCTGGACACCCAGGTGAGGATTGGGATCCAGGTGCCCAAGGTTCAGGTCCTTGCATGGACATTCAGGTTTCAGGCACCTGGGTAAAAGCCCATCCTCACATGCACGTCTAGGACTCAAGCGTCTGGGTACAGGCCTGTACCCGGCACCCGAAACTTGGATGTCCATGAGAGGAGCTGGACCTGGGTGCTTGTAACAGGTCTGTACCCAGGCGCCCAAGTCCTTGACGTCCATGCAAGAACTTCCAAAACTTGGACTCCCAGGCATAGGCCCTTTACGAGTGCCCAGGTCGTCCTCCTCATGTGGATGTCCAGGCCCCAGGGGCCTGGATACAAGTCTGTACCCAGACGCTTGAGTCCTAGATGTCCATGTGAGGATGGACCTATACCTCCCCCATGTGCCCTGCTCCTTTGCTTTGTTGCCCGCCTGTTGTACTATCTCTCAATGCTCCCCCATGTGTCCTTCTCCTCTTGACCTTCAATTAACCACCTGTTGTGCTATCTCTCAATGCTCCCCCATGTGTCCTTCTCCTCTTGACCTTCAATTAACCACCTGTTGTGCTATGTCTCAATGCTCCCCCATGTGTCCTTCTCCTCTTGACCTTCAATTAACCACCTGTTGTGCTATCTCTCAATGCTCCCCCATGTGTCCTTCTCCTCTTGACCTTCAATTAACCACCTGTTGTGCTATGTCTCAATGCTCCTTCATGTGTCCTTCTCCTCTTGCCCTTCCATTAACCACCTGTTGTGCTATGTCTCGATGCTCCCCCAATATTCCTGCTCATCTTGCCCTTCCATTAACTGCCTGTTGTGCAATGCTCGATGCTCCCCCATGTACCCTGTTCCTCTTGCCCTTCCATTAACCACCTGTTTTGCTATGTCTCAATGCTCCACCGTTCTTCCCTGCTTCTCTTGCCCTTCCATTAACTGCCTGGACCTATTGATGCCTGTTACTCTTCATTCACAGTTAGGATGGGTGGAAAGTTAATTCATCATGGCTGAAAAGTGACCCTTCACGCAGGTGAGAGGGATGCTGAAGATCAAGAAGAGCAGGCAGGCCTCAGCAGTTGCCAAGCGCCCAAGAAGAGAACACATGATGCACTCTTCTCGTACACCGAGAAGGAACTGCTTTGCCAGGCCATATTTTGTGGGAGTCACAGTTTAGTGGACCCTCGGGCCAACCTGCTGGAGACTAGGAAGAGATGGACAATGTCTCTGATGAACAGCGGGCCGGGAGGCAGATGTTCAGGCGGGACGTAGATGTTCTTCACCCTGGAAGCTGGTGCTCCCCCGGGAGGAGCCCGTAGGAGCCCAACTGCTGGGACTTAGGTGGCTTCGCCCTTGGAAGCTGAAGCCCCCAGGGAGGAGCCCATAGGGGCCCGGCCGCTGGGACTTAGTGGGTTGTGGATCAGGACAGGTAACTAGAACCAGACTAGGACAGTAGTGATACTGTAACTGGGTATGGGTTCTGGAACCAGGCAGGAACTGTTGCGAGACTCGGGTACTGGAACCAGGCTGGAACTGTAGCAGGACTCGGGTACTGGAACCAGGCATGAACTGAGCAGGTACTGTAGCAAGCAGGCAGGAACCAAGCAGGTACTGTAGCAGGAACAGAGCAATGTAACCAAGCGAGTCACTCCGGGGCGCAACGCAACAGGAAACCAGAATGCTAACCTGTTGCAAGGCAAGGGCTGGATGGTCGTGGCCGGCTTATCAAGGCCACGGCGTCTGATGTCAGGAATTGGGCGGAGTCTGTACTGGCGGGAAACGGGCTACAAAGGCGCCCAAGTGGCGTGCGCCTAGGAACAGGGCGTCCACCAGAACCTTCACGGCGGTGCTGCCCCAGCGGGGACACCGCCAAACAGGCCGCAAGCCAGGACTCCGGAGGCGGGAGCAGGACCGGGAATCAAGAGGTAAGGGCCTGGCCGCTTTGCTCGCAGCCAGGTCCACAACACCATATGTGACAATTATAAAGAGCTCTTCCTATCAAAGGCTTCCTCTTCTATCAAGAAAAGGATTTGGGAGAGGATAGCTGTGAATGTGAGTTCCTTGTCCATAGAAACCAGAGATGTGAAATTGATCCAGCACCACTGGCGCGATACACAAAGGCATGTGAAAGAAAAGGCAGCCAAAATCAAGGCATAGGCATGACTAGTGGTGGGCCACCATTTATTTATTTTATTTATTTAAAATATTTTCTATACCATCATTAAGCGGGTGCCATCACAACGGTTCACAATAGGGCACCATGCAATATTGTTTTGACCCCCATCGAGGAGCTTGTCCTAACCACTGTTCACTTGGAGGTCATGGATGGTGTGGGTGCATGCACCATATGGGTGTGAAACTGGGGTGAATGAACGTCTGATTTTTTAATGTGCTTACATGCTTTCCTGTGATGTCTTTCTACTGGGCGTTTGTGTGGTTGACAGTTGAGAATTATAGTGAATTTCTAATTGTTTTAATCTATCTTTTTCCACAGACCAAGGAGTCAACAGTGTGGATGATAGCGCTGAATGAGAGACAGTCTCCCTCGACACCGGACTTCACCTTCCCTACGTCAACAAAAGTGTCTCCCAGCCAACAAGCCAGCTTTTCAAGGAGACCCAGCCCAAGGAACGAATTATGCTTGATCTGTCACAGATTATCCCTGAAACTCCGGTTGATGAGACAACTATGGTTCCAGATGCCCCAAGAGAGGCATTCTTTTTCATGGAGGGAATGGGCACTGACAATCATTATTGACTGAAATATAAATATACATTATTGATTGAAATATAAATATACATTTTTTAAATGAAAAAAACTATGTACAAATTATTATTAACAGAAAGGGGGGCTGGAATGGGGGTCCCTGGGGGATGAGGAGGAGCAACATAGCCATGAGTGATTGAGCTCCAGCGATTACACAGAGCAGTTCGATCACTTGCTTCTGGCCATACCTCAGGTCCACCAAATTGGCTGCCATCTGCACCATGAGCCCTTCTGTGGAGTCCAGACTCTGGCTCAAATGGACCTGCAGAGCCAGCAGCAGTTCCATGATGGGAAAAGACATGCCTTCCTACCATGGCCCTTTCTCAGGTGCTGAGTGTGGTTCCTGGAGTCATTAAGCAGTGGATGCTGGTTCTCCAGAGAGCCCAGTGTTGTCCTCAATGACAACGACCTCCTCAGCCTCCAGGGAGTGGGAGAAAAAGGAGCATCTTATGCCTCCTGAGGTGGTGGAGGTGATGGTGCTTTCTGCTGTGGCAGTGGCATGGAAGGTGCTGGTGGTGGCGGTGGTGGTGTACCTGACAGCCGTCCACCCTCCATTGGTAGATGTGCTGCTGGTATCTGAAATGATAAATATCAAAGCGTAACAAATATAACATGGAGAGTCAGTGGTAGTAAATGTAGGTCATTGGGGTTTAGTAGTCAAGCTTTATCAACAGTGCACTACAGATACAGACAAACTCGCTATCTAACTAATCATTATTTCCATGCATAAGTAACATTGGTGTTCACTGCACTTTACATTAAAAACATAACCAAAAGGAGTCACCGCATGCAACGTTTGATCAGCAATCACAATTTTGCCCTTTACCTTATTGGCATCCCTATATAACTTGCTGTACATGTGTTGACTTTTCAGAGAAACCTACACATCCAGTAAATTTAAAGTTTTTAATGTGAATAAATGACACCTGATATTTGGGAATGCATTGGTATTAATTAGTTGAATGGGATAAGCTTTTTTTTGGTTGAACATTGTATTCACTTTGAATCCAAATATACTCATCATCTAGTGGGCTGTGCCACGCGCAGAAGGCCCAGAGCCACTCTCGCTCCTTGCATCTGAGCTTCCGGGCCCTCTTCTTCAACGCTTCCACCTGGTGGGTACAATTAGAAAAGAAACATTGGTATCTGAACTTTCCACTGTTGTACAAAGAGTGCTGGACTGACATAGTATAGGATTTCATATGTTTTTATGCCCAGGAAATCCAACAAGCACTATTGTACAACAATGTTTTGAATATTTTCTATTTTTTCTTTTCAGCCATTGCCATGTAGTTTTTACTAGACATGCTCCATCAAGAAATGTTCTACTGTATAGTGTATAGTACATAGAAAATAAAAATATTTATCACTTTTAACATGGCTACCCTTATTTAAACAAGAAGCTGTCCAAATTAGTAAAGGATACCCTTATTTATTTGGGGAGCTGCCAAAACTTGTCATTGATGCTCATCTGCCTGGACATGGCAACAAAACTATTTCTAAGCACTTCAGATCCCATCTATTGTACTGTGAGACAATCCACAATTTGTAAAATGCCAACATAATAAAATAAGCTGTCATCCTGTCAAGATCATCCCAAGAGCTTCCCAGAAAATCATACCAAAGAACCCCAAACTAACACCTAAAAATCTTCAGGCTTCTCTCACTAGTTTATCTGAGGATTCATGCATAAAACATCATAAAAAAAACTGAAGGGGAATGGACCCTGCCCAACCTACCTCCCTTGCGAAGCTGGTCTGGATATTAAATGTCGCCCTGAGTGCCAGTCAGGCCTGATCCAACCGGCACCCAAGGTGAAAATATTGGTACTGCTCATCAGAGACAATGAGCTCCGCCAGCAACCGAATATCTCCCTCATGATCAGCAGCTTCCCCTTCCCCTGAAAGCAATCCTATAAAAATGTATAATTGGGTATCACATAAATGATCTCTGTTCTATGTTCCCATACAGCTGTGTTTAGACAGAAGAATCTTCTAGGTAACAAAGAAACCTCTGGTATAAGAATTCTTCTGTATGGGAATACAATCCGAGGTTTCTTCAGGATAGGACACAATTCCAACATAAAACCTGTACCTCAAGTTCTACAATAGCTGTGTTCACAGAAAATCCCCCAACAAAAGATGCAAAGCAGAACAAGGACATGCCCCTTACCACTCACCATAGAAAAATAATATTCAGATTCTGATATCACCTAAGTAACAGCAACACAAACTCCCTCCACTACCAAGAACATTGTATAATACAACATCCTGCAAAAAATGTATTCAGAACCTATAGGAAACATGCCATACCAAAACACCCTAACTGCCAGACTCAAACAGTAAGAAGTCTACCTATGAAAAGGCAACAATGCAAATATTACAGCAGACCCTAAAACATCAATAATGCCTCTGATTAGGAAACAAAATAATTCAGACTGCTATAGATTCCTATACAGAAACTACAAGCTTACAAAATGCTTCACCTCAGTCATGTATGCAGAACATAGACAAACGCTTCCAAAAAACAGACTAAAGAGATCATAAAGTAAAAATACAAAGGTAAAGACAAAAATTGATCTAGAAACAAGAAGCCAGATTCTGTGCATTGCATCAATGGAAAAATAGAAACATTACAATTCCTCATAAAACATAAAACAATAAAATAAGAAATATAAAACATCAATCATAATAGTAAAACCACATTATTAAATAATATTTCAAAACAGCTAATAAATAGAATAGCATTAAGTAATTAAAAACTCATAAACTGTTTTAAAAAATTTACCAAACACCAATAAAATATTTCAAAACAGCAGAAATATTAAATAACACCAAATAATTAAAACTCTTACCAATAAAAATTCCCTCATTATCCAGAAGTAGGAACCTTTTGATTTCCTGTAACCCTGGAATGTTTTGGATTACTGGGATGGAATGGGGGCACACAAACTTTATCTTCTCTCTGTCATGTACACCATGTTCATGCTTTCTCACACATTCTCACACACTCCCTGTCTCAGTCTATCTCTTTCTCTCTCTCACACACACACACCCTCCCTTTCCCATGCACATGCTCTTAAAAACACACACTCTCCCTCTCTCTCCCTCTCTCAAACACACACACGTGCTCTCATACACACTTCCTATCTCTCTCTATCACACACACATATGCTCTTATACACACTTCCTCTGTCTGACACTTATGCGCACATATATGCTGTCAACTCCACAGACTCCCTTTCACACACACACACACACAAACACACCCCGATAGGCTCTCAATCCCACAGATTCCCTCAAACACAAATCCACATGCTGTGAACTTCACAGGCTCCCTCTATCTCACACCCATACCTACATGCTCTCAATCCCACAGGCTGCCTCAAACACATACCCACATGCTCTCAACCCTCCATAAGCTCCCTATCATAGACACACACACATGCAAACATACGCACATACACACGCACAGACACACATATACACTGGCTCTCACTTCCACAGGCTCCCACTCTCACATGCACATTCTTTCTCACACACATTCTGTTACACATACACACACACACACACACACACACACACACATATGCTCTTAACCACATAGACTCCTTCTCACACAAAAATGTACTGACTCCATTATGTTCTTTCTTATTCACACACATACATTCTCACAGGCTTTTATTCTGGGTTTCCCCAGATCTTCTGGACTGCTTCTTTGGCCACCACAGGATTGGGTCCACGACAGCCTGTCAAGCCACCATCTTTGGTTGCTGTGGGATAGAGTCTATGGCAGCCCTATTGGGCCTATTCTTCAACCACCTTGGGATGGGGTCTGTAGTGGCCCCATTGGGCCTCTCCTTTTCTTCACAGTCTGATAGCTGCTGAAGGAGACTTGGGGCACCAAGAAGGAAACTCGGGCCATAGGTCTCATGTGCCCAGGGCTAATGACTCCCCTACTTTCTGTATAGACAGGCTAGCTGAGTTAGCTGTCTGGGCTACCTGGCTAGATCTCCCTCACCATCTGTGTATGGACTGGCTGTTGTTATCAGTCTCTGGATAGGATGGCTAGCTGGCTGGGCTATCTTGACAGGATATATGACTAGCTCACTTTGATCTTTCTTTCTTTCTTTGTGGACAGACTGAGTGGATAGCTTTCTGGATGAGATGGATCAGTTGCAGCCTGTAGGACCAATCACCAATTACCAGCATAGGCTACAGCTTGACTGCACATCTCTTCTGTGTTCTGGATCGCTCTGTAGTCATTGGTGCACCATGTGGACAGGAGACAGAAATGATAGTAGCTCAAGCCAAAGCCGGCCCTTCTGAGCAGCACACTTGAAGTACCATTGGGAGAACTGAACTAAAAAATCACTGCTATCTTGCTCTGGGAAGATACAGAGACTGCCAGAAGGAGATAGAGAGGGAGAGAAAAAAACAGCTCAGTTTAGCACGGTCAATCCAGCGAGCCCAGCCCAGTCCAGCCATGCCTGCTGGATTGACCATGCTATCATTTCTGGCTCCTGTCCACATGGTGCACCAATGACTACAGAGCGATCCAGAACACAGAAGAGATGTGCAGTCAAGCTGTAACCTATGCTGACAATTGGTGATTGGTCCTACAGGCTGCAACTGATCCATCTCTCTTCAGTGAATGAAAAGGGCAGTATGGATCCCTGGGCAATAATTCATCTTGCCCGACCATTGCAACACACCTGTATAGAACTGAAAGTTTAACTTCAGTAGTGGGCAAAGCTATGAAAAATGCTGATAAAGGAATGGAAAGTGAAGTACATTGAAACTAGCAGATTATAGGATCCTAGACAACATAATTTCACAAGACAGAGATTTTTCAAACTAACTTCATTGAGTTTTTTAAGGAAGTGATTGAAGTAGTGGATTAGGGTGGTACAATGGATGTTGTCTATCTGGACTTCAGTAGGTCCTTTCGAAAATATTCTATATGCAAAACAGGGAAGAAAACTATCCAGTACAGTAGGAGTAGGACAGAACGTTAACTGGGTGAGCAACAAGTTAAGCATAAGCAATAGAAAATGGGGTTAATGAAGTCATTCCAGTGAAAACAAATTATGCAGTGGGATGCCTCAGGTCTTGCGACTGGGCATGGTACTTTTCAACATTTGTATTAGTGACAGAGCAGAGGAACTTGAAGGACTGCTTGCAGATGACACAAAAATCTGTAATAGGGTTGACACTGGGAGGTGTGACAAAAATAAAAGAATAGTTGAAATAAAAATGAAAAAATAGGACTTCCAGTAATGCAGTGCACCTGACTGGATGTGGGCTGAAGATAGCTCTGAGAGAACACCTCCCTCCCCTCCCAATGTCAGTATGCTATTATTATTTATATTTGTATCCGGTCATTTCCTTATAGTGGCAATACATCCCATTACATATGGACAGATTGTTTTTTTTGTGAAAAACAGGGATATGAGTATAAAGCAGGTCAATTTACTGTGAAACAAAGCTAAAGTTCCAGAAAACAAGATGGCACCAGAGCCAGATGGGATAGCAGCGGCAAAGATGGAGGCAGTGATGTCTGAGGAAATGGTTGCGATTATTTCCAAATAAGTTTCAGCAGCACTGGAGGATCGACTAAGTAAGTTGTGGTCAGAAGTGGATGAAATGAGAGAGTTTTAAGTCTCATGCACAGTGGATTGCCTCGGCAGAACAGACGATTGTAGCACAAGAAGAGTGGGAAGAGCATTTGGGCCAGCAATTCTCAGAGTTAGAAAAAGAATATGTTCAGCTGCTCAAGCAGGCTGAAGCTAAAGAACATAGAGGCTATAGCAACAATAATCAGGTGATCAGTCTGCCAGATTCAGTTTAAAAATCTGATTTGCCTCAAATTTTCGAAACATGACTCCCAGAGAAGCTAGGCCTCGATGAGCACAACTTCCCAGTGAAATGTAAAAGGGAGCATAGAGTGGGAGTTCTATGAGAGAATGCAGAGCAACTTAGAATGGTCATTGCAAGAATTTTGAACTGGGCAGACAAAGTAAAACTCTTCTGTGGGTTTTGGAAAAAATGGAATGTTGATTATGAGAGAAGAGTAAATTATGTTCTTTAATGATTATTCGACTAAGGTGGCTGCCCTGTGCAGGAAACTCTTGCCTGTTTGCTCTGAACTGCTTCAGAAGGGCATACACGTTTCTTTGCTGTTCCCTGCTAAACTGAAGGCAGTGTACTGTTTCTTTTAACCATGGAGCACGTAGCGGCTTTCATGAGCAATATTCATCAAAATTGTTGATTACTATAAATAGTGCCATACATGGTATAGATCGGCTGGCAGGTTTTTTGGGGATTTTTTTTTTTTTCAGTTTACTGGATGACTCTAAGCACACTCTTGAACTATACATGCTAGATATCTGCATGGAGTCAGATTGTGACCTCTATTGGCTATTTTGCTAAACTACCCTATGAATAGGGGGCCATAGCTTTAAGAACAAGGGCTAATTGGAATGGTCTATCTTATACAGTATTGACTTCACATCAGGATAATGGAGAAATGCAGACCAGCTCTCAGTCTAATACCTTCATATTCTATTGTTTTTTAGACATCCTTCCACTGATATTAGATTGCCATATTAGTTGGAAGTGAATACCATCAATTTTGCTGATAGCAATATATATGTCCTATACAACTGCGATGCAGCAGTAAACAAGAGCTGCCATCTTTGATTATATACAAGTGCTGCGGAGCGTGAAATGCCTTGGCCTGGAGGTGCACTTTTTAAAAGCGTTTGTTCCCCTGGAGCAGAAGTAGTTTGCATACGCTGGCCGACTGCCGGCACGTGCTTCCCCAGGACAGTGGCTAATGGCCACTGTCCCTGCCAGCCTCTGTCCTGCCTTGCCTCTCCCCACCCAGACCACGCACACCCGTCCTGTCCGTTTTTTAGGGCCTGACACTTGTGTGCATATCGGCACTTACATGCATGGCCGAGCCCTTTTGAAAATGGGTGTGGTACCCACAGGGCCCAGCCACTCATGTAAGTGACAATTTTTACACGTGCAGCCATTTCAAAATTCAGCCTTAAATGTGGATGGCATACATTTGCTTATAAAACATAACAAGCTGCTCTCTACATTTAAAAAAGGCTAAAATTCATATTGCCTACCCGCAAGAAATGTATATGACTGATATGGAACATGCTAAATTAAAAAAGGATTTTTAAAAAGAATTTGCGTTTTTTCATTATATTCTAGGATCTGTCCTTTTCTAATTGGAGAAAATGGTAAAAGATGAGGAGGGCAGATATGTTCTCTTGATTGGCACCTTGTAAAGTTTAAAGAGTCTTTTGGGTGATATATATGCACCCGATGTGCACTTTCCTGCGTTTCTCAACAAATTCATTGTTAAATTGTTGTAATTTCTGGGGTGGGGGGGGGGAGGTGACTTTAATATAGTGGTGGATAGCAGCGAAGATGGCCTACAAGCCATTTAGCTGGAAGATGAGTCCTGGTATTTTCTATGATGCTTCTTTTGGGGAATATTTGAGAAACAATGATTGGAGTACATGGAGTTTAATAATATCCCTGGAAAATCTCTGGTATATTATGTTAGGCTGGTATGGATAAAATGTGAGCAGAAGTGATAGCATATACAGCAACAAAAGGAAATGAATAGAAAGCAGTAGCCTAAGCTATTGTCAAATGAGAAAAAGAAGCATATAGATACCATGTTTCCAGGAGAAAAGGTAAAAGTTCAAATAAAAACATTATTTAAATCAATTATTACATCAATACACATTGCTGTATTTTAATCATTATAGATATCAGTTCTAAACATTTGGTAATAAAACTAGTAAGATGCTGGCATGCTTGGTAAAAAATGTGAGGCTGAAATTCTTTATAAAAGGATAAACAAGGTGTACTTCATAATAACAGCCAAGATATTGTGGAACTTTTTTAGTTGTACTACAGGGATCGTTATGCAAAGAAAGAAATTAACCTTAAGGCCCTGGCTTATAACCTCTAGATTGAGTGAGGAACAAGTGATTAGGCTGAACAAGCCAGTTTCTGACATTGAAGTATTCAGAGCAATAAGTAATTTAAAATTATTATTATTTCAAATATTAATTTCAAATTTATGTATTTATTTATTGGAAATCTTTTATATACCACTGTCACAATGTAGGTAGACTGAAGCGGTTCACAAAATGTACATTCACAATAAAAACATAATCACAAAATAAGGTAAAACTGAGCAAGTCATAAAAACAATAAAAACAAAACAAAACAGGACAGTGCAACAAAAACAAATCAAGCCTCTGGATGGAAACCGTTAGGACTCAGATCCTTGTGGACTGTTTAAATGCAATAGTGCATAAGTCGGTTTTTAAACTTTTCTTAAATTATTTAATATTTGTTAATTGCTTGAGGGAACTGGAGATGGAATTCCAGAGAATGGGGGCAATGACCAAAAAGGCACGCCTTCCAGTGATGTCCAATCTGGCTACCTTAACAGAGGGGACCTCAAGGAGACTCTTGTTCATGGAGCAAAGATCATATGAGGATTGATACAGTCAAAGGGAAGAACATAACCAAATAGCAGATTTCTTGTATATGAGGTTGTGAATCATAGATAGGATTCTGTATGTATTCGAAATGAAACTGGGAGCCAGTGCAGTGAACAGAGGACAGAGTTATATGATCTCGATAATTTGAGTTTCTAAGAATACGAGCAGCTGTATTCTGTATTAGTTGTAGAGGACGTAAGACAGAATCCGGAAGCCCTAGGAATAGAGCATTGCAGTAATCTAACCAGGGCTAGTAAAACTGTACAAGAATCACTGGGAGAAAGCAAATGGTTAAATGTTTTAATAGATGGATCTTATTAAAAGAAGTTTTTACTACAGAAGAAATAAATATTTTGAGGCATGGCTAGGGCTGAGTCCAACATGAAACTGAAATTGTGAATATTAGTTGTTCTGTGGTAAACTCCTTTTTTTTTTTACAAGATCCATCTATTACAAGATCCATCTATTTCAAATATTTATATTCCATCAATTTCCAACCACGGATTTCCAATGCGGACATTAGTCAAAAGTATCTGGCATATATGGACTGGGGCCATAATTCTATAAGATTTTGAAACTCCAGCTGCTTAACCCATTATAGAAAATGGTCAATTATGGCCAGATTTTTTCTCTTCTGAAATGAATCAAACAATGATTATTGGATTGCCGAAATAGAAAAAATTATAGGGAAACTATATCCTATAGGTCAATATTGTTACTCAGCATTGATGTGAATATTCTTGCAGCAATCGTTGTGCCTCATCTGAATACAGTAATTACTAAACTGATAGACACAAATCAGATGAGCTTCACAGTTGATAGACATGGTGTTAGCAAACTGCATAAAATGTTGGCTGTGTTATATTCTAGGCAGATGAGAAATTAGCAGGGAATTATTTTGAGCCTAGGTGCTGAGAAAGCATTCAATAAAGTTATATGGGAATACATATTCTGGATATTAGATAAATTGACTTTAAAGGTCAATTAAATGATTGGATTAATTTGCTGTACTGGTCACCTCAAGCAAGACTACTGATTAACAATCTGGTTTCCTGGAGTTTGATCTTGAAGGGGAGAGGGGGGCACAAGGCACAACTGTCCCTTACCTACTTTATCATTCATTTTGACTTTGGAGACCCTAGCAGTTAAACTGCGGGAGAAAGCCTTTATCTTTGGACTGAAAGTAGGGCATCAGAAACTCAAAGCATGTATGTTTGTAAATGATACCCTGCTATTTATAGGTAATGTGGAATCTGCAAATAAACAGATATTGTATATCTTCTCCAGATTTGAATCTTTCACAGGGGCAAAGATCAATTTTGATAAAGGCAATACCTTTATGATTATTTTTAAAAGAGAACTAGAGAGGTGCATTCCCATTTAAATGGACAACCTATACACTGAAATATGAGAGGATTCGGGAGCATCATACCTTCAAAGGCTTTATAATGCAAATTTGAAGGAAATTGTATATGGTTTGCTGTGCAGTAAAATCTATGCCATGAGCTACCAATTTCATTTTTGTGAGGGTGCATCCTTTTTTAAAATAGTACTCTTCCCAAACTTGCTTTATAGACCATAGATGCTGCCTTGCTGGCTGCACAGTTGGACTTGGCATTTACTAAGTCCTTGGTTTATAGATTTTGGAGCGGGAAGGAAGAGACTGAGAGTAAGCTATGTAAAACTGATGAGGAAAAGGGCCTTAAGGAGCTTGGATTTGCCCAGTATTAGACTGTATAATGTTGTGTGCCAGATGTAGTTTTATGGGGAATGGATAATCAAGGTGTACAAATATGATAAGTTTTCCTTATTGGGGGGGGGCATGATGTCCCCTATGCATCTGCAGGTTTAGTTAATTTGTCAAATGCTGTGCTCGCTGATAACATTTGGATAAATGTATTGCTTTAACCTTTACTTTTGACCTGGAACTATCTTCGTAGTTAGTGGAGTTTTAGAGCAAAAAGCAACATTATATCTTCCACTTAGGAGTAATGTGCAATTTTGGGTGGAGACAGAAAACCAAGTTTTTGCTGAGTAGTATACTAGGACAGGGGAGGTCAACTCCAATCCTGAAGAGCCACAAACAGACCAGGTTTCCAGAATTTCCACAATAAATATGAATGACATAGATTTGCATACAATGGAGGCAGTGCATGCAAACATGTCTTGTGCATATTCATTGTGGATATTCTGAAAACCTGGCCTGTTTGAGTACTGGAGTTGGCCACCCATACTAGGGGATTGTGTTGCTTAAGACATGTTATAGATGGGTAATCTGTGAAAGTACATAGTTTTGCTCAGTTACAAACAGACATTGCTGTTCCACAAAAAATGGTTTTATGCTTACCTACATGTTCAACATTATATGCTTTCTCTAGATTTTAATATTGCTAGAGTTCCAGGGGAATTGAAATTCCCCTAGAATAAGCAGAGGCTGGGAGAAAATCCCTACCACAATGGCACAAGATGTTTTAAAGAAAAGCCTCTTGGGAGTTTCTGGAAGTCTTAGTCACCTATTGGAATAGAGAATTCGGCTGCAAAATAACTTCTAAGTGCCTGCAGCTCATGGATTGCATTTTAAAATACTTCACCACTGTTATGTAGATAACATTAAAAGGAAATAGATTGATAGCCACTGACATTTTTGATAAATATGAAATTGAACAGGGCACAATGATTTATAACTTCCTATTATGTCATAAAAATTTGTCATTCTGGAATGATATATATTATCCAGCATGGATTTTAAAACATTTGTGTCTACTGTGAACATATCTAATGGTCAGTATCAATTTATTAAGATGACCCTTCTTTTGGCAAGGAAATGTATCTTGCAAATGTGGATGGAGCAGGCAGTACTGATTGACCTTGTCAGTTTGGCAGCTAAAACTTTGGTACAAATGGAGCATTTTGTTGCGAAAGTCGGCCGAACAGGCCCGCAGCCAGACTCCCCCACCTACCTGCTCGGCCGACTCCGCCTCCTTGGACCCGGGAACCTCGCTTAAGCCGGTGGTTGCAGCCGGCGAGCTGCGCCCTGGCCCTCCCTCCAGACCGCCACGCCAACGGCGCGTGCAGGACAGCAAGCCGGAAGCCCTTGCTCTGGCCTTTCTCCTGACCCCCGGCTTCCCAGGCACGCATGCGTGCCATCTGACCCCTTTTCAGGGGTCACCGCGGGAGGGGCCGGGATTCCTCCTCCCAAACCTACAGGTACTTAAGGCAGGGCCTGCTTTTCAGACCTTGCCTTGGCTACTCCTGGCTCCAGTTCCTGTTTGGATCCTCAGTCATTTGATACCTGTTTCCTGTCTTCTGTTTCTCCGTGTCAAGACCCTTGCCTGCCTGACTACGAGATATGCTGCCTGCCAAGACCCTTGCCTGCCTGATTTCGCTGCCTGCCAGACCCCTGCCTGCCTGACTACGAGATACGCTGCCTGTCAAGACCCTTGCCAGCTTCTCTACGAGGTATGCCATTTGCCTACATCCTTGCCTGCAGACTCTAGTTCACCACCGGCCTTAGACCCCACGTAAGTCCAGCTGGCCCCGGCACCCAAGGGCTCAACCTGTGGGGAACGAGAGCTGGTAGTGGTGAAGGTCCTGCGGGGTCTCCTACAGCCTCACCTGCCATCGGAAGAGCCCTCTGGGGCTTCTCCCCATTGGTTCCCTAGTCCGCTGGCCCAAGGATCCACTCCCGTAATACATTTGCTAAGGTAGCATTTGCTAAGGTGGCATACTCAGCCTCATATCCAGATAAATTATTGCTGGATAACTACTTATCCGGCTATAATTTAGCCTTATAAAAAAGGGGCATTTTAGGGGCGTTCTAGGGAGGGACTGAAATATCCAACTAACCTAGCCGAATATCAAGCAGGTCTAAACTTATCTGGCCTTGTGTTGCCAGATAACTTTCTACATAACCGGTAAAGCAGTGTTTTCATTGTCACCCTCCTCCCCCTTCCCCCCCCCCCCAAAAAAAAAATGAAATGGCCAGCGACTTGATTGTGAGCCTTCCATTTCCCCGCCATTAAACATACATGGCCCTGTCAGGCCCAGCACCCCTCAGCTCCAAAACAGGAATGATTCTTTCTCTCCTCCCCCGCCGACCCCACCACAATTTACGCTTCCAATGCTGCCAATAGGCCAGTTATTGCAATTAAAAGATGCAGAAATTTGCAATCATGTCTGGTCCAGTGTAATCAAGGAAGTGTTACAGTGAATGAGATATGTGGACAGACAGCGTGCGGCAGTTGTTCTGTATGGACACGTGTTAAGATTACAAACTTTTGTCATCCCTGTTTGCCCTGTCCTTATAAGCTACTGCGTTCTTTTCTTGTTATTCTAAGGCAGTTATTTATGTGATCGTGTGCCCCTGTAATTTTTTGTATATAGGTCAGACTCAAAGAATGATTACGTCGAGGAAAATCGACCATAAAAGTCATATTAGATCACTGAAAGAAGAAGTTCCCTTAGTTAATCATTGGGTACTAAGGTTTCAAACCATAGATGATCTTAAATTTTTGGTTATTCATCAGGTTAAATGTGACGGGGGGGGGGGGGGGGGTGATTTTGCTCTCAAATTACGCTGGTTAAAAAAAGGTTTTATTTACATTAGAGATGTGAATCGTGTCCTCCATCGTCTTAACGATCGATTTCGGCTGGGAGGGGGAGGGAATCGTATTGTTGCCGTTTGGGGGGGTAAAATATCGTGAAAAATCGTGAAAAATCGAAAAAACGTAAAATCGCAAAACCGGCACATTAAAACCCCCTAAAACCCACCCCCGACCCTTTAAATTAAATCCCCCACCCTCCCGAACCCCCCCCACCAAATGACTTAAATAACCTGCGGGTCCAGTGGCGGTCCGGAACGGCAGCGGTCCGGAACGGGCTCCTGCTACTGAATCTTGTTGTCTTCAGCCGGCGCCATTTTCCAAAATGGCGCCAAAAAATGGCGGCGGCCATAGACGAACACGATTGGACGGCAGGAGGTCCTTCCGGACCCCAGCTGGACTTTTGGAAAGTCTTGTGGGGGTCAGGAGGCCCCCCCCAAGCTGGCCAAAAGTTCCTGGAGGTCCAGCGGGGGTCAGTGAGCGATTTCCCGCCGTGAATCGTTTTCGTACGGAAAATGGCACCGGCAGGAGATCGACTGCAGGAGGTCATTCAGCGAGGGTTCCGGCGCCTCGCTGAACGACCTCCTGCAGTCGATCTCCTGCCGGCGCCATTTTCCGTACGAAAACGATTCGCGGCGGGAAATCGCTCCCTGACCCCCGCTGGACCTCCAGGAACTTTTGGCCAGCTTGGGGGGGGCCTCCTGACCCCCACAAGACTTGCCAAAAGTCCAGCGGGGGTCCGGAAGGACCTCCTGCCGTCCAATCGTGTTCGTCTATGGCCGCCGCCATTTTTCGGTGCCATTTTGGAAAATGGCGCCGGCTGAAGACAACAAGATTCAGTAGCAGGAGCCCGTTCCGGACCGCTGCCGTTCCGGACCGCCGCTGGACCCGCAGGTTATTTAAGTCATTTGGGGGGGGGTTCGGGAGGGTGGGGGATTTAATTTAAAGGGTCGGGGGTGGGTTTTAGGGGGTTTTAGTGTGCCGGCTCACGATTCTAACGATTTATAACGATAAATCGTTAGAATCTCTATTGTATTGTGTTCCATAATGGTTTAAGACGATATTAAAATTATCGGACGATAATTTTAATCGTCCTAAAACGATTCACATCCCTAATTTACATGTGGCATACTTTTAGTCCCCCGGGGCTGAATGAGCAGGTTGAATGGGCAGCCTTTTTATGAAGGCAACAGTTGATTGGTAGTAAGCTGTATATTTAAGTGTGGTGTACGTTATGGCGTTTAGCTCCGGTTATGTCAACATAGCACCAGTCAGTGCCTTGAAGTTATGAGATCAGTGTGTATTGGATGATGAGATACGTATTCCCTCTCGAAGACTAGCCCCGAAATTCTGTGGGCCTTTCCGAATCGCCGAAGAGTGGGAGCGGTCTCATACCGTCTACGCCTACCCTTCTCCTTGCGCATACATGATGTGTTCCACATGTCATCTGCCTCCTGGCCCGCTGTTCATCAGAGACATTGTCCATCATGTCCTAGTCTCCAGCAGGTCAGCCCAAGGGTCCACTAAACTGAGACTCCCACACCAGTGCATGGGATCAACAAATCCAAATCTTTTCCCTCTATAGTTAACAAGGCATAAACACGGAAATTTTAAGAAAAAAGTTGCACCTATTGCAAGTACACAAACTTTTAAAGACAAGAAGTACTTTCTTCTAGCCTGTGTGGCCCTGGGCACATCTGGAAATATTTGCAATTTGTGCCCTCTATTAAAATGGCCCAGCTAGATAAAACGTGCAAAATGGAGGGTTGTTGTTTTTTTTACAGCGGGTAAAGTCTTCTGAAACAGTTTATCTGAATGGTTAAGGAAAACTATGTGTACTAATTTATTTTAAAATATTTATTATCTGCTTATAACAAACTCACTGCGTTAGTGGAGTACAACAACATTAATAATCAAATATGTCAATTTTAATACAGCATCATAACTATACCTTAAAACTAAGGCCTTTAAGAAACTTTTAAAAACTTAATTGTTTCAGGCAGCTTTTAATCTTGATGTCCATATTCAAAAGCATTTAGATGGATAATGTAAAAGCTATTGTTGTGCATCCCGGCTACGTCCGCTCCACGGCTGGCCCTGAACACCTTGCTCTCCCGTCCACGAGCTCCGGCTGTCCTCCTCCGCAGCTGCAGCCAGTTCATGGCATCCCTGGCTCCCCCACTCTCAGTCTCCCTTACAGGCCTCACAGTGGAGCTCCCATTGGGGATCTACGTCCTCGGCTTCTTCAGCCCTGCCCCTAGGTGCGCACGCAGCCAACCTGCAGCCCTTTAAAGGGCCAAGCGCGGGAAAACCCCGGGAGGCACATGCTGATGACATCACGGAACCACCGTATATAAGGCAGGGATCAGACCCATGATCCCTGCCCTGGCAATCGGGTCGTACACTCCAGTGTTCTCTAGTTTGCCTGTTCCACTGTCTCTTATTCCAGTGTCTCCTGTGTCTTCTGTTCCAGCGTCTCCTGTGTCTCCTGTTCCAGCGTCTCCTGTTCCTTCATCTCTCCATCTCTGGTAGTACCCTTCGGACTGATCTCACGGTACTGACCTCTGCCTGTTCCCTGACTACTCCTGATTGCTACCTGGACCTGACCTCTGCCTGTTCTCCGGATCGCTGCCTGGAATTTGACCTCTGCCTGGCCTGACTACTCCCGGACTGACTACAGGTACTGACCCCTGCTTCGGTTGACCATTCTGGACTGATATTCTGGCCTTGATCCTCGCTATCCACTCAGACCCTCTCTTCTGGTCTCCTGCGACCTCTGGACACTCTTGCCTGAATATCAACCATGCACCCTTGCTCGTAGTGGGCACTCCCCTGCATTTCCTCTCTAGGAGACCCTGCGAGGCCCACCTAAGACCAGGTGCCCAGGTAACCAAGGGCTCAACCTGAGGGAACCCCGGGCTGCTATTGGTGAAGCTCCAGCTAGCCTCTGTCTCCTCTTGTGCTCCGCCTCCTGGTGGCAGGTGCTCTCCGGGTCCGACCAGAGGGCTGTACCAATCCTGCACCAGGCCAAGGGTCCACCTCCAGCACAACAGCTATTGACAGCAAATAAGTGAGAGAGAGAGAAAGAGAGAGAGATGTCTGTCTTTTGCTATTAATATCTGGTACTCCCTGGTGGGTATCTTTCCAGAAGTTATGTTAGAGGTGGAAGGTATCTTAGTATCTGAATATCCTGCTGGTTTATCTGTGTTGTGTTCCGCGGCCGTGGCACTCCACGACCACGGCCCCCTACCTCGTCCACGGCATTCCCTCACCGCGGGAGCCCTGGGGGAAGGCTCTGATTTGGGCCGCCGCTCCCGCGCGGCCTCTGGTGCTGCTCACTGCAGGGGGGAGCCATCCTGCTCCCCCCTCGCAGCGTCCAGCGGGGGAAAATCCAAGATGGCCGCCGCCATCCTTAGGCGCGAGGCCGTGCCTCCTCTACAGATTTAAAGGGACCTAATCCCTTTAACTGGCTTCACCTGTTCCTGACCAGCCTAGGCAGGGGAAGTATAAAGGGAAGCTTCCTCTGATCATTCAGTGACTTGGCAATGTCCTCCAGTGCTGTCTAGTCTGCTTGCTTCGGTGAGTTCCTTGAGCTTTGGATCCTGTTCCTGTTTCGTCTTAGTGTTCCCGGTTCCTGACTTCGGATTGGCTTACGGTGATTCTCTGGTGTACGACTTCGGATTGGCAAGTGGTGATTCTCTGGTGTGTGACTTCGGACTGGCAAGTGGTGATCCTTTGGTGTGTGACCTCGGACTGGTGAGCGACGACCCTCTGGCACTCGACCTAGGACTCCTTCTAGACTACCGTCTCCAAGGGCATGCCTAAGTCCCAGCGGCCCGGGTCCCTAGGGCTTCTCCCGGGGGGACCGCAGGCTTCCAGGGCGAAGTTCCAGTCAGCCCTTGCACCGACACCCTGACCTCTCAAAGGTCCGCCTAAGTCCCAGCGGTCTGGGTCCCTACGGACTCCTCCTGGGGAGACCACAGACTTCCAGTGGTGAAGAAGCTGCTCCTCTTCTCGTCTCTTCATCCGTCTCTGCAGTCGCCTCAGTCGCCAGTGCCAAGGGTCAGCTGGTCCCGTCTTCTGCTCTGCCTCGCCACCCAATGAGAGAACCTACGGATCCTCCGAAAGGTATACTATCCTCCCGTCGGCCAAGGGTTCACAAGCCTGAGCATAACAATCTGTTTGTACCTTGTTGATGTTTTTATTTATATTTTGCTGTTAGCCACCTAGAAGAAGGGATACTGTGGCCTACAAATATGTTAATACATAAATAAATTGTAATAGCAGTGACAAAAAAGAGAGTCCTTCCCCTAAATTTAAAAGAGACTTTTAGTCACATAAATCCAGTCATAGCAGCTGGCTCAAGCCTTAAGAAATTAAAATTAGGAGAACATTTGCCACTAATGCCTGTTCCTCTTCTTATTGCTTTGAAGCAGGGGAAAAAGGCAGGAAAGCCAACCACGTTTGGGGTTTGCAAGGCAGGAGCAAGGATAAAGGCAGCAGAAGTGCAATGCCCGAAACCATAATGTAATCCTTCATGATTATTGCTTCTAAAATAATGGAGGCACTATTTTCAAAAACACTTTTCTGAAGGAGAATCATGTGTCAGATTCCTGAATCAGAAGATATCAAAGAGCTAGTAGCCAAAGAGAATTTGGGAGCTCAAGCTGGTATCATTTTAGCCTCCAGGGGCCATCATCAGGATGGAAATGTTAGTCTTCTTGAAAATCAATCTGCCTTTGCTGTTTCCCAGAATTTCCATGTGAGTGGCAGGACAACTGATAGCACCTTGGAGGTATTTGCTAACACTCTGCCTATCTAGCGATGTGAATCGGGTGCCGGAATCGGTTCCAATTTCGGAATTGTGGACTCGTGGGAAATTCCGTTTCCCACAGTCCGGACATTTTTTTTTTTCGGCTGTCCCGAGTTGGGAAAAAAAACCCCACCCCGACCCTTTAAATCTAATTATTTACAATCCCCCACCCTCCTGACCCTTCCAAAACTTTCCTAAAGTACCTGGTGGTCCAGTGGGGGTCCCGGGAACGATATCTTGCACTCAGGCCATTGGCTGCCAGTAAACAAAATGGCGCTGGTGGCCCTTTGCCCTTTCCATGTGACAGGGGCTATCAAAGCCATTGGCCAGCCCCTGTCACATGGTAGGAGCAATGGACAGCCGGCGCCATCTTAAAAAATTGCGTGGGCCATCCATTGCTCCTACTATGTGATAGGGGCCAGCCAATGGCACTGATAGCCCCTGTCCCATGGTAAGGGCAAAGGGCCATCGACACCATTTTGATTAGTGGCAGCCGATGGCCCGAGAGCGGGAGATCACTCCCGGGACCCCTGCTAAACCACCAGGTACTTTAGGAAAGTTTTTGGGGGGTCGGGAGAGTGGGAGATTGTAAATAATTAGATCTAAAGGGTTAGGGTGAGTGTGGGTTTTTTTTTTCTGTGTGCCCTTTCTTCCCCCTCCCCCAAAATGATAAGAAAACTGCTCGAATATTTTGTGAGGTTTTCCTATCATGACAGGTTAGAAAATATCGTACGATATTTTCATCTGTCAAAAAATTGATGCACATCCCTATGCCTATCTGTCTATCTGCCATACCCCAGTCCCTACATCCTGGGGTGTTCTTGCCACTGTGGATGACTGCTTTGTACTACTCATGGTACCTTGGAGTATTCATGCCACTCTTTATGCTACTTTGTCCATCTATTGGTGCCTTGGGGTTTTTCCTGCCATCTTTGCTGCTTTATTCTCCCTTCAGTTTGCCTTAGAATGCTCAAGCCAATCTTGGTGCCACTTTGCTCTTCTTGTGCTGCCATTGCGGGTTCATGTTATTGTTATTGGTGCCCTCTTTTGAAGCCTTGGGGTATTCTTGCCACTCTTGCTGCTACTTTGCTCCACTCATGGTGCCTTGGAGAACTCCTGCCACTGTTGATACCTCTTTTCCCTTTATGGTACCTTATGTTATTCATGTCACGTTTGGTGCTACTTTGCCACAATCTTGGTGCCTTGGAGTTCTCTCCCCTTCTGATCATGTCTAACCACAAGATCAGAAGGTGAGAGAACTCCATCAATTCTATCATTAGAATTGATTAGAAAGCCCTAATGTTGGTACTTAAAATAGGCTGCATTGCTTTCCCAGTTGATTTTTGTGGAAAATGGAAAAACAAATGGAATGAATAAACATTTTTTTGTTTGAAACAAACCAAACAAATGGAAGTGACTTGCTAAGCAAGTAAGCAAACTGAAAGAAAAATGTTGCCTCTGCACATCCCTATGATTCGGTAGTTGTGAAAGAAGGTTCATGGTACCAGGATCTCAGCCTTTGCTTCTGACTGAGCTGGAGGCCCCAAAGGAAAAGCAAGAAGTAAGTGCCAAAGTAGGCTTAAGAAATACTACTCCTTATTACTAAGAACTGAGAGGGAACATACTTGGGCTTGATGAATCATTAACCAGACCCAATATGAATTTTCTTATGTGCTGTGAAGGCATATTCACATTATGGATGCAATGAGTTTTGGCTTGTAGTCTTCTCCTAACCTTTTTGTCTAAGGTCTTGCTATCCCTGGTAGTGAGTAACAGGAACTAGATCTATGTTATGGGATCTGCCGCACTCCTGCACCCTAGGTTGGCCACTGTCAGAGACAGGATGCTGGGCTAGATGAATCTTGGGCTAACTCAGAATGGTATTCCTATGTACTATGGAGCAGATTTTAAAACCTGTGCGCGGGTGCAGATTTGTTCGCACAACCCAGCATGAACAAATCTACGAACAATTTTATAACATGCGCACGCAGCTGCGCACATGCAAGGGGGTGCACAATTGTGCAACTTGCGCGCAACTTGCGCACGCCGAGCTGCACAGCCTGCCTCCGTTCCCTCTGAGGCCGCTCCGATTTCGGAGCGGCCTCGGAGGGAACTTTCCTTCCGCCCCCCTGCACCTTCCCCTCCCTTCCCCTACCTAACCCCCCCCCCCCCCCACCCGCCCTATCTAAACCCCCCCATACCTTTGTTGAAAAGTTACGCCTGCCTCCTGGAAGGCGTAACTTACATGCGCCCGCCAACAGCCGGCCCGCGATCTCGGGCACAACGCCAAATGGCTGCTGTGCCTGGAGGCTCAGGCCACACCCCATCCCTCCCCACCCAGGACCACCCATGCCCCGCCCCTTTTTGCAAGCCCCGGGACATATGCGCGCCCCGGGGCTTGCGCACGCCACCGAGCCTATGCAAGATAGGCTCAGCCCGCGCAGGGGCAGCTTGAGGCTGCTTTTCGGGGGTTACGCATGTATCTTATGCGTGTAACCCTTTGAAAATCTACCCCTATATGTTCTTTTGTTCTATTAATCATTCTGTATCCTATAATTTTAATTACTGTTATTACCACTATTATGCATTTTTCTTCTCTTTTCTCCTTTTAACCACTTTATATATTACTTTGACAACAGGTGTACAAATTCATTTATAGTTAATAAAATTTCCTAAATCAAAATCTGAGACAATTACCAGTGGGAGAGAGAGGGGAGCAAAAAATACCAGTGTTGCTTCTCTCTTTTAATCTCCTTCCCCCACTGGTGCTTTTCTTCTGCCATGATGTTGGCAGAAGATGTACTGGCAGGTAAAAGTACTGCTCTCTTATGCCTCTGTACATAGGAGGGAGAATGGGAAGAGAGAAGGATCATGAAGTGACTGAACCCTACAACCAGTTGCAGGGATTGGGACGGTTGCCCCGATAATCCTCATCCCCACCCCCTTAAGGATGGTTCTGCCTCTGAGTACCGGCACCTTTCTTTCTAGTAAAAAAAAACCCAAAACACTGTGAGTCCACATCAGTCAGATGCACATATCAATTCTCATATACAATGGATTACCAATTCATCCCCTCCACCATGCAATAAGTCATCCTCTGCATTCCTCATGACCTACTATCAAATCTCCAGAAGCCACTTACAATGAAAAGCACTTTTATTTCATGCAACAGTTTTATATTATGTGTCTTGCGATGTACCCTGCCCCGACCTTTGCAGGATGAGGTAAATAAGTGATTTAAAATAATTAATTGAATTAATTAAAAAAATAAAGATATATTGTTAGTCACTTTCAGACAAGCCAATCCCACATGACCATATAGACCCTAACCCCAGCTATAGCTTAGCATATTCCAAAATACCTAACTATCAGGCCGATACAGTACAGTGCACTCCGGTGGAGCGCACTGTTAGCCCGGGTTTGGATGCGCGTTTTCGACGCACTAGCTTTACCCCTTATAAAGTAAAGGGTAATAGCACGTCAAAAACGCGCGGCCAACCCCCCCCCCCCCCCCCCCCCGAAACTAATAGCGCCCGCAACATGCAAATGCATGTTGATGGCCCTATTAGTTATTCCCGCGCGATACAGAAAGTAAAATGTGCAGCCAACCCGGCACCCTCCGACTTAATATCATAGCAATATTGTCAGAGCCCGCGGGTCAGAAGACGGATGCTCAATTATGCTGGTGTCTGTTTTCCGAACCCGTGGCTGTCAGCAGGTTTGATAACCGACGCCGTAAAAATTGAGCGTCGGCTGTCAAACCCGCTGACAGCCGCCGCTCCTGTCAAAAAGGAGGCACTAGGACACGCTAGTGTCCCTAGCGCCTCCTTTTACTGCAGGCCCTAATTTGCATAGGCCACCCTCCTGAATCGCGTGCCCAGGAGAGTGGCCTGTGTGTGCTCTAGGAGAGTGGGCGCTCGCCGGCTCTCCCGCACGTTTTTCTGTATTGGCCTGTATAGGCTATGAGCATCTCTGCATTTAGTTCTCTGTGACCCATTTCATATGGTTGCTCACCTGTGTCTCCAAAAGACAGTACTCTCTCCCCTTAACAGAAAGGCTGATTCTTTATAGTAGCTCTGTAATTAGCCCCAGCTGTGTCTCCCAGTTATTACCTTATTCCTGACTAGTTCTCTGCAAAGGAATGGAGGAGGATCCAATAGTTAGTGAGAAGGCTGAGAACCAGGGAAACCAGGGTTCAGATCCTGCTGACATTCCTTACAACCTCCAGCAAGTCACTTCACCTTCTATTACCTTAGACATAATCTAAAGAGGCAATTTTCAAATGGATTTATGCATGTAAAAGTAGCTTATAATGCAGCAATTTTCAAACACTCATTTATGAACATAAAATCAATTTAATCACATAAAACCTTTGAAAATGCATTGAAATTTCAAAGGGTTTATGTATGTATAAGTAGCAGTTTTCAAAAGCTCATTTATCCATGTAAATTCATTCAAAAATTACCTCCTTAGATTATAAGCCCTTTGGGGATAGGGAAACACCTTCAGTACCTGAATGTAATCTGCTCTGAAGTGTTACAAAAGGTAGAAATTTAGAAAAAGATATCCAAACTGCATTTCCCAACAGCCCCATACCTCCTGTTCTTTCTGGCTTTTCCATCCCCTCACCAACTCTTTCTCACTTTATCTTCTTTCCTTTATAGCTCTCTCTGTCTTATGGAGACTATAACTGTCCTGTCTCTTCAGGGTGTATCTCAATGAGTAAAACATTTGTTTCATCACAATATATATCTATACAGTATGCATGTATCTATCTATCTTCTATATACTATATCCTATATCTATATATCTATATACAGTATATATAAATGAAGTGAGAAGCTATAAAATCATAGCTTCATAATGTATTATGAGCTAGCTTGGATACCTTGTCACATTTCTTTTTGCTCATCTTCCTATTTAAACTCTCCTTCAGAAGTAGGAAAATTTGTGGAAACTCACAATTTCAACAACTATTTCTAGAATAGAAGGTGAGTGTGCGACCTTCTACACACTGAGCATCTGCACTGAGTTACAGTCAAGTCAAATTTGGAAGCACATAGGATACTGTACATTATCATGTTATTTTTAACACTACAAATCTGTCAGCCTTGCCCTTTATGAAAAATGTTCACAGAGGCATTGCCTGATTATTATTGTAAATTTTGCATTCTTTTTCTTCTTTGGAGATAAATAGATTCTTCTCTGATTGCTGTCAACTGTTGCACTCTATAATTTAAATTCCTGTCTTTGTTTAACAAAAAGGAGCACAATTATATAAAAAGGAATAAAAGGAATGCAGCCTCACTACAGTGAAATATTTTTTTTAGTCACTGTAGAGGATGTGCCAAGAGATACCAGGAGAGACAGCAGGAGAGTGAAAGTAAAGAAATCTTAAATTCATGTTTCAGCTAAAACAAATCATCTTTATCACAAAGAATTAGGTGATACTTAGGTAAAAACCACTTTAATTATAAATTGTAGCAATTCTATTTTATGCAATCTTTTTTAGTAATTGTTTTTATTTTATTGACTTTTATTACTACTAGTAGTAATTTGCATTAACTGATTTGCATTGGTAATTGATTACATTAATTTATTAATATAAATCCTTAGTTGTGCTTGTGGGTTAGACAATGTAGATAACTCTATTATTGATTTATATACTATAATAATTTTTTTTATACAAAATCAACTTAGCATGAGAGGATTGTGGAGGGTAATGTAAGTATGTATATATAAGGATGTGGTAAGTGTGGGGTTCATGTGTGGAATGTATTGAGTTTGGGGGTGTGGGTGTGAGAAGTGGGTTTTTGGTTTGAGGGTAGAGTGAGGGATAGGAGGATGGAGGGTATGTGGAAATGTTTTGGAGATGTCAGTGTGTGCAAGTGAGGTTGTGAATGTCAGTGTGTATGTAAGAGTGTGGGGGTATGGGATTGCATATGGGGTAAGTGAATATGTGTGGGGAATGCTGTGTGCGAAAGTTTGCAGGTGTGAAAGGGGCATGGTTGTCTGTAGATGTGGTGGATGAAGTGTGAGAGATGAGTTTGTGATGTGTATGTATGGGGGAATGTGGGGGGGATATGTGTTTGTAAGAGAGAGAAAGAAAGAGGGAGAGAAACTTTGGAAGGGTATGTGTGAGGGGTGGCTTTCAAGATGCCTTTTGGCACCATCCTTCGCCAGCTGCTTCAATTTGTTTTCCCATTCTCTGCCTGTGTTGTTTTGGTTCAAACTGCTGGAAGAATGGAAGGCACTTTTGAATTGAAGCATGCATTAATATTGTGCAGCCTGTAATTATTTCCCATAGCAAGTAAAGAAGATATTTATTTTGTTTTGAGGCTTAGTTTTGAGGCTTAGTTCTCCAAACATTGTGCTGCAAGTATACTCTCAGTATGGAGAGGCCCCAGCCAGGGGAAATACCACAATTTTTTAAAAGTACCCCATGGGCAAATCCGAACTGGCCATTTTGGTTTTTATCTGCCATCATTTACTATGCAGTGAATAGCAAGTAGACTCGGGAGCTGGAAAATTATGCAGACAAGTTTACCTGGTAAATTTACCCCTCAGTCTCTCTACCACTGCAGTTCCAGCTCTCCCTGTAAAGCAAGTTGTTCAGTGTTTAAGGTTTATGCCTTTCATCTTCAGCTAATGCTTGTTCAAATCCTCATCTTGATATCACCCCCCTCTGGGGCAGCATCAGGTTTGTGGGGATACCACTTACAGAATGCACTTAAATTAGAGAGGGAATGTATATTTTCTGCAAGCTCCCATAAACTCTCAATGGCCCATAACCTTCCACATCTACTAGATAGCATATATTATTTTTCCTTTGTTTGGAATTGAGGATGATCAGATGATATACTCTTCATGTTCCAAGATCCCTGAATGGGGGAGGAAGGAGGAAGGGGTAAGAGGCAGCTCGGAAATGTGTTTTCAGTAAAATGATTTAATAAAGAGAAATGAAATGCTGAACCTATCCCAAGGGACTGGGGCAGCTCTAAATCAAAGGTGACAGGATTGATCTGTCTTGTGATGGGAAATGGCCCAAAATCTTATGGTGCAGCTTCTAGGGATGTGCATTCATTTACAAATGAAATGAAAATCACAACAAAAAAATGTGTTGCTTCATTTTGTTGACAACGCGAAATAGTGATGCCATTGCCAACGAAAAATTTGTCATTTTTATTTTATTTTTGTTGACATTAAAGTCTGGGAGAAGCATTAAACAGCAAAGATTTTTTTTTTCTTTTACTTAATGTCAGACAACTTGGAAAGAGTTGGGAATAGGGCAAGGGGCAGAACCAATCCCTTGCAAGCAGTTTTTCAACCAGCCTATTCCAGCTGGTTTCCCTTTTTTTTTTTTAAGTAGAAACAAAAATTTGAACTAAAACAAACATTTTCTCTCTCTTGTGTGACCAATTTCAGAGTCAACACACAGGGTTTGAAGCTCCTGGAAGTTGAGAATTCCAGATAAAGGTTTAGAAAAGAATTGTGAGAAAGAAACTGTCCTGTCAGTCGTTGGTTCACCACATTGCTGTGCTGCTGCTTACTATGCACTGTGCACTGCAGTGTTTCTAGTAGAAAGAACTAGATGTAATCTTTAATTTTGGACTGATATAGTACACATCAGCAAGGCTAAGAACAGATCAAGTGTGTGTCTATAGGAAAGGTGCACTGTCTCTCAAAGACAATCTTTGTGCTTTCAGTATGCATTGTGCAGTGCCCAGCTAAAAGGATGTTGTGGTAGAATCAGAGGGCTTCAAGCTAAGCAGGCCAAAGGGCATGTACACCATTGCTTGAAAAAAGTCTTTTGTGTTTTTGGAGCTGCGATGAACTGAACTGACAGAGATTTGAACTCATAGTTCAGTTTTGTCCATGGGATTACTTTCTCCATATGACTTGAATCGGGGCAAGTAAATTGAGGTTATATGAAGCCCAGACAATCAAATTGGAGTCAATGATGTAACTGCAGAAGGTTTCCTAACATAAGGTGAATTCCACACTAGTAGGTAGTGTTCTCCATTTTTGGACAATAACTCAGCCTTCCCATTTAGAGTTCCAAGTTAGTAAGAATTTTGAAAGTCAAATCACGACAAGAAGCAATGCCACTGTATTTGCAGAGGTTCAAGGTCTTGGCTTATCACAGACATTTTAGGTTGTAATGGTCAGTTAACACTTGTGTAATGAAAGTGAACCCTTATGCTGTGGCATGGTTGATGAAACCTAGGACGCGAACATCCTAGACCCATATCGACAGCTGATGAACATGCACCAGGTTAGGAAAAAGCCGGACCTTCACCTTTAGCAGCCCGATTCCCTGCAGGTTGAGCCCTTGAGTTCCAAGAGCTGGCAGGATTTAGGTGAGAGATCCACAGGGCAGTCAGGCCTAGAGAGTCCAGAGCTGAGCCAATAGTCAGGGCAGGCGATGGTCAGACAGGAACCAAAGTCAGGCCAAGGGTCAAGGCTGGCAGAGAGCAAGGCAAGCATAGCCGAAGTCCAAAGCAGAGGTCAGTGGCAGATGGCAGGTAAGAGAGTAGTCTGGATCTGTAACAGAGATCAATATCAGGCAGGCAGATAAGGGCCAGGAGAAAGCAAGTTTGGAGGCAAGGCAGGTCAAGATGCACTGGAGAGAGCAAGGTAGACTGTATGAGGCAAGGCAGGTTGGAAAAGACAAGATGGCTGGGCAAGGCAAGTAGATTTCAACGCCTTCTGGAGTATTCCCTGGACTTCAAATTCAGTATCTGGTTCAGATTAGGCTTTGGTTGGACTGGGATGTTGACATGAAGGCCAAGTTAGAAGCATCAGTTTCAATAGGGAAACCTGGAACACATTATGAATTTTCAGCATGGGTGGGAGTTTTAGCTGATAGGCAACTGCCCCTATCTGCCACAGAATGGGGAATGGTCAATGAACCTAGATGCAAACTTAGGGCCTCATTTTCTAAAGTATCGCAGGCCTGCAGGGGGGCGGGGGCCGAAGCTGGGGGGCGGTCCGGCAGCGATCGCACCTCCGCGATGCGATCTCTGCCAGCATCGCGCCCAATAACTACACCATAGAAGGTGTAGTTATTGGGCGCGAAATAGCCAGCGAAAAGGGCCTTACCTTTCCTCTGTGTGCGCCGTTCTCATGGAGTCGGCCCCGGTGATGCCCCCTACTCCTCCTCTTCCGGGACCGACTCCGCCCCAATTTCAGTAGCGCAGGCCTGCGCTACTTTCGCTAGCTATCGCAGGCTTGCGCTAACAGCGCAAGCCTGCAATAGCTTTGGAAAATGAGGCCCACAGTCAATGGCATCTTGAGACTGAGATTCTCTGTAAAATGTTTGGCCTCACTCTGAACAAAAGTATATTTTTGAATTTGATACAATGGAAGCAAAAGGCCTGAATCTAGAAATGGATTTCTCCTTGTTTTTATGAAGTTCTGTATTAATACCTCTCAAGAGGTGTGTTCCTCCATCGTTAGATGTATTTTAATTTTATTATGTCTCTAACCTGTTCACTTATCAGTTTTCCAAGTTATGTGGTCTTTCACTACTTGACCTTCGTGATTTTATTATGTTTTTACCAGTATGCATATACCTCTAACTTTAAATCTTAATAGATTGTCCCCTATAATTTATATATTATCAATTCATTTTATTTTTATTAATATTTTTAAAGAAATTTGTTCTGTATGCATATATCATTGTCCATCACTAATTTATATTTATATTCCATGTTTTCTTTTTCTTTATTTTAGATCATATTTATTCAATATATTATTTTTCATTTTTTAATTTTCCCAAGGTATACTCATAATTTGGATTTTAGCATTTTACAGGAGTTTAACTGGAACGGTTTTTTAGTTTTAATCAGTTCCCATACTATCAGCATATTGCAATCGGGTTTACCTCTCACATACGGGTCTCACGATAGCCACGCCCCCAACAAATGATTGGCTCCGAGGTTCATGTGGTTTTTCAGTGTTTAAATGAGCAGACACGGGGCTTCACGCCCCTTGCAGATCAGAGAAGAGACTGTTCATGCACGCGATGCAACAAAAAGTATGTTTCAAAATGTATTGTGCAAACTCCAGGTTTTAGATTGTTCTCAAATGCCCCCTTTTTTTTGTATGCTACCATGCTTTGTCAGTTGACATTCCGTGCATGTAGTCAGTGTACAGTTAAGCCTTGTCACGGTCCTGCAAACGTTTACACCTTAGTGACACTGCCTAGCAATTGGGAAAAGAAAGTAGTTGAAATACCCAGTCATGATTTAAATTATGGTAATAACATAGGGAAGCAAAACAGCAGCTCGCCGCTCTAAATCCCTCTTTCCCCCCTTTACAAAAAACATAACAACCTTATGGCTTAAAACGAGGCCGCAGTTTATTAAAACATAACCCGAGCCCGCAACTTGTTAATACAACAGTCCAAACAGCAAACCCCCCAATCCACCCTCCATTGTGCTCCTCTTCGCTTACCACTACGTCCCAATGGTACGTCTACTTTGCCCCCCCCCCTCCCGTAGCTTATCCCGCCACGGCACCAGTGAGGGTAAGTGTGTGGCCTGAGCATTGCCGCCCCCCCCCCCCTTGCTCTTTAGGCCTTCCCATGTAGCAGCCCCAAACTACATGGGCATTGCCCCCCCTCCACTGAATACAAAACATTCCAACTTAGGGCTCGGGTTTTCCGCTACAAACAAAGGCAAAACCTTTGCCTTTGTTCCCCCACTGCGGCCCTTCCTACTGGGATTGCTACTCTAATCCTTCCTCCAGGGAATTATTGAATAAGTCCATTCCAATATCCGAAAGGTGCACTCCATCACCCAAAAAGAACCTTCCCAACCCCTCCCATGACCACACGTGCCGAATCCAAAAACCCCCTTGTTGAACCAACCATTTTCCAATTTGTCGATTCAACTTCTTTACCCCATTACGCCATAAAGGCTCTGAGCCATGCTTGAGGCAAATTATAATATCAGACCATCCCACTTTTGTATTTGGCATCTCTATCAAGATTTGCGCCAAATCTTTCCGCATAATGGCCACTAATTTTCGACAAGACATTTTGCCAATATCATTTCCCCCTAAGTGTATAATTAAATTCCTTGGTGCACCCCCGGTATGGACTTTCCCCCGAAGAAAGGAAAGCAATTTCCCCCACACCATGCCCCCTTTTCCGAACCATCGCACAATCCATTGGCTGTAATTCAGGTTCAAGTTTTTGCCATAAGGCCTCTTAGCAGCCCTCCGCCACGCTCAGTGAATGTGAGAATGGCCCACGACCGAAACACATTCTCGAATAGATTCCACCCCGTCAATGTCTGCAAAGCAAAGCACTGTATTAATGATGCATAAGACTCACTGCTCACCTATCCCTACTCATTTCCTTATATAGGACTGGAAAACCGCGGACTTCCAATGACCGAACATTTGAATCCTACTCGAGGACCAACCCAATTCTGCCACCATAGTCACTGCACCGATCCTAAACGAGTGCGTCGAGTACCTCCCTGCATCCCACCCTAAACCTTCCACCGCCCAATGTAACACTCAAGCAAACTGAAAGATGGTTAACAGCAAACCATTCTCATGAACTAAAAAAAATCCCTTGTTTGCTGCCCTGACTCTTACAAAATTCTGCACACACTGCACCAGACACACCACTGGATCTCGCGACCTTGCTAGTGAAATCCAACAACCTCTACCCCATTGATAAGTTTTGGATTTCCTAATGCGCAATTTGACTAGCCATTCGTATACACACATGTCTTGTGCCCGCAAACCATTTCCATCGTCCTGTGTTCTGGATTTTGCCACTAGTTCGCTCAACCGCAAGGCACCAAAAAATGCCAGTGCAAAGGCTACACAGAATAACAGAACTTCGTACCTGGACTGACATACTTCCTCCAAATGTTCTGCTAATTTTATTAGGTCCTGGTATCGTATTGGTTTACGCTGGTCTTCCTTTTGTGCATAACCTCTATTCCAGCCCCTTAAAAACCGCCGCACCATAAAACAGTCCATCGGATCTCTCCAACCCCGTAATTTCTGAAAAAAGGTGAAACCAGCCAATTGGCTTCGCACCGACCCTAACGTGTAACCCGCCCCTTTGGCCAACAAAATAAACGGAACTACCTGTCCCTCTGATACCTTCCCACCTTCCCACCCCAAAGTCTGCAGAAAACGAACTGCTCCTCTGCCTGACATATATGCTTTCCACGTCGCCAGTGCCAATGATTGTCGTATCAAGTTCCAGGCGGCATCCTGCCGAGCAGCCACAGGTTCTCTGGGAAGACCTCTCCTTGCAAACATGCTTGAGGAGCCTCGGCCCTGAAGACGTCCCACTTAAAATGAGAAAGAGCATCGGCAATCAAATTCAAGTTTCCCGGCACGTGTCTCACTCGTATAGTCACATTCCAACGTAAGCATAGAAAAACCATTTCCCTGAACAGCCTAGATACCTGTAAACATCTTGCTGCCTGCCTGTTAACCACTTGAACCACCCCTAAGTTGTCGCACCACCATTCCAGTTTTTTATTCTGTAGCTCCTTCCCCCAAATTGTCAAGGCTACTATGATAGGCAACAGCTCCAGGAATGTGATGTTCCACGTCAACCCCTCCTTAACGCATCCCTCAGGCCATGCTTCTGCACACCACCTCCCTTGGAAATATAAACCAAACCCGCATGCTCCCGCTGCATCAGAATATAACTCTAAATCCTCATTGGAAACTTCTGCCTCTTGCATCAGGCACACCCCATTGAAAGAATCCAGAAATCTTTCCCATACAGCCAATTCATCCTTCACGGCCCAGGTGACCCGAATGAAATTATGTCCTGCCCGTATGCCCACTGTCCAGGCTGACAACCTATGGATGAACGCACAACCCATCAGTATTACTCGACAGGCAAAATTCAGGGAACCGATTAGCGATTGCATTTGTCTTAGGGTCACTTTCTTCGCACACCGTACCAACCGCACTACTTCCTGTAGTTGACGTACTTTATCGGATGGTAAATGGGACACCATGTCTACCGAATCTAATTCGATACCCAAAAACGTGAGCCTAGTAACCGGCTCTTTGGTCTTATCCTGGGCTATAGGCACACCTAAAGACTTTGCTACCTCCAAGAAGCCTGTCAACTGACACTGGCATACGTTAGACTCACTGGCCCCTACAAATAAGAAATTGTCTAAGTAATGTAACATGCTCGAGCACTCGTTAAACTTCATTGTAACCCATTGTAGAAAGGTGCTAAAGGCCTCGAACAATGCGCACGAGACCGCGCAAACCATGGGCAAACAACGATCTACAAAGTAACCCCCGTCAAAGAAAAACCCCAATAAAGAAAAACAACGTGGATGTACAGGTATCAACCGAAACGCCGATTCCATGTCCGCCTTGGCTAACATTGCTCCAGCCCCTGCCGCTTGTACCAAGGCAATAGCCTCGTCAAACGAAGCGTATTTTACAGTGCAGTCCTGTCTTGGAATAAAATTTTTCACCGATGAACCATCTGAGTATGATAAATTCAGGATCAATCGGAACTTACCTGGGACCTTCTTCAGGATAACAGCTAAGGGTAATAGATGCATTCTGCTGAATGGCTGATCCCCAAATGGCCCCACGATCCTTCCTAATGATATTTCCACCCTCAACTTGTCACGTACCACTTCCGCCAATTTATCTGCTGACCTTGCATTTTTTGCTCTCCCCCCTGAACCCGGACCTTCATAAGGGATGATGAACCCCTCACTAAACCCCTCCCTCAGCAAAGTAGCTGCGCCTGAATTAAGATAACCCTGCAGACCCACTAGTAAGGCAGAGAGCACAATGGGGGACTCTGCCTTACGAAACAATTCTTCACAGTTTACTGCCCTTGGTAAGGGCAGTGTTCTGACCTTGGGCACATTTGGTAGTGAGGTGCACACCCCTACAGGAAGAGCATGCGTGCCGGAATTTGCATTCCTGGAACAAGCATGAAAGCTTGTTGAACCTCCAACAGACGTCCAATCTGGTTCCCAAGGCTTGACCACCAAGTTCAGGTTTCTGGTTAAATCCTGAACCTTGAAAGGAACTACCCTTAGCTCCCCCACCCACTGGCGCTATTGCACTGCCACTTCCTACCCCGCTTGGACCCCATCTTTTGATAGTCCCGGTGCCCTTGTTGGTCATCTGTGTTAGCTACAGATGAATGTCCTGGGTTCCCCACGACATAAACTTATTCCCAGCCATTTTATCTATACATTTTTCGTTGTAGTTGAGCCACGCCCAACCATCACAATCTCAGAAAGCTCCTAAGATGCTATCCGCGTAGGACAGCAACGCTCCGTACTGCGTTGCATCAAAATGACTAACAACACTGGCAAGGCGTAAAAAACCCCTGACCCAGTTCACAATGTTCTTTGATATTTTTGGACCCATTCCTTCGCTTCTGTTCTTCTTCTTCTTACTCTTCTTTTTGTCCCTTCTCCTTCCTCTTCTCCCTTCTAATAACTTAAATATGTCTACAAACTTATGCCTGCGAATACGCTTTACCAGGTGCTTTGGCACTTCCTCCCACAATTCGGTCAATGATGCTAGGGCGGGGTGTCCCATGTCCTGCCTGGGACCATCCCCTAAGGCAGAGCTCCTGACCATATCTGCGCTACTAGAACTAGTCGAAGATGAAGAGGAACTAGATGACCTACTGGTTCTGGACCTCTTCCTTTTCTTAGCCCGCCCCCTGCTGCTCCCAACATCACCGCTTCTTGGCATACTGTTCCCATGCCCAAAGCACCGCTCTCCTTGGCTCCTGATGCGCATCTGCTCTGGAGCTGTTCCCTGCTTCGCTGCACTTCTGTCATTCCCGGCCTGGACAATTCTCTCCTCGCCTCACACTCCCGGTCTCTCCAAGCCTCTTGCCTCGATGATCCCGGGGCTGCGTCATCTTCCAAGCCTGAAAGAAATCCACCTACCCCGGATGCTCCCTGTCTGGCTTCTGGAAAGTTAACTTCTCTCCTCTCGCCCCCAGCAACTCCCAAATGGTGGCTCTGAGCTCTGCTGCGACCACTGGGAGCCCGACGGGCCCAGTCCTCCCCATGGAAAAAAGCCTCTCCTGGTGAGGCGCTGGCCTTGTAATGTCACCCTCCAATGCTTTCCTCCCTCCTGCCTGTATCACCTTCCAACCTGCGTGTACCCCCCAACCCCTGCCCCATATACTGCCTAATCAAATCCGCAACTAGTGCAACTGGGATGTACATCTCCTGTCCTCCATATGCTTCCCCTGGGCCCCGCATGGAAATGGGGGCCATACTAGTAGGCCCACACCCTGTTCTGGTAGCCCTACCCTGACGCCCGTTAACCTTGCATCCCTGCTCTGAAGCATGTGTGGCCGGATGCTTGCCTTTACCCCTCCCCTCCTTGGACCTGCCTCCTGTGCCCTTCTTCCCTTCATCAGGAATAAGGAACTGCTCCTGCCCTCCCAATAAGGGCATGTCCCGCCCCCTCACCCATGGGCTCCTCCCCCTGCACCTTCGATCGTTCTTGCTCCCTCGCGCTAAGAGAGCCTGACCAGGGGGGGCTGACCTTTGCTGCATGCGAGCCTTGCTGCGCTTACCAGGTCCACCAAAGCCTCAGGAGGAGGCCTCATCAACTCCTTCAGTCATCGGGCCTCACAGCCACACGGGATCGACCCGCAGCGCAGTCAAAATTGTCTCAATGCCGGGCTAACGCTCCTCCCCCGTATCAGGACCAGCTGAGGCAAACTGTGGGTCTTCCTCTCCGCCGGATGAGGCTAATGAGCACAGCTCTGGTAAGGGGGAAATCGGCGCCATAGGGTCCTCCGGTTCAGGACCACTCTTGCCGGACTCGTGGGGGGGAGGGGGGAAGGCCACGAACAGGGTATGGCACGCACTGAGAGAGCAGAGGCTGCGCCGGCCGCAGAAACAACAAAATTGCCGGGTCTTGGTGCACCAACCGGGTCCCGACTGGGGGGGGGAGGTCCGGGCCCGTGACCACAGCCTTGCTCCCTGTGGCCTGACGAGATCGAGTCACGGGCGTCCCGCATGAGCCCACAGCTTGCCTGGCCTTCGCTCTCTTCATGCTGCCACTTACGAGACGGTTCTCACGTGGCTAAAATCAGAAAGCCGACTGGCAAAAAACAGTCAGGAAGGACAACCAAGCAAGAAGCAGAATTCTGCCACTTGCTTCGCTGTTTCTGCCAACTGCCAACTCTCCCCCCCTACACTCTGTTCTCGTAACCCCCAGCAGCAAATGGCAAGGCAGCAATTCAAAAATTGCTGCCGTAGCCAATGCCTGCCTCCGCATCCCCCACCTACCCACCCCCACCCTCTCTAAGCTCTCTGCCCCTTGTGCCCATGTTACCTGCAGCAGTGCAAGACCAGCTTGCACTGCTTACTATTATTTTAACTAGTATCGCTATCAAGTAAAGGAATAGCAGTAATTTTGCACCTTAAATTGAATAGCTTACACTTTTTTCAGCATAGTCTAAAGGTGTATGATTTGACTACTATTGTTGGTTTTGTTTTAAATCCCTAAGATGCAATGAATTTGAGAACGAATCAAAGCACTATTATGAAAGTGGAATCCTTTTCAGTGCAACCAGACCACAAGCGGTTTTAATATGGAGTTTAAAGTTGAAAACGTTTTTTAAACTAATAGGACAGTTTAGATGCTTTTCCAACAATGCGCTCACCCACGTCGGTAGCTCCATTATTCTTATAACGTACTCCATATGGTTTTACCTACATAGGCAGGATTCTATCTGTCCTATTTTTAAGTTTAATATATCAAGCTGCATCATTCTTTTAGTATTTTATTGATATTTCACTTTTTATTTAATACATATTTATTTTTATATATTTTTTAATATTTCAATTTATTTTTTATCATTATATTTTCTTGATTCTTAAGGTCAAATGAATAATTGTTTATATATTTTCATTTTTATATGTATACCTTTATAGACCAATCATTCAGTGAAACAGTGCCATCAGACCACACGCATATCCATTGCATCCAGGTAAAACTGATATCATCACTCTAGTAAAAATATTAGACTTTTGTATCACATATCTTTGCCAATCGTTTTTAAAAAAAAGTTTTTTTAGTACAAATATGTTTCAAGCATCATGTTCAGTCTTGACATCATCATCGTCAAACTATTTGTTGTTGAAAGACCACAATCCATGTATACTCTTCACTGTTATGATTCTACCCACAGCTGGAGCTGCAGGTAGCCTCTCACCTCTTTTTTTCAGCTCCTTTTGTGGCCCGGAGGCTGCTGATATCCTCTCCATGCATCTGGAGCCGCCTGGGTGCTGCCCTTGCAGCCAGGAGGCCGCTGACAGCGTTCCTATGCAGCCTGGAGGCCACCAACGTCATCCTCTCCCCTCCGGGGAAGAGGCCTCCACCGTCGGCTTCTTTCCTGCGGCAAGGACCCGCTCCCAGCCTCTTCTTTGCAGCTTGGACGCCGCTGCTCCAGCATCGGGGCCTGTTTCATGGCCCAGCCCTGATCCTGCACTGTGCCGCGGCAGGGACGCTGCTCTCCAAGGTCCTTCCCCTTCCTCTTTAGGCGCGAGGCTGCGCCTCTCTTCATTTCTTAAAGGGCCCACGGTGGGAGTATCCTGCGGCCCCTCCCAATGACTTCATCTTGGGTGTGCCTGCTTCAGCCCTATAAGAAGGGCCTGTCTTCATTGCTTCATTGCCCAAGGAGCCAGTCCTCCTTAGGACTCTTCTTCATTCCAAGCTTCTCCTAGGCACTCTGTTTCATGTTGGAATTCCATGTCTTCGTCTTTATCTTCGTAAGGTCTCTCGTTGGATCCGGTCTCTTCGTCTGTCCAGTTCCTGATGTTCCGATGTCCTTCTCTTCAGATTTCCTGATGTTCCTGATGTTTCATCCTTCAGATCCCCTGAAGTCCTGATGTCCTCTTCTCCTGATGTATTCACGTCCTGATCTTCTTTTATCCAGATGTCCTTCACCTCAGCAGTGCAAACCTCTGGAAGACCCCTGTATTTAATCCTCCAAGCTTCAGGTCCCATACTCTGAGTTCTACTCGAGCTCCTGCGCTGAGTTCTTTTATTTTCTCCCAGTCCTTGGATCCTGAGGTCCTTCTCCCTATCCTGGATCCTGTCCAGGTCTTCAGAGCTCCTTGCGCCTGTCTCTGTCCATGACTAAGAACTCTACCTAAACATGTTCCGTTTCAGTGTGGTCCGTGCCTTGCCTTGACTGGCTATGGAGGGCGCACCTCGGTACAGGCCTCGCCAGAGTCTTCGTCTTGAAACCCTCAAGCAACCTGAGTCGGGAACCACCAGTGTGGTCCATGACCTGCCTTGACTGGCTGTGTAGGCCGCCTGGTATGGCAGTACCTATTCAGAACTCTTGGTTTGTGACTCCGTTTGAGTCCTTCAAGTATCTTGGAATTCCATCTTATCTTTCAAGTAATTCTGCATCTTTAAGCAACCTGTGACTCCATCTGAGTCCTTCACGTATCTTGAGTCTTCATTTTAATCTTCAAGCACTCTCCTGAATCTCGTCTCAGCCCTTCAAACCTCCTGAGTCTCATCTCATCCTTCAAGTATCCTAAGTCTTCGTCTGAATCTGTTCTTTCCAGCCCTCAGCCTCTGTTCGTCCTTTTGCATCTGCCATTCCATACGGCAGGTCTGAAAGGGTTATCGAGTAGCCAGAGGGCTACTCCAGAGGCAAACATTGCATTGCTGGGTCTCTTCAATGCATTCAGGCTCAGCAGAGGCCAGGGTCCTGTATCTCCAGCTTGTCCACCCGTGCTTGGACACTCCTCGCCTGCCTCGGCGCTTATCCAGAGCTCCTCTGTGGTTACTTCGTGGCCTAAGAGTACACAATCTTTCAGAAATGGGACCGCCTCCAGCGTTCCCGTAACATTCACATTCATATACAAGTTTATATGTTACCATTTTATTTGTTGTCTGCAATGTTATGCTTTTTATTATTTTTTAATTTAGTTATTTATGCTTGTTTATGTATTTTAGCCCCTGAGGCAGTCCCAAATGTAAGGGGCGAAACTTGTCCAGAGTCGGGCTCTTTTTTAGAATCATGTCTCCATTGAATAAAAATGATCTGATTGGACATCTGGCATCTATTTCACTTTGTTACCCTCATGGCATTAATAGACAGCCTTCCTTGTTGTTTTCTTGGTCCTCACTCTGAACTTTACCTCAGGATATCATCTGCAAAGTAATGGACAGATAGAACGAGTCAACCAGATCCTCAACAGCTTCCTAAGGGCATATGTTAATGAGTCCAAGAAAGCAAAGAGGTAGGCGATCTATGATAGCCATCAGGAAAACACAAAAGAAATAGATGCCTCTATCTTTTTCTAATGTTTTATTAAACCAGAGACGTGTTCGTAAAATGCCCGACTCAGGCCGAGTTTCGCAGCTTAGACTGTATGCGGTGCGCTACTCGGAAAGTTGGGTACAAAATTATTGATCACTGGATGAGACCAAATTGTTATGTTTCATCTTTGATTCTGAAGTGTTCAAGCCTCTGAGGCAGCGGCTACTAAGCTGCAAAACTCGGCCTGAGTCGAGCATTTTACAAACATGTCTCTGGTTTAATAAAACATTTGAAAAAGATCGAGGCATCTATTCCGATATGTTAATGAGTGCCAGGTTGACTGGGCTTCTCTTCACCCATGGGGAGTGTTCTGTCACAACAATCAGGTGGGGAGAACTTCTGTGTTCCAGATGCTTAGCCATAACAGCTCTCTCAGCTTTAATTGTGGTGCCAACCAGTGCTTCTTGTCAGCTTGATTGTTAAACCAGCTAGCCGGCACAGTAAGCAATTAATGTGTTCTGTGCCAGAGATCTTTGAGATTGTGACCCATGGAATTTGCTGCTGGAGAGGAGATGGATGGCAGAACTAGGAGTGGCACCCTAGGGTGACAAACAAAGACTATCTGGAAGGGTGAAGACATAAAGGGGTAGATTTTTAAAAAATGCGTGTTCGCGTACTTTTGTTGGCGCACCAGTCGCAAACAAAAGTACGCTGGATTTTAGTAGATACGCTCGTAGCCGCGCGTATCTTCTAAAATCCAGGATCGGCGCGCGCAAGGCTGCCGATTTTGGGCAGCCGGCACGCGCCGAGCTGCGCAGCCTGCCTCCGTTCCCTCCAAGGCCGCTCCGAAATCGGAGCGGCCTCGGAGGGAACTTTATTTCGCCCTCCCCTCACCTTCCCCTCCCTTCCTCTACCTAACCCACCCCCCCGGCCCTATCTAAACCCCCCCTACCTATGTCCACGGATTTATGCCTCCCGGAGGGAGAAGTAAATCCACGCGTGCCAGCGGGCCGCTGGAGCGCCGAGACGCGACCCGAGGGCGGTTCTGGAGGGCGCGGCCATGCCCCCGGACCGCCCCTGGCCTAAACCACGCCCCTGGGCCTGCCCCCAAAACGCCGCGTCGATCGGCCCCGCCCCCGACACGCCCCCGACAAAAAACCCCGGGACTTACGCGAGTCCCGGGGCTCTGCGCGCGCCGGCAGGCCTATGGAAAATAGGCGCGCTGGCATGCAAGGCCCTGCTCGCGTAAATACGGGCGGATTTACGCGAGCAGGGCTTTTAAAATCCGCCCCAAAATGATTTGTACAATGCATAACAAGCTAGGTAGAGAGTTCATTGTACAAATCAACTCCTCTTGTACCTTTCCTCAATTGAAAAGACAGAAAATGACCCTGTTAGTTTGCTCATATTACAAAGTTAGTGCAATAAGCCAAAAGTATTTGTTCTGTCATCACACATACTATTCAAATATGGTCAACAGCACTTGTCCAACAACTCTACAGGAATCAATGAAAAGTCTAGCTGTTGTAAAACCTTATAAATGTCTTTCAAGACCACAAATGAGTCTTTTAGATCTGCATACTTGAAGAGAAATGGAATGTTACCCTACAAATAGCTAATAAATAGCATGAAGCACACCCACTGATATTCTCTATCCAGCCGATATTTAGAAATCACAGCTTCATCTTATCTAAAAACTAAAACTTTCATTGTTTTAACATCATTCTGACTAAGCATAAGAATTACCTGCAGATACCTTACCCATTCATGTTCTCCAGAGCACCAGAAAACCAGGTCTTTAATTTCAGAGAGAAAGAGAAGTATAACCTGGCCTTGACCCTCAGGAACTTGCAGCAACCAGGATGTCTACCAACACTCGGGATCTAGAGGTTAGACTAATGCTAAGTCTTCACAAGCTACTGGCAAGAGGTCAATCAAGTACAAGGAAGACAGGAAGCCCTGAAAAGTCATCTTTCACTCTAAGGAAGTGGATATCTTTGTGCATAATATAATCTCACATTTCTCAGAAGCAACCACCACTTCCTACTTTGCATGACATCTACCTTCAGATAGCAACAGGATTCCTGGAATTGTTTTATACAGATATGGATACATTTTTTATGAAAAATATCAAGCAAAATGAAGTAATGCTACATTAAAGGTATATTGTAAATTGCATGAAATACATGATAACTCATTGGAGAGTGTGTATTTTATAATGTATGTCTTCAAAAGCCATGTCATGTCAGACCACTATCTTTTCTTCCTAGATCAGTGCCTCAGATTGGTGAATTAGAAGAGGGTGCTTCACAGAATTGTGAAGCTACTGAAAACATCCGTTTGGTTGACAAAGGAATTCCTATGATATTCTCATTTATACCACTTCTTTCTCAGGTCTTATCTGTCAAACAAACTCTTTACAAGTGAGGACGAGGTTACAAATGAAGGTCCAAGTGAATGTAAAGCATGGAGGAAAAGTAACTCCCTCTGCTGAGAACAGGGTTCCAGTTTTGTCCAAGTCACATTCTTCTCTGGCTGTGTTATAGAAGACATAGGCCAAGAAAAGTACTGTAAGTTAGTCTGTCCTTGATTTTAATTTTGAGATGAGTGAATCATTTCTAGAAGTGGGCACTGGAGGTGCCTGGCTAACAGTGACAAGGCCACAGAATTGTAGTCTAAATCACCAATGGGTTTCTTGCATCCACTGCTAACAACTTGCCACCCTCTGGCCCATATCATCATTAAACCCCATAAATATGACAACAAATGTTTTAAAACAACACTAGAAATCAAATTACACATACACAGAGTGTTTCTCTCTCTCTCTCTGTTTTTCTTTCTTGTCCTGCCTCTCAGCTTTAATCCTAAACCAATAAACAATTCTTTGAAGCAGCCCCCTTTATAGAACTGGTGACAAAAGTGCTACTTGTTGCCATCAATCATTTTCATTTGCATGGAACTGGCTGGAAGCTTTGTCTAAAATAGAGCTGCTGGTAAAAACGCCAATGAAATTGGTCTCTTGTAAAATTGATGAATTTTGCAAAATTTTTGCAAAATCTGTCAAAATTCCAACCAAACAAAATTTTAAATATTTGTACATTTCTAGTGATAAGGATTCTGGTTTCTGGTTTCTACATCTCTCTTATGGGTTATATCAGAGGCGCTACAGGCAATGGTCAGAGCTATCACTTATTCTTCAGCACTTATATCAGTCCTTTAGATCAACAGCTCTTTTTCAGTCAGATCAAAAAATCAGGCATGGCAATAGTGCTTCAGAAGATGTGGTTGGAAGGAAGAAAAGCTCTCTACATCCATGGGACTATTAACTCCCTTCCCTTTGTTCACCAGTACAGATTTGCTTCCCCCTTCTTATTTCTCTCCTGATGCTGTATTTCTAAGTAGTTGTGCATCTTATAAGAGGACACTAGAGTGTACTGAAGACCTGCAGAGTGTTTAGTGCATAGCTGTCTATTTGTGGTGCATCAGTGTCAGTGGGTGTTGTGTTATATGGATGTCCTCCCTGGAGTTTTCCTGCTTTCCACTGAGTGAGATGTAATAGTTTGCTGCCTTATATCTTGATGTGGGTGATAGACACATAGACAGAGGACAAATTTGTAATCCTAACAAGAATGTGCAGAGATGCAAGGAAGCAAATTTTGCCAAATTTAGACCATATTTGACAGTTTTGCTGATGTGTCTTAGGTTTTCTTTTTTGTTTGTTTGTTTTTGCAGTTTTGCAATTGTATGTGCTTGCGGTTATGTCTCAGGTTTGGGAATGCTTTTGACAAGATGTTTGATGCTAGTTTGACAGAGCATGGATGAGATTTAATTATCTGATTCTATCCTGCCATAATCAAAAACACAGAAGACAGAGCATACATTACAAGAAGTTGCTGAACATATTAAAATTTCATGAAAGAGAAATGAAGGGACCATCACATCCAAATGCTAATGAAAAGCATATTAAGTTAATCCATTTAAAATGTATCACCTATTTGTTTGCTGGCCCTTATTTCTATGTATTCAAGTAGACTAAGGGGTGATTTTCAATAAGATTTAGGCACTTAAAACTATGCTTTACATGCATAAATTCACTTTTGAAATAATTTATGATATATCCTACTTTTACACGTGTAAATCATTTTAAAAATTATCCCCATTGATGGTAACCCTGTTGCTTTACCGTACTCATGAAAGTGAAAAAAATCAAGAAGTACTGCAAGACATTACTCAAATGGATTGCTATTACAGATAGGTGTGCAATCTAAGGTCAGTCTTGAATACCACAAATTTGTTGATTCATTGTGAACTCCTGCAAATCGGGTAAATCTGTTGAAAATCTGGTGCAGATTTGCAATTTCAATGAATCAACATCAATTTTTTTTTTAAGAAGGAAAGTTTTCCTTTCTTACAGGGTCTTTTATCAAATCGCATTATGCTGTTTTTCGCATGTGAAAAATGTCTTAACGCATGTGATAAGCACCACAACGCATGGAGCAATGCAAATTTTTAAAAGGGGAGGGACTGGGGAGGAGTTGAGTGTGGGATTTCTGCAAAAGTGTGCTGGCTTCATGAAGTCATAACACACGATATTGCCAAAAATAGCTACACTTTTTCAATTATGTTAAAGTGTGTAATATCATGCTCATAATGCAATTTGTGATTTCTTGGCAAATACTATTTTGGGCATTTTTGGGCTGGAGGGGAAAGGGGGGAGAGAGGGAAAGAGGGATAGAGAGACCCTCTGGGAATAGCACCATCATAAGCAGCTATTTATGCTACTATAGGAGGCCCACCTAGTAACTCGAGGTGAGGTTTAGGTAGTAGTGTAGGGGTTAGGGGCCACACAAAGATGAGATTTGTACAATGTTCTCTCAACCTGGCTTGATATTACCCAGGTAGAAAGTCCATCAAGCTAGGTTGAGAGAACATTGTACAAATCTCATCATTATGTGAGTTTCCTCACTCCGAAGGACATCAAATCTTCACAAGAGTGAACTGTTATGTTCGTACGTCTCACTCTGCATGTAAAAGTGGCCCCTAACCCCTACACTACTACCTAAACCTCACATCGAGTTACTTGGTGAGCCTCCTATAGAGATATAACTAGCTAACTACTACAAGGATCTGATTTCATTTTTCATTAATAAATAAGTAGGGGGCACTAGTGTGCCTCATATAAAATGGGCTTTGGAGTGTAAAGTTTGACAATATCAACTTTATTTTTTGAGAGAGAATTGTATTTATTTATTTTAGAAGCTTTTTTTGCTGCGTTATCCAGTGTTCTAGGCAGCTTACATCAAAACAATCATAAAACCATAGACTAAAAATGATTATAATTTACCAAGCAATTATACATTTGATTCCTATCTTGATGATATGATTCTAATAATGGCTGCCATGTTTCATCATCATTGCTGAAAAGAAAACAGACTCAAATCATTATAGCATTTCATAGATGTCATTTCCTCTTAATAAATGACTTGTCTAAACAAGTGAGCCTTCAATTATTTCCTAAATATAGATCTGCATGCCTGCTTTCTTAAGCTATTTGAATCTGATTCCATAGTAATGGACCTACTATCAATAGGATTCTATTGTAGAGATGAGCTTAGTTTTTCCATGTCGGGTCGGATTTTGGTTCGGGCGCTTCATTGAAAAATTTTGTTTTCCCGCGGATCGTTTTTTGGCGGCATGGCCATCTTGTGCTCCTACCATGTGACAGGGGCCGACCAATGGCACTGGTAGCTCCTATGACATAGTAAGGGAAAAGGCTATCGGCACCATTTTGAATACTGGCAGCCGACGGCACGAGTGCAGGAGATCGCTCCAGGACCCCCACTGGACCACCAGGGACTTTTGGCAAGCCATGACTTGCTTGGTACATTTAGTAAACATTGATTTTCAGACCTCAGGCTCCTAGATGGTTGATAGATTTTTAAGAGTGCTGATGCATAATGGAGCAGCATCATTAATGGCATTGAGTATCATGGAAACCATTTTAAACTGGATGCACTGCTCTATTGCGAGCCAATGTAAGGTGCATACCACTGGACTAATATGTTCAACTCTACTGGTACTGGTTAAAATTCTGGCTTATGAGTTTTTAATTATTTGTAGGCATTTAGGGCCAGATACATTAAGGCTTTTCTCCCATTTTGTGTCTATGGGAAAAACCCTTAGTGAATCCCTTCGTGAATTAGGTACATAGTGAAGTAAGCTCAAATAAATAAAATTAACAATATGCTTGTTATCACAAGAGACTGGGGTATAGTTCAAGACGGATGTCAGTGGGCATCGAATTCCAGTGGTGAGGACCGGCGATGGATAGGGCTCTGTTTCTGGTGGAAGTGAGGTGAGTGTGTTTGGCGGGGGGGATGGATAGGATGCCAGTGTTAGAGGATCTGGTGAGTCTGGAGGGAGTGTGGAGGCATACGGACTCGTCGAACCATTGCATATCTGGGTTGTGAAGGGATTTGTGTATTAAGGTGAGGGTCTTGTATAGAATTCTAGATGAGATGGGGAGCCAGTGTAGGTCTTTAAGGATGGGGGTGATATGATTGCATTTATGTGAGTTAGTGAGGATGCGTGCGGTGGAGATTTGGAGCATCTGCAGTGGTCTGAGGGAAGATGTAGAGAGTCCAAGGAGGAGAGCATTGCAGTTATTGATTTTAGAGAAGATTATTGCTTGGAGGACTGTGCAGAAATCAGTAAAGTGAAGTATGGGTTGGAGTTTTTTAGTACGTGGAGTTTGTAGTAACAGTCTTTGATGGTGGAGCTGATAAATCTTTTGAAGCTGAGGTTGCAATCCAGTGGATCTATATTATCATCATAGATATATTATCATCTATATTATCATCATATATATTATCATAGATATATTATCAATCTATATTATCATCATAGATACAATATTGTAATTCTAAACCAGCCAGGAGTTTATTTGTTTGCTTGTTTATTTATTGAAACTACTTCTGCCTTTAATAACATTGTTAAACTAAGCAGATTACAAAAGAAACACATAAAACAATATTAAACAGAAGTAACATGTAAACAATATATAAAATTCACATAAAAGAACATGTCTCACTAAACAATGCTGCTTTTACAAGTTTACAAAACATTTTAAAATCTGATAACTCTCAAAAGGAATCAGGTAAACTATTCCAATGTGTGACACCCCTAATTGATAGTGCCCAAAGCCTATTATCCTGTTAATGTATATCCCTCACAGATGGCAGAGATAATAGCTTCCAGCTGAGCGCAACACTCTAGCCTGGACATACTCAGTAAACAAATCAGTTAAATACTTTGGAGCTAGACCATGACCCACTTTATATATAAGTGTCAAAGTTTTGAACTTAATCACCAGGTAACCAATGGAGCTAATATAATAATGGAGTAACATGTTCTCTCCACGGGATGTTTAAAACCAGTCTAGCTGCAGAATTCTGCAAAAGCTGTAATGCTCGGGTCTTATTTCCAGGGATCCTGGGTATAAAGAATTACCGTAATCCAGCAATTTCATTATAAAAACTTGGAACAAAGTACAAAAATCTGACTGATCAATCAGAGGCTTAATGTGTCTAAGCTGCTTTAACTTATAACCTGGCCTTAAAATTGTATGTATCTGTTTCCTAAGATTTAAAGATGAATCTAGGTAAAACCCCAGATTTCTGATATGCTCAACAAACTCAATATTCACATCCCCAATCGATATCCTAGGAAAACCCTCTGGCCATGGTTTATGTGAAAACCAAACGACCTTGTTTTTCCTAAGTTTAGGACAAGGGCATTCTACTGCAGCCAGTTAACAACATTTATTAAACAGGTAGGAATCAGGTTAAATGTAACCTGATAATCAGTGTCAACCTGAAAATACAACTGAATGTAGTCCACAAAAGCCTTAAAGAAGATATTAAAAGAAGGCATAAATATAAGTTAAATAACATGGCAAAGAGAGAGAGAGAGAAGCTTTGAGGTATACAAGTATCCACTGGATAACAAGATGATAGCTGTGCATTACATCTAACCTGTTGCACTCTATCAAGGAGACATGAGTTGAACCATTTCAAAATAGATCTTGTCATTCCGATCTGGGCCAGAATTGTAGAGGTCTGTCCTGGTATGACAGTGCGGCTGAAACCAAGGGTGACAAACTTAGTCTGTACCTGCTAATAGACTAGTCTTTACCTTGATAGCTAGTATGTTCCTCTGGCCCAGCAGCTCGTGTGTGGGAGTAATTAATTTCTGCACCATGTTGCCTGTGACTTGATTGACTGCGCTGAGATCTATGAAATCTGAAGAAGTTCTGCAGCGGTTTTTGAGGCCTGAGAGACCGGTACAGCTGGAGAAGGCTTGGTGCTCACTTTTTGAGCAGGAGAAGTGGCGCAGAAATCAGGACCCTCATCCATCAGGTCAACATTCTGCTTGCCCCACCTGAATAATCTCCCACTGCGGTAGGCCACTGATAATTTTAACTGACTAGGCGGGTATATCCTCGGGTTGGGGAACAAGTCAGAATTATCCACAGAGGGAAGAACAAAAGATCCAGGCCAGGAAATTAAAAAAAACCCAAAAAACATTAGAGTATGAGGATAAGGAGTGCAAGCTGATGTATACCTGATGGTGCTCTCAGCCATAACCCCCCCTTTCTTAGCCATACCTTCTCATTCCATTTGTTAGATTTATACACTCAGTTCTACTAATGCACTGTACCTGAGCTGTTTCATATTTCATGTGAACACTTTTTATTTTTCTTATATAATACAGCTGAAAAGCTTACAACATTTTGAGAGAGGTAAGACCTGTTTACATTTTTGCCTTAGTTTGGGCATTGTAGGGATAAGTTGTAGGAAGCTTACGCCAACTTTGAAGAAAAGTTATACTGCAGCCTTAGCCAAGCCTAGCAGATGCTTGCCCACCAGTGACAGTGGCCAAATGAACAGAACATGTATGGATTTCCTCCTGTCATTTCCACAGCTGAAGGGTATGAGGTCTCATGCAGATTCCCCTGTGACTAAGGTGGACCTGGCGGTCTTAATCCAGGAAATTCAATTAATATAGCTTCACAATTTCCAATATACAGAAGGACATCATAGAGATTAAAGGATGAATTGAAGAAAAAATTGACTGTATGGACTGCTTTTAGAAGAGAATATAATCTTTGTAAAAGATTGTGTTACAAAACAAGCAGGAAGATATGGAAAACAAGTAAAGCAGAATGCGTACTAGAATTCTGAGGTCTCAGAGAGAGAGGGAGAGAGAGAGAGAGAGAGGATCAGGAAGATCTGATCCATATAGTGCAAGAGTTCTATTGTCAAATTCTTGGCTCAGATTTCAAAGACTGAAAGAGCACAGTGAATTTGTAGAGAAAAAGACTCAACATTCTAGAGCGATAATTGCATGCTTCATGGCTAAGCAAAATATTATGATGAAAATTAGAGACAAAGATTCAGTGCTTTATAAATGAAACCATGATTTTTCCTAACCTAGCCCAACAAACACTGGTCAGCAGATGAGAAGTTAAACCCCTTATGTGGCTACAGAAAAAGAACGTCAGTGATAAATGGAGCTTTCGATTTGCTCTGGACTTCACTTACAATTTTAGATGACTTAATTTCACCTGTGTTCAGGATTTCTTGGACAATCTAGAAGAGCTGAGAATTGATAGATCTAACAATCAGCAAGAAGAGGAAGAACCCTTTGATTCACATCTGTGGAGAGATGTTTGCAGTAAATGCAGACAGATGGCAATTAAGAGAAGCTCATGAATCTCCTCCTTGAGAGAATAGAAAAAGAATTGAACCAGAGAAGAATATTCTGCTGGACCTTCTTAAATCAGGAGTTGCATGGATGTCGTTCAACATATACTCTCCATGAAGGAACTGAGTTGATTAGTGTTTTCTTTTTTCATCTTTTTTCTCTTTCTTATTTCTTATTTCTTTTTTCTTCTTTTCTATATTTCTTTTTTTCTCTAATCCTTCTTCTTCCTTTTCTCTATATTCTTTTGGTTTCTGGAATTTATTTAATGGCTATCACTATCATGGATACATCACAGATGTGTCTTTCCTTTCTTTTCATCATTTTTTCAGTTTCCCTCTATTCTAGCAGGAATGGAGAGGAGTGCCCTAATTTTCCCCAAGAGAGAACTCGAAGGCTGTACTCCAGGGTGATGTGGATTGCAAGGTAAAAGGAGGGTGGGTGAGGATTTTTGTTCTGCTTTTAGGGAATTCAGGGAGATGGGTTTGTTTCTAGCTCACTGAACACATTGTAAAGATCTATTTTGGGGGCACTAGTAGGGATTGGATTTTTCACTGCCAGTCTCATAATGATAACTCAAGAAGGAAACTTTCAAACTACTGCTTGTGGTAGCATATACACGCATATATGACTGCACGCAGATTTACGATAGTACTTTATAACCTGCATGTATCAGATATGCACATATTATAAAATACATATATCTTTACCCCATAAGAATCGCACTTATGTATGCTTGCATGCCAAAATATTAAGGGGTACATTTTAAAAAAGAGCGCACGTGCGTACTTTTGTTCGCGCACCAGGCACAAACAAAAGAACAGGGTCGGCGCGTGCAAGGGGGTGCACATTTGTGCAACTTGCGCGTGCCGAGCCCTGCGCATGCTGCCCATTCCCTCTGAGGCCGCTCCAAAATTGGAGCGGCCTCAGAGGGAACTTTCCTTCGGCCTCCCCCCACTTTCCCCCCACTTTCCCCTCCCTTGCCCTATCTAACCCGCCCTCCAGCCCTACCTAAATACCCCTACTAACCTTTATCCGTGAAGTTACGCCTGCCTCCGGGCAGTCATAACTTACGCGCGCGGGCTGTCTGCTGTCGCGGCAGGCCCCGACACAGGCCACTGTGTCGGGGCACTCGGCCATGCCCCCAGACCGCCTCCACGCCCCCGAACACCCCCCCCAAGCTGACACCATGCCCCCTGGCCACGCCCCCGACCGCCCCTTTTTGCGAGCCCAGGGACTTACGCGCGTCCCGGGGCTTGCCCGCGCTGCCTAGCCTATGCAAAATAGGCTCGGTGCACGCAGGGTTTTTTTTAAGGGTTACGTGCATAATTTATGCGCGTAACCCTTTTAAAATCCGGCCCTATATGCATTGAACGTGTGTACTTTATCTATCTATTTAAAAAGATACACATGCATCACAGCCCCAGCTTTTCTTGGTTATTCAGCCATGATATACAATATGTTGGTCAGTTATGCTGCAATGGAAAATGTCCTTCTCTCCACCAACTGGAAGAAAAACAGGGAAGGGAGCCCATGCCAGTGTTACATTATTTATTGTTACAAGGTAACCTAAATTCCAGAAAGAGGGTGGCCACTTTAGTAGAAAAATTCAACCTTTTGAAAATATGTTGCTTGAGAAGATATGCAATAAAATGTTTCCATCACAAATTTATCAGATTTTACTAGATGAATTAGTTGACCCACTGGGAAATATAAAGCTCTTTAGGCCAAGGATTTTGGAAAGGATATAGATGAAGAGGATTGGGTTCACATAGTTTGATGGTTTACCAAGGAAACTCATTGTATGACTGACCACTAGGGTGAACAGCAATGATAAACTTTTTCATTTGTAAGGGATACTCTGATCCCTGATCATTAAAAATGCTCTTAGTTCAGTATAGAGACCAGTATTTTCCAGGTCATTCCTAAGGTTTCCTTCATCCAGGGTGCTTGGATTGGTCAGCTCTGCCTATAAAACTTGGTTGAGTATGGTAGAATACAATTGCATCTTTGCTTTGGAAGGAGAAGAAGATAGTACATGGGACCCATTTTAAACCTCATGGCCTAAGCAGTGGGTTGAGGCTTTGCCTTCGCCAGTGCCATCAAGGACCTAGGAGGGACTGCCCTCTGAAAGGAAGGGAAGAGATTTTGAGGAGTTGTGGGTTTTGCTACTCAATTATTTTCGAGAGCTGTTCCTGCTCAAGAAGGAAGTCACCTTTGCTCAAGAAACAGACAGGAAAAGAAACTGTTTTTCTCTCCTGTTAATGAAGGGAAGCGTCAACAGTGATTTGCACCTGAAGAGAGATTTTCTGTGTTGAAGAACATTTTCCAATTATTTTAGGAGGAAACCATTTTGACCACCAAATTCCTTCCCACCTAAGGAAGAAGAGGATTTTCTGACTTTCCTGTTTCTAGGATTTGTATAGGCATGTGAGAACAAAGCACTTTGGATTTGTTTTCCTGTATCAAGACTTTTTTTTTAGCTTCATTTGTGATTTGGACTTTGAAAGATTTTTTACAATTGTAGTAAACCACTATAATTTGCACACCACTCCAAGTGTCCAGCCTGATTATTTCCAATCTAAGGGAGTTCAAGTCAGGACACCAAAGAGTGAGTACCAATGAGAGAGCATCTAAGAGAGAGTAAGACGGTTCATGGGTCCCCACCCTTGTGATCCTAGGGACCCGGAAGCTTGTCCTCCTCCCCACCAGTAGAATCCATGAACTCTGATGGCCAAAAAACTGGGTAGAAATGTGGAAAGGGAAAACTGAGAATAAGAGTGGCCCTGGGAGCTATTGTGTGCCCCTGCTTTCCAGGAGGACCCTAGAAAGGGGATTACACATTGTTATCACATGATCATTAGACTGCACAATCTGCAATTGTATAACTCAGACAGGCGCTGGAGAGGCTGTAGAAAGATTTGTTCCATGATTTGCTCGTGATGGATATGCCCTGTGAATACAATATATTGGAAAGAAGTGATATCTCGGATACATAAAGTGACTGGAATTTACCTCCCTTTTGATCCTGCATCAATTTTATTGGGCCTACCAATCCAAGCAATGACATCATCGCATAGGGGTGGCATTCTTCTTGTGATACACCTTTTCGTGGCAGCAAGACATAACAGTTGGTTGCAGTTTGGACAGTGCTAACACCAAATCAGACATATAAAATATGTGACGTTTGAATTCCATTTTAATATGCAGAGAAAATTTTCTTAAAAACCATAAGCTGAGACATATGATTGAGCTATTTCACTTGAATATGTGATTTTAAAACTCTAATGTATATAAGGACCTTGGGGGCAAGATGGCATCCTAAACGAAGCCATGTTCAAGAGCTGCTCCTGTACTTGCCTGTTTGCTGCTGTTTCTTTTAATCATGCCACCTAAACATAAGGGTAAAGTGAGGGTATTCCCCTCCATTTCCACTCAACTTGTGGAGCAGCTGCTGATCACCAACTTTATGGCTCCTGGAGCTGTGCTTGCCGGTGGGGTCAACCCTGCTGCGGAATCAGTTGGAGGAGAGCTACTTTCACCTGGGAGAGAGGTTTCCCTCAAACCCTCATCAGGCCACCGACAGTTTGGAGAGAGTCGGCTCCAGGCGCGTTGAGCGTCACTGAATGATGATGTCAGTGACTTGTTGCTGCAAGAAGGAGTACCCGGAGCATCTCAGGAGCCAGTATTTTCTTCATTTTCGCAGTTGGCAAAAAAGAAAGACTCTCCTGCATGTGTTTCTTCGATTTGTGAAAGATGCTTAATGCCCTCTTTTCCTGACGGTGCCCTCTCTACATCGGGTGAGCCAATTTTATCTCTGCTTAAACCCATAGTGGTTACATTGGAAACACTGTGGGAACTTACGGCTGGACGTTCAGTTGCTATTGGATCTTGCAATAATAAGATAGATTTGTTGCGGCCCGGCCCTTACCTCCTTGTTCCCGGACCTGCTTCCGCCTCCGGAGCCCTGGCTTGTGGCCTGTTTGGAGGCGTCCCCGCTGGGGCTGCGCTGCCGCGAAGGTGCCTGAGGTGCCTGAGGCGCGCGCGCGTGCCACTTGGGCACCTTTCTAGCCCGTTTCCCGCCAGTGGTGACTCCGCCCAGTTCCTGACATCAGACGCCGCGGCCTTGATAAGCCGGCCGCGGCCATCCAGTCCTCGCCTTGCAACAGGTTAGCTTCCTGGTTTCCTGTTGTGCTGTGCCCCGGAGTGACTCGCTTGGCTTCGTCGCTCCGTTCCTGCTACAGTACCTGCTTGGTTCCTGCTTGCCTGCTACAGTACCTGCTTGGTTCCTGTTTACCTGCTACAGTTCCTGCCTGGTTCCAGTACCCGAGTCTTGCTACAGTTCCTGCCTGGTTCCAGAACCCGAACCCAGTTATAGTATTGCTACCGTCCTAGTCTGGTTCCAGTTACCGGTCCTGATCCACAACCCACCTAAGACCCAGCGGCCGGGCCCCTACGGGCTCCTCCCGGGGGGGCTTTGGCTTCCAAGGGTGAAGCCACCTAAGTCCCAGCGGTTGGGCTCCTACGGGCTCCTCCCAGGGGAGTACCAGCTTCCAGGGTGAAGAGCATCTATGTCCTGCCTGAACATTTGCCTTCCGGCCTGCTATTCATTAGAGACATTGACCATCTATTCCCAGTCTCCAGCAGGTCGGCCCAAGGGTCCACTAAACTGAGACTCCAACAACAGATTGCAAGGCCATGGACTCGGCGGATGTGCCTGTTCCTTTGGACCTGCCAGGGTTGGCCCAGCAGCTGCAGTATCAACAACAATACCTCGAGGTCCTTACTGGTTTTCTTTTTTCCTTCTTGTTCTGTAATGTTTGTTTCAATTCTTGGCTTATACAATATTTTCTATTTTCTATTTGTTTCATTCTTTGTATGTATTTGAAAAGTCAAAAAAAAAACCAAAAAAACAACTCTAATGGATGAAGGTCTCCATATATTAATTGTGGGTCTTTTGGATTAGTGTTTTTTTCTGAGGAATGTATTAGTATTGTGCAATGTATTCTTCTTTTATGTAATGTTTTTTGCATACTTTAATAATAGAATGTGTGCCCTTACAGTGAAGACAGTCCAAGTCTGGGAATCAGGAACCTCGATTCCTCCGCCGACCTGCACACCCCTGAGACCACCAACACAATGGTGGTCTCTGAAAGATCCTCCAACCATTCCAAGCCCTTTCAGACCTGCCACAGGGTGTAGCAGAGGATGCAGGCTGGACAGAGATCATGGTGGAAGGAGGCTGTAAGCACTGGAACTTGGAGTGAAGACTGGAACTTGGAGTGAAGACTCTGATGTGGAGCTTGGGACGAAGACAGGAAACAAGAGGGATGAGCAAGACCCTCAGGCACCCTATACAGCACGTGGGGCAGGTCACGGACCACACTGTCCTCTATGTGCCCTACACAGCCAATGGCTGGTCGCAAACCACGAGGAGAACGGATCAGGCTCAGGAAGCCTCATAGCACAAATTAGTAGAAATCCCTCGGATCCTACGGAGTCAGGACTTGGGAAACGAGATTAAATCTTGGAGCTTGGAAACTCAGAGTAAAAGCAGAGAATCTCCGGCTGCATGCGTCCCATCAGACCTGGAGCTTTAGGACTAGGAACATGACGGAACTTGGGACATCAAGGAACATCAAGACATCAAGAAATATCAGGACATTAAGGAACATCAGGAAACATCACGGAACTTGGAAACATCATGAGACATCAAGGAACATCAGGACAAAAAGGAACATCAGGGAGACCACAAAGATACAGGATACATGAAAGTACATGGACAAAATCAGAATGCCAGGAAGGAGCTGGAAACAAGGAGTCCTTGGGAGAAGTAGCCCAGGAGGACTAGCTCCTTGCCGAAACAAGGACTGACTGATGGAGAAGCCCTTTTATAAGGCTGAAGGCAGGCAACTCCCTGGGAGTTCAGATGGGCCACACCTGGCTGGCCTTTTAAAAAAAGGAAGAAGACATGGGCCTGCCCCTTAGGAAGGAATGGAGCAGGACCCTAGACAGTGGCCATGCCGCTGCGGAGGCGAGGAAACAGAGCAGGCCTCAGGGCAGGCCCAACGAGGGAGTGGCAGCATCCCAGCCGCATCAAAGAAGCTGAAGAGCAGCTTCCTGTTGCAGGAGACATTGATGGATGCAGTCTCCGGGCCATGGCACCAGATGTTGGTGTCGGCGGCCTCCTCCGGCCACAGAGGAAGGACAGGCGTGGTTCCATGCTGCAAGGGGAACCTGACATGGCTCCTGCCGCACCGATACGATGGTGGCCCTGGCTGCGGGAACCAGGCAAGGCCCTGGCTTCTACGGCCTCCAGCCTCGGAGGTAAGTGTCTCCTGTGGCTCCAGCCATGGGGGGAGTTCAACATTACCCCCCATCAAAGGGGTTCCTCTCCCCTCTTCGGGTCATCCTGGAAGGACAACTGGAACTGAGATGGTGCAGGTGCCTCCTGCAGGTTATATGGAAGAAAAACGTGGAAGAGACCATAGAAGCAGGGAACAAGAAAACATGGAACAAGAATAGGCAAATGGAACAAAAAACAGCGGAGCAAAGAACAAGCAAAACAGCAGAGCACAGGAACAGGACAAGAAACAGCAGAGCACAGGAACAGGACAAGAAACAGCGGAGCAAGAGGAACAAGGAACAGCGGAGCAAAAGGAAACACGGAAACAAGAGAACAGTGGAGTGCAAGGCAAGGACACAACAACGGAGCAGAGAAGAAGAACAACAATGGAGCGGAGATCAGCAACAATACAACAACGAAGTGGAGAACAAGAACAAAGAACAAAATGGGAAACAACAAGAGCAAGAACAACAAGAAACAAGGAACAAGAGCAATGATCAAGGAACAAAACCAGGAACAAGGATCAAGACCAGGAACAAGACTAGGAAAAAGGAACAAAACCGGGAACAAGACAAGGAAGACACATGTGGGGAACCAGGATGGGATCAGGCTATGACAGGAAACATCAGGTGGGGTGCAGGCGTCTTCTGCGGGTCATGGAACCCCATCCTGGAATTGTCGAGGAATTTGAAGTCTGGATGCAGGCGCCTCCTGCAGGTCATGGGAACCAGACAGCTGGCGTCTCCAGCAGGTCGTGGAATCAAGAGAGCTGGCGCCTCCAGCAGGTCGTGGAATCAAGAGAGATGGTGCCTCCAGCAGGTCATGGAGAAGATCCAAAAACACATTTTTTCTGGAGTCCAGGACAGATCCCGGGACAAGAGTAGTCCCATGGGGCACATGGCTTTGGCAATTCTGAGCTCGAGGCCGAGCTTGCGTCGGCCTCGAGCTCAGGATGCTCAAAGCTTGGCAATCCTGTTGCGCTGACGATGGGATGGAGCGCAACAGAGGGCTCTCCAGCATGGAACATGGAGAATGTGTGCCCTTGTGGTGAAGACAGTCCAAGTCTGGGAATCAGGAACCTCAAATCCTCCATCAGACTGCATGCCCATGAGATCACCAACACAATATTGGTCTCTGAATGGTCCTCCGACCGTTCCAAGCCCTTTTAGACCTGCCACAGGGTGAGGCAGAGGCTGCAGGCCAGACAGTGTAAGGAGGCCATAGGCACTGGAGCTTGGAGTGAAGACTGGAACTTGGAGTGAAGACACTTTTGTGGAGCTTGGGATGAAGACAGGAAACAAGAGGGATGAGCAAGACCCTCAGGCGCCCTGTTATGGGCCCGATCCGCGGAGGTCCGCAGGCCGGTCCTCCACCTACCCCTGGACACCTCGTGGCTGCGGCGGCATTGTTGAGGCCTGGTCAGGCCAACTGCCTTCTTCGTGGCGTTCCCTCGTCCAGGGAGACACCGCCGACATCGGAGCTGGCTCTGCCACCTAGGCATGCGCGCGCGCATAAGGGCTCTGTCCTTTAAAGGGGCCAGCGCGGGAAAACTCTGCTCCACCTCCGGACCTGACGTCAGATGCTGCCAGTACTTAAACTGGCTTGACTAGTGTTTCCTTGCCTTGCAATGCTCCTGCAGTCTTCCAAAACCTTATGAATGAGGTCTTGAGGGATATGTTGGATACCTCTGTCATAGTGTACCTCGACGATGTTTTGGTTTATTCTATAGACCTGACCACGCACCATGAACAAGTGCATCAAGTGCTACAGAAACTTCGGGACAATCATCTTTTTGCAAGTTAGAGAAGTGTCAGTTCGAGCAGGAATCCTTGTCCTTCCTCAGATACATAGTCTCATCCACGGGTTTCCACATGTAACCTGCTAAAGTGGCGGCCATCAGGGATTGGCCACAGCCGGTAGGGGTCAAGGCACTACAACGCTTCCTGGGCTTCGCTAATTTCTATTGCCAGTTTATACCCCATTACTCCCGTATGGTGGTGCCACTCACAGCCCTCACCAGGAAGGGTGCCGATACCAAAAACTGGTCCCCGACTTCGATAAGTACCTTCCAGAGTCTGAAGGAAGCCTTCCTTCTTGATGTTTGTCTCCACCATCCAGATCCACAGTGTCAGTTTATTGTAGAGGTAGACGCATCCGATCTTGTGGTAGGGGCTGTCCTGAACCAGTTGTCCACTAAGGGCAAACCCCTACCATGTTCCTACTTTTCTCGAAAGTTCTCTCCAGCAGAGAAAAATTACAGTATTGGAGATAAGGAACTGCTGGCCATCAAGCTCGCATTGGAGGAGTGGCGCCAGTGGCTGGAGGGGGACCAACACTCCATGATCGTCTATATGGACCATAAGAACCTGGAATTCCTGTGCCGAGCCCAACGCCTCAACTCTCGACAAGCCCGATGGTCACTTTTCTTTAGCAGGTTTAACTTCCTCCTCCGATACAGGCCAGCCTCCAAGAATGTTAGAGCTGATGCCCTTTCTCGCACGGCAGAGATGGAGAATAACCCTAATCCGCCTCGTTATATCCTCAATCCAGCCAAGGTTCTTCTCGCAGCATCAGAGGTGGTTCCTATGGGAAAGTCGTACCGGCTCGCCTCCGCAAGAAGGTGTTGTCATGGGCTTATGACTCCTTGACCATGAGTCATCTGGGGGTCGCTCGATCCATGGATCTGCTGTTCGAATATTACTGGTAGCCCCAGCTCAGAAGAGATGTTCGGCTCTACGTCAGTTCCTGCCCGACCTATGCTCGACAGAAGAATCTGAATGGGCGCCTTTGGGGCCTTCTTCAACCATTACCTATCCCCACTGAAATATGGACCCATTTGTCTACCAATTTCATCGTGGACTTACCTCCCTCAAAAGAGAAGACAGTGATATGGGTCATGGTCGATAGGTTTTCTAAGATGGCCCACTTAGTCCCCTTTACTAAGTTACCAACAGCGCCCAAAATCGCGAGCCTCTTTACCCAGTACATCTTTCGCCTTCACAGATTCCCTCTCCATATTGCCTCCGACCTGGGCTCGCAGTTCACAGCTAAGTACTGGAGATCGCTCTGCAAGAAATTTGGAGTCCAAATAGACTTCACAACCACCTTTCACCCCCAAGGCAATGACCAAGCGGAGCGCACCAACCAGACCTTGAAAACCTTCCTCTGAGCCTTCGTGGGAGATCTACAAGATGATTGAGTAGATTTACTCCCTTTGGCAGAATTCTCCTACAATCATCATAAGCATTCATCCACAGGCAGTTCTCCCTTCCAGATAGTCTATGGGAAACGTCTCTGACCTCCTTTGCCCTTGCCATTGGCGGTACCATCTCCTGCCATGCAACTCACGGCCCAACAGTTATGCAATCTTTGGGGCTCTACTCGGGAGAAACTTCAACGCACGATACTCACTGTGAAGCGGTACGCAGACCGTCTGCAACATCCAGCTCCAGCATTCCTCCCTGGGGACAAGGTATGGCTAAGTACCAAACACCTTCACCTGCGGGTTCCTTCTATGCCTTTGGCCCCGAGTTACATTGGCCCGTTCCCAGTCACGGAACGGGTGGGTGCTGTCTTCTACCATCTCTGCCTTCCGCCCACACTCAGGGTTCATAATGTTTTCCACGTGTCATTGCTCAAGCCATTGATTTTGTCCATCTTCCACAACAAGATCCCTGAGCCTGCCGCCCCCACGGCTCAAGAAGATATCATCTACCAAGTAAAAGAGGTATTGGATGTGCGATTCCACCTCAGATGATGGGAGTATCTCCTCTCCTGGGAGGACTATGGCCCTGAGAAGTATTCTTGGGAGCCTGCTTCCAACATTTTAGTTAAAGATCTTCTTCAACAATTTCATCTCCACCACCCTGCTAAGCCGAAGCCCCCAGGAAGGAGGCATAGAAAGGGGGTACTGTTATGGGCCCGACCCACGGAGGTCTGCGGGCCAGTCCTCCACCTACCCCAGGATGCCTTGCGGCTGTGGCGGCATTGTTGAGGCCTGGTCAGGCTGACTGCCTTCTTCGCGGCATTCCCTCGGCCAGGGAGACGCCGACGACGTCGGAGCTGGCTCCGCCCCCTAGATGCGCACGCGCGCAAGGGCTTTGTCCTTTAAAGGGACCAAACTCTGCTTCACCTCTGGACCTGACGTCAGACGCTGCCAGTACTTAAACTGGCTTGACTAGTGTTTCCTTGCCTTGCAACAAGGTTCACTCATCCCAGAGTTGCTAGTTGCTGTCCCTGGCTTCTGACTTCGGCTTTCGTCCACTGGCTTCTGACTTCAGCTTTGTCCTCTGGTTCCTGACTCCAGCTTCCATCCAGGAAGTCTCGCCTAAGTCCAAGCAGCTCGGGTCCTCATGAGTTCCTTTTGGGAGGACCGCGGGCTTCCAGTGGTGAAGATCTGGTTGGCCTCCTGGTCCCAGCTCCACTACTCCTCTGTCATCGGCCCACAAGAGACCGCTTGTAAGTCCCAGTGGCCCGGGTACTCACGGGATCTTCTTGAGGGGACCTCAGGTCTCCTAGGGTGAAGATCTCCTGGTCTCCTGCCTGTGCCGCCTCCCGGCTTCGACATCCATTGTGGACCTTTCCACAGTGTGTCTTCATCAGTCCTAGTCAGCTCAAGGGTCCATGAATCCAACAATCTACACAGCATGTAGGGCTGGTAGCATACCACACTGTCCCCTACACACCTGATGGCTGGTTGCAGACCTTTAGGAGAACGGGACAGGCTCAGGAAATCTCATATTGCAAGTTAGTAGAAACCCCTTGGATCCTCTGGAGTCAGGACTTGGGAAATGAGATAAAACCTTGGAGCTTGGAAACTCAGAGTAAAAGCAGGGAATCTCTGGCGGCATGGGTCCCACCAGACCTGGAGCATTAGGACTGGGAACATGATGGAACTTGGGACATCAAGGAACATCAAGACATCAAGGAACATCAGGAAACATCACGGAACTTGGAAACATCATGAGACATCAAGGAACATCAGGGAGACCATGGAGATACGAAGATACAGGATACACGGAAATCCATGGACGAAATCAGGATGCCAGGAAGGAGCTGAAAACAAGGAGTTCTTGGGAGAAGTAGCCCAGGAAGACTAGCTCCTTGCCGAAGCAAGGACTGACTGACAGAGAAGCCCTTTTGTAGGGCTGAAGACAGGCAACTCCCTGGGAGGAGTTCAGATGGGCCACACCTGGCTGGCCCTTTAAAAGAAGGAAGAAGCCACGGGCCCGCCCCCTAGGAAGGAAGGGGCAGGACCCTGGACAGTGGCCATGCCGCAGTGGAGGCGAGGAGATGGAGCAGGCCTTAGGGCAGGCCCGACGAGGGAGTGGCAGCGTCCCAGCTGCATCAAAGAAGCTGAAGAGCGGCTTCCTGCAGCAGGAGACATAGAGGGATGAGGCCTCCGGGCTGCGGCACCAGATGTCGGTGTGTCGGCGGCCTCCTCCGGCCGTGGAGGATGGACAGGTGCAGCTCCATGCCTCAATGGGATTCCGACACGGCTCCTGTCGCAGTGGCACGGTGGTGGCCACTAGAACCAGGCAAGACCCCGGCTTCTACAGCCTCCAGCCGCGCAGGTAAGCACCTCCCATGGCTCCAGCCATGGGGGAGCACAACAGGATGTCGTTTTCAAAAAATAGGAAATACAGACAATATTTCCTATTTTGTTGCATTTCAGGAAAAACAAAAAAAATAGGAAAACCCACAAAATTTCGTGTTACTTTTCCTATCATCTTTTGGAGGGTTTAAAAAAAATGCAAGGAAAAAATCCCAGAACCCGCCTCGACCTTTCCCATTTATACAAAAACAGAGCTTCCCCCACCAGCAGACCCCCTATCCACCCTCCAGGGCAGATGGGCCATACCTGGCTGGATAAGGGGTCTGCTGGTGGGGGGAGCTCTGTTTTTGTATAAATGGGAAGGGTTGAGGCGGGTTCTGGTTTTTTTTCCTTGCATTTTTTTTTAAATCCTGGAGGGTGGATAGGGGGTCTGCTGGTGGGCGCGGGGGGGGGGGGGGGGGGGTTCCGGGATCTGTTTTTGAATAAATGTTTTGTTTTTTTAAACAAAGTGGTGCAATGAATTACAAAAAAATGGTACAGGGGTGGACTAGAAATGGCCCACACCGGGAACAAAAATCAAAGAACCACAATATTTTTCAATGATTCTACCCGTATTATTTTCTAAATTCTATAGCTCTTACTGCACTTTTTATAAAATATTAGCATTAATCTTTATGCAGCCACTTATGCACGGAAATGCTATTGTGGATCAGTTTGAAAGTTAGACTTTCTGTTTGTTAATTTACACACACAAGTTAGGCTTTCTAAAGTGGAGGCCCTGGGGGCAATTTTCAAAAATGCCCACATTGATGCAAAATCCATTGATATTTTTACCCATGGACTTTCCCCTAGGAAAAAATACCCACAGAGATTGTCACCTTCTTTTTTTGTGGATACTTTTGGAGGTAATATTCAAAAGGATCTATATGTATAAAAACTGGGTATAAAGCACCTTATTTTTAAAAGCATTTACAAGCTTGAAACTGGGTTTTACATACATGTAAATGTAATTTACCTGTGTTACGTGTTTTTGAAAATTTTTACAATATATCCCATTGAATTGTAAATAAAATTTTACTTATGTTTAGTGCACTTAAATGGGTAGATGGATTTGAAAATTTCTATAATTGTGTTACATTTACATGTGTAATCCTTTGATAATTCAACTGATTGTGTGTAAATAGACTTTATGCATGTAAATAGACTATTTAAAATTTCTACTTTTATGTGTGTAACTTCTTTGAAAACTCTCACACATACTTTCAGCTGAGTACGGGCCGGACAATTTTCATGCTGCCAATTTCCCCGGATAAATTGTTTCTGGAAATTACCCTCTTACAGAACAATTTTCAAAGGGATGTCTATATGTAGAAAGCATTTTACCTGCCTAAATAGGCTATCTGAAAAACACTTTCACCCATCTTCTAGTGGACGCATACCTTAGGCAGGGTTAGGTCAAGGGAGAAAGCTATATGTATTGTTTTTTCAGGGGGAAATTATCCAAAGAAGGAAGTGCACATATCTGCAGGTACTTTTCTCCCTGGGCAATTTTCAAAATAAAAGTACACACATTTCCTGTAAAAATTGTTGCAGAGACCACCCACAGACTTTGCAGCTATGTGAGTGGTATGGGAATTTCTAGGAATATGCATTCATTTTTAAATGATATGAACAATTTATCAAAAAGCTCACATTTTATTTTGTTTTATTTCAAAAGAAAATTAAAAAAAAAAAACCCCAACTCTGATATATTGTTTCATTCCTTGATTGTCATCAAATGGGAAACACTACTCTCTCCACCAGATGTCTCTTACATGCTTCCTGGGGTCTGCGAAGAAGAAAGGGGCAGAAGTGAGTCCCTATTTGAAAATGGCACCAGCTGGCCCTGATGCTGGCACCATTTTGTTGTACAGCCTTCCAGCAGAGGTAAATATCTGTGCCTGGGGGTTATTAGAGACAAAATAAAGGGTATGTATCTGTGTGGGTGAATTTCTAATTTTGGGCATTTCTTTGAGCTGCGTGGTGAGTGATAATGGAATGCCTATAATGATGATGACAACTCCTCTGGCTGTCTTTAGTGTTTCTTTTGCTACAGCTTGTATGACTTGTTTCACCATTCATGCTGCAGTGACCAGTAAAAATGTGGATGAATGGGTTTCATGCAGAGCAGACTGGGCTTGTTTTGTTTGGTCTGGATCTTCCCTTTTGCCTATTTGAAAGGTCACCAAGAGGTCCATATTCCAAAGCATTTAGCCAGATAACTCAGAAGTTATCTGACAAAATAAAGATTTGGGAACTTATCCAGCTAAATTCTAGCTGGCTAATCAATTAGCCAGCTAGAATTTAGCCATATAAATTAGGGGCGTTCTGGGGGCATATTCAGAGTTAGTCTGCTATCTTATCTGGCTAACTTTAAGATAACCAGATATATTTAGAGATGGAGCCATGCCGCTGAATACATGGGCTAAGTTAGCTGGATACGTTTATCTGGCTAAGTAGCCTGCCACACAGAGGCTGAATATGGACCTTTTAATACCTAACAATTGTGTTGCTAAGTGATGTTGTTTAAATCTCTGTTATCCTCCTGTTACAGTAGTCTCTGGTGTTTTCAGCTAGACTTATTGCATTTTTGTTTTCACCCTAGTTCTCAAGATTACAGTTTCCCCTACTTATAGTGCTATTTTCATAAGAGATGAAGTACTTTCACTCATTTTACATTACTGTTCACTCAGGGTTGAAATAGGAATACCAGTCAGTATTAGAGATGTGCATTCATTTTAAATGTATTAGACAAAATTTGGGAACCACGAAAAACAAAACCCGAACCGCAGAAAAAAACGAAATTACCCGCAGGGGACCTGAACCGAACCACAAACTGAAAAAAAAAAATGAAACTCACCTCTAGCCAGTATAGCTAGTACAGCATTCATACACTCCAGTTTAGCTCTTGATAAGTTTTCTTTTCTTGATAGCCCATACAATTCCCAAAAGGGTGCCCCTCCCCCCTCCACCATATATACACACACACACACACACATCCCCAGGACAGGGAGACTGTTTAACCATTCCCTGGGCCCTGTGCCTGCACTATTATTCAAGGCTGAATCACTCAGTTCTGTTTACAAAACTAATCCTGACATTTGACTTGCTTCTTCAAGTTATTGCGTCTTCCACTGATGTTGAAAATGACCTCCCAGTCTGCTCTGACTAAGAAATGCTAGTATGATGCATCACTCTAGTTATTTTGTTCCTGATACCTGTGAATTTGTAATGTACTGCTACATAAAGGACAATGTATCAGCCCACCAGTGTACTAATGGATAACTACTAATAATGACGTCTACACTGTGAAACAAAACAACCCCTTGACTTTTTTTCAAATCCAGATTTTATTAAGCATGATGCAAAGTGAGTAGTGCAAGATGAATTCTGAAGACATACTCCTTCCTGGCATAAATGATCACTTTACAGTCCTTGTTAACTTGCTTACCACGTAAATTATAAAATTAGTGTCAAACCAGTCTTCAGTTATAAAATGAATGGTTTTCAACTTTCATGGCATGCAATCGAAGCCCTTCTGTGTTATGAGATTGGATTTGAAGGTGAAGAGAAACATAATTTGCTAAAGAGAGATAGGTAGGGAAGAAGCTCCAGAGAAACTGGAGGAGCAAAGCCGGCATGAGTGAAATTGATAGGCCTGGCCACAACTGGGAAGGAAATTATCTGATAAAATCCCTGTTTTACCTCCTTTTCCTGACATGTACATAGGTACTAGGCAGATAAACATGAAATTGAGAAAGGAGTTCATACATCAGGAGAGAGAGGTCTGTCAGTCATGTTACCTGCCATCCTCTAGAAAGAGCCAGTAGCCTGGAAAAAAAACATCAGTTTGCATTTGCACCTCCATAGACAAAAGTGGAAAGAACTCAGCAATCTTCTCCCCTGTTCTCATAGGCCCAGATTTTCAAAAGGTTACGCACGTAAATGGCCTTATGCGTGCTGGGCCTATTTTAAAAAGGCCCGGCGACGCGAGTTAAGCCCCGGGATGCATGTAAGTCCCAGGGCGTTACTAAAGGGGCAGTCGGGGGCGGTAGTGGGGGGCATGGCGGGGGCGTGACCAGAGGCCTCCGACACAGTGGCCATTGCCTGCATCGAAGGATGCAGGCGCAAAAGGTAAGATACAAATTTGGGGGGGTTAGAGTAGAGCTAGAGGGAGGAGAAGGGGTAGGAAGCTCAGGTTAGGGGTAAAGGAAGTTCCCTTCCAGGACGCTCCGATTTCAGAGTGACCTGGGAGGGAACGGGGAAAGGCAGCCCGGCTCGGCACACGCAAGGTGCACAATTGTGCACCCCCCCTTGCGCGCGCCGACCCCTAATTTTATTTTTTATAACTTGCGCCCGCGCACGCAAGTTATAAAACCAGGTGTCATGTGTGCGTGCCGGGTAGCGCGCGCACATGCACGCCATGCACGCTCCTTTTAAAATCTACCCCATAGGGCCAGATTTTATAAAGGTTACACACACCTGGCCTATTTTAAAAAGGCCCAGTGACACGCGTAAGTCCCGGGGCTCACAAAAAGGGGGCGGGGAGGGGGTGGGGTGGGGGAAGGGCGGGGCCAGAGGCTCCAGGCACAGCAGTCATTCTCCGCTGTGCTTGGGATTGTGCACTGGCAGTCGTCCAGCACGTGCAACTTACTTCAGCCCCAGGGCTGTAGTAAGTTTAGAAATACTACAATCAAAAAAAAAGAAAAAGGTAGGGGGGAAAGGGCGGGGGAGGTAGGAGAAGGGAAGGGAAGGTGGGGTGGGGGGTAAGGGAAGTTCCCTCCAAGGCTGCTTTGAGGCAGCACGCCTCGGAGTGGGCTCGGCGCATGCAAGGGCACAATGTGCACCCCCTTGCGCGCGCCCACCCTGGATTTTATAACATGCGTGCGCACATGTTATAAAATCAGGCGTACATGTGTGCGCGCCGGGTAGCGCGCGCATATGTACGCCTGTGCACAAACTTTTAAAATCTACCCCAAAGTTGGCAAATCTGAAATCTGGTAAGGCAAAACCTAGCTCTTGCAGTCTCTAGCAACCTGATCTCCTAAGTCCAGTCTGAGGCAAAATACGTACATTTTGGCATCTTCTCACGTCTTCATTAAAAAAAGAAGGTACACGCAGAGAATTACAGACATGTACTTGAAAGATAAATCTACCATTGCAAAGTAAAGGGAAAAGCAAGTGAGATCACACTTCCTGCACTTTTTATGCAGGGTGCACTTCACAGAAAATAAAACATCATATCATCTCTGTCAGCTACCTGAAATCGGCAAGGCTCTTATAAATGCTACAATTGTTCTGGTGTGGTCATGGACTGGGGCTTTCAATATGGCTGTGAAAACATCACATGGGCTCTGTCCACTGGCCAACTACAGATTATAGAGACAGGAAGACAGCGACAGCAACTCCTTCCTTCCATATATTCTCATTAGCGAATACAGAGACCTTGATGGGGTCCCTTAACAGGTCCCAGTGAACAGCATGTTTGTAACTCTTTTTATCTTACTCTCTGAAAGAAAAAAAAAGGGCTTATCACTCAGTCTTCTATGTCTGCACGTGTGTCTATGTGTCTTTCCTTCATTACTTTTATGTGAATCATACCATATTTTCAGGACATTCAAAGAGGAAATGAACCCCTAGATTCATAAAAAAAAAAAAGTTAATAATGCCTTGATAACACAAAGGAGTATGTTTATGGAAATGTTTAAGTTACCACACCATGTGGTAACTTACTGCTTTGCATAGTGTGGTAAACTTAGCACACCCTGTGATAATCCCTATTTTTCACATCCTACACTAAGGGGAGAGGGAGGGGGAGAGAGAGAGAGAGAGACTATTTACAAGGCTCTCCTATGAGGGATGTATTTATATCTCTATAGGAGGGCCATCTAATAAAGCACTTACATGCCCATATAAGTCAAAAAAGTGCTATTTAGACAGGCAAGTAGTACTTTTCACACGTATCTGGCTAAGTATTGCTACGTAGCCACATAAAGTGTCGCTACTGTTCTGGCAAACCTGAATTTGCGTGGCTCATAGTTTTTACATAATCAAGTATGTATGTGTGCACATGTACTCATATTTTATAGCCTGTGCATACCATTTGTGCACAGGTTATAAAATACAGCAGTACATTATTGTGCAGCCATATACACATGTATATGGGCACACGTGAGCAATTTTGAAAGTTAACCTCCCTGCTTGGAGAATATAAATGTATGGATCTAAATGAAGGTATGGATGGAATAAGCATCTCAGAGACCTTATTGAAAGAAGATAATGGGACACTGTGATACCAGGGTAAAATGAATTGTGGTAGGGTAGCATTATATGTTAAGGATGGCAAAGAGTCAAATAGCACAAAAGTGCTTCAAAAAACAAACTGGACTTTGAAATTTTTATGGAAAGAAGTTCCATGTGTGGCAGGGTAACTACCACCTATATGACCAGGATGATAGAACAGAATGTGAAATGCTAACAGAGATTAGAAAGGATAATAAAATTGGAAAGAAAATAATAATAGGGGATTTCAATTACTCCAGTATTGTTTAGGAGAATGTCTAATCATGCAATTCTAAGGAAATAGAGGTTTATATATGCAAAGAATAACTGCTTCATGAAGAAGCTGGCCATGCAAGCAATGAGAGGCAGACTGACTTAGATCTAGGGCATAGTGGACCTACATCTGGTTAATCTGTAAGCTATCATTAAAATCTTCCACTATACCTAAAGACTGGAAAGTAATTGTTATGACTATCGGTCGCAGATGGCTGCGACCGCTATTACTCACTTCATGCCTCGCTGCCCTCTCTCCTCTGGGAAGACTCATGGCTGTGGCTAGCCGCCTCTGACCCTCATGGCTCTGTTCCAGGTCTCCCCAGGGCGGAGAGGATGCCGCTGACCGCCATGTTTCTCCTGGGCCTTCCTAGGCGCGCGCTCATGCTCCATGGCCCTCCTTTAAAGACGCCAAGGTGGGATCCTTAGGGGCGTCTCCCTTTGATGACATCACTAGCCCTGGACTCTTAAGCACCATTGGGGGCCTGGCTCTAATCGACTTGGCAACAAGTTCCCTCCTTGCTGAATCCTGCTGTTCTCGCTATGGACGTTGGTTCCTGGTTCCTGCTCCTCCCAGCGAGAGACACTCCTGTCTCTGGATATCCGCTCCTCGGAGGGCCCTACACCTCGTACACTGACTACCTTCTTCCCCGCTACTCATGGTTGCTCCAGGAACTACTCCTTCCGTGAGACTCTACTACGGTGTACCCCGCTCTGTGGACCATTGCCGGACTACTCTTCCCATGAGACTCTACTACGGTGTACCCCGCTCTGCGGACCATTGCCTTTGTACTCTGCTTTGTGGAGGCCAACATAGGTGTACCCCACCCTGCGGGCCACTGCCTCACTGCTCTGCTTTGTGAAGACCCAGCGCTGGTGTACCCTGCTCCGGGGGCCATTGCTATCGCTTGTGACTAGCCATGCTCCCCCGCTCCTTGGAGAAGCACCTGTGAACTTGGAACTGTGCTGCACTCCCCTGTTCCTTGGGGTAGAGTCCTGCCTACCCATGACTGTACCGCACTCCCCCGCTCCTCGGGGTGGTGTTCTCCTGCACTGCCCACATCATTCCCTCTGTGCTGACTCTCTCTGTGGCTCTGCTCCCTGGGGTCACCCTCGCAAGCACTTCTCCATACCTTGCCTGTATCCCCCGCCACTCGGGGCCTTTCCAGCACTCCACCACTAGGGGGACCTATCCTGGCTACCACATCCAATCCCCAGTCTCCTGCTCTCCTGCTACTCACTGGGCTGTGTCACCTGTAGCTCAGTCCTCGCCTCCCGATGGTGAGGCTCAGTGGGGTTCCTCCTGTGGGCGGTACCATCTCTTGCCTCGGGCCAAGGGCCCACTAACCTATGAATCCTAACAGATTGCCATGTCCATGGACCTGGCAGAGGTCTCGGCTCTCCAGGTCATTCCTGGCCTGGTGCAACGAATTTCTGAACTACGAAAATTCTTGGAAACTCTGGCTGCAGCCATAGATAACCTGAGTAACCGGTTGGATTCCACCTCGACCTCTGCCAAACCTAATCCTGCTTCACACACGCCAATCCTCCGGCCTACTGTGTCCTTGCCAGCACCCCCACATTTCTCAGGGGACTCTCTTATGTGCAGGGTTTTCCTGAATCAGTGTAATATGCAATTTTGCCTACAACTTGCATATTTCCCAGATGTGATCACCAAGACAACTTACATCCTGTCCCTCCTGGGCGGTAAGGCCTTGACCTGGGCATCACCCCTCTGGGAGCAAGCTGACCCAGTTCTTCAAGATATGCCTGGCTTTCTCACCCTATTTCACTGGTGCTGAGTTAAATGGTGAAAGCTATTGTTAAGAATACAATTATTGGTATATGGTTAGATACAACTTAATGGGGAAGAGCCAGCATGGATTTTGCCAAGAACAGTAATGCCTTACTAATCTATCAGAATGCTTTGAAGACGTAAACGAACTTATGGAAAATTTAAGTCAGATGATACAGTGTAGCTGGCTTTTCAGAACACATTTGATACAATTCCTCGTGAGACACTCTAGGAAAGTAACAAGACTTGGGAATAGGAGGCTATGTCCTTTTGTGAATCAGTGACTGTAAATAAAGAGTGGTTCTAAATGGTCAGTTTTCCAAAGGGAGGGAGGCGAATAATGCTGTGCTCCAGGAATCTGTACTGAGACCAGTATTTAACATATAAATGATGTACAAAAGGGAGAAACGAGCAAGATGATCACATTTACAGATGACACAAAATTATTAAAGGAACTGCAGGAGGACCTCACATGCCAGGTGAACTGGACATCTAAATGGCAAATTAAATTTAAAGTGGACAAGTGGAATGCAATGCACAGAGGCAAAAAATAATCCTAACCATATATATACAATCCCAGGTTCCTTACTGAAAATTACCACTCTGGAAAAGGACCTTGGAGTCACTGTAGACAATAAAATGAAATCCACAGCTTGTAAAGCAGCAGCCAAGAAAAGCCAATAGAATGCTAGGAATTATTCACAAAGGAATATAAAACAAAACTGGGAATATAATAATGCCTTTGTATCAATTTATGGTGTAACTATACCTTGATTGTTGTGTGCAGCTCTGGTTGTCACATCTCATAAAAGATATAAAAGAACTAGAAAAGGTAAAGAGAAGGGCAAAAGCATGATAATGAGGATGGCACCGCTCCCTTATGAAGAAAGTCTAAACAAGTTAGGTCTGTTCAGTTTGGAGAAGAGACAAATGAGAAGAGATATAATGGAAGTTTATAAAATCACTAGCAATCACTAATACTTGCAAGCACTTCCACTCTCTCTCTCTCTTTCTCTCCCAGACAAAAAGACATACACAGTCCCTCACATCCTTGCTCACTCTCAGATACACACACACACACACACACACACACACACATACATATACACTACCCGTTTCTCTCTTCAAGACACAATGACACATACACTCCTTCACTCCCTCTCCGTCAGAAACACACACACCTCTCTTTCTCCAAGACACAAAGACACACACATGCACATTCACTCCTTCTCTCTGTCCCAGAAGCAAAGATACACACACACACACACACACACACTCCCACTTTTTCTCTCTTTCTCTCAAACACAGACACCCACATGCACTCTCCTTCCCTCTCTCTCTCTTCCAGATAGAGTCACACACAAACATACACTCTCTTTCTCTCTCCCAGTCAGAAAGAAACACACATACACTCTCTCTCTGTCTCCTAGACACAGAAACAGACACACACACACCCTCATACCTTCTCTCTCTCTCTCTCTCCCAGACATAAATAGACACATGCACATTCCCTACCTCCCTTTCTCTATCTCTCTCTCCCAGTCACAAAACACACAAATCCTCCTTCACTCTCTCTTTCTCCAGACACAAAGACACACACACCTTTCCTCTCTCTTAAATTCACACACACACACACACAAACTCGTTCTCTTTCTCTCCTAGATATTGACACAAATGCTCCATTTCTCTCATATAAGACACAGATACACCACTTCTCTCTCTTTCTCTCAGATATAAAGACATAAACCCCCCTCTCTCTCTGACACAAAGATGCATATACTCCCTTCCTCTTTCTCTCTCTCTATCTCCCAGACACAAAGGCATATAAATCCTGCCTCTCCATCTCAGAATCAAAGACACACATTCACACATACCCTCTCTCTATTTTTCTCCCAAACTCAAAGATGCACACATTTCCTCTCTCTTTCTCTCCCTAACACAAAAACATACACTCTCTCTTAGACACAAAGATCCACATGCTCCCTCACTCTCTCCTTCCCAGACACACACATTCACATTCCCACCTTCTCTCGATCAGTGACACAAAGACAAACCCACACACACTCCCTTCCTCTTTCTCTTCCAGACGAAATTTACAAACCCACACACAAACACACACATATAAATACTCTCTCCCTCGCTATTACTCAGATACAAAGACACATAACACACACACACACACACACACACATAAACACAATTCCTCCTTCTCTCTGACTCTTTCTCTCCCAAACAATAAGATACTTACAAATGCACATTTTATCCATCTATCACTCCCTTTCCAAGACTAAAAGACAAGCACATACTCCTTCCTCTTTCTGTCTCTCTCCTAGACAAGAGACACACAAAAACACACTCCATCCTTCTATCACTCTCCAAGATCAAAGACACACACTCTCTCTCTCCCAGACACAGACACACAAACACTATCTCTCTCTCCCACTCCCAAACATAATGGCACATGCCCTCTCTCCCTCTCTCTCCCAGAAACATACACAAACACACACACACTTCATCTTTCTCTTCCATACTGAAATACAAATACACACCCACTCCCTTCCTCTTTTTCTCCCTCCCAAACACAAAGACCCCCCCAAACACACACACACACACACAATATCCCTCTCTTTTTCTCTGCCAGAGTCAAACACACACACACACACAGAGCAAATACACACACCTTCCTTCCCTTTCTCTCTCCCAGATACAAAGACACACCACTACCCCTGTCTTTCTCCCTCATTCTCTCTCTCTTCCCTACCCAACACAAGCACCCACACTCCCTCCCTCTTTCTCTCCTAGTCTCAAAAACACATACTCATATACACAATCATGTGCATACACACACAGACTCCCTCTCTCTTTCACACTCTGAGACAAACACACACACACACACACACACACACACACATTCTGTCCCATGCACCCACTAACATGCTGCTGTTGTGCTGCTGTTCAGAGCTCAGTTAGTGAGTGTTCCCCCCAAGCACTGCCATATCATTATGTAAAACTTGTACTTGCTTTCTGGCCTTCTGTAGCTTTTGAGCAGTCCTCCCCATCTCCCATTCCCACCCCTTCTCAGCACCCCACCCTACAGGGTATTCACTGTTTCCACAGCCAGCTGCCGCTCTCAGAGCTCAGTCCAGCAATTTAGACAGAAACCTTCAGAAAGCCATGAGGAAATCGAATTACAATATATCCTCCCATACCGAAACAGCACTAACATCCAGTGCCAGCGTTCAAACAGTCACAATCCTTCTTATGTAAAGGCAGCACTGCAAATATTACACCAGGCCCCAAAATACCAAAATATTAGGAATAGGAAATAGAACAAGTCAAGCTGTTACAGATCCCAGTACAGAAACTATACATTAGCAGAATACCTCTCCTCAGTCACACATGCAGAACATATACACACCCTCACCAAATTCAGAATAAAGAGACCATAAGTATAGATAGAAAGATTGAAAAACTGAATTGGAAAAAACTGCAATAAGCCAGACCCTGTACTATATACTGTGCAACAACAGTAAAACAGAAATGTCGTAATTCCTCATAAAACAATAATAAAATCACTAAATATAAAACATCATTCATAACAGTACAACCTTACTGATAAAAATATTTCAAACAGCTGTTGAAGATAACATCCAATAATTAAAAACTCATATATTTTTTTAATTTCCCATACAATCATTTTTTCTAAACTTCAGATACAACAAATAACACCCAATAATTAAAACTAAGTATTAAAAAATCTTCCATACCCTGAGATTGTCATGAATTAGTGAGTGGATGTAGTGTGTGTGAATGGTGTACAAGCTTTCTTTTCTCTCACACACATGCATGCATGTTTTCTGTCACACACACAGTCACTGACACAAAGACCCACACAAGCTCTCTGACAGATGCTCTCACATACACACATGCTCTTTAACGCACTTACTGACACTCTCGCTCACACATGCTAGCTCATAGACACATTGTCTAACATTCTCAAACACATGCTCCTTCACACACATGCGCACATGCTGACACGATATGTTTTCTCATACCCACACACTCTCACACACTCTCTGACAATCTCACTGATGCTTGCTCACACATATGCTCACAGACATATAAGCTCACTCATGCTCTCTAAAACACACTCATTCACACTCACACCCATACACACTGACTCACATACATGCTCACAGGTAAACATGCTTTCTAACACACATACAGACACATGTACTTACATTCTAACACATTCTCATTCACATGCACATATGATCACAGATAAATGCACTTGCTCACACTCAAGGTCACTGACTCACTCACACACATTCACAGACTCATTGAAATAATCTGACAGGAGTAAAACAAAAAAATATTTTACTTACATTGGTGGTTGGGAGGGTGGGGGGAGAGGAATCCAGGCAGGGCTCCAGGAGAATGGGTGAGCTGTCAGTCAGTGCTTCTGGAAGACTTCCATGGCTGGGAAAGGATGGGTTGCAAGGCTCGCGTAATGTTTGTTTGTGTTTTTGAATGAGGGGGCTCTCTGCAGAGGAGAGCAGTAGTGGCTCTTGAGGCAGCAGAAGGAGGCCTGATAGCTGCCTCCCATCCAGAGATGCACAACAAATATCAAGGGAGGCAGCAGGCATGTTTCCTGCTGCCGCAGTTGAAGGTGGTATTGGTGGGTGGATGGGAGTTTTGACTGGGGGGGGGGGGACAGGATCAGCATGAAGTTAGGAAGCTCTTGCAGGCAGTGATTATCCTCCTTTTCGGCAGCTGACTCAGGAGGACGTTGTCAATTTTCAACTTCCATCTGAGCTGGCAGCGAAGAAGGAGGAGGATCATTGTAGAGGAGAATTTTACCTGAGAGTTGCATTAAAAGTTTGAAAAAGCTACATGCAGCTCATGGGATGCTGCTTGGCTAACCTTGTTCTAGAACTTCATCCTGAACCCTCATCAATTCACCCAGACCACCCACCCAAAAACTGCAGACAACAGAAAAATCCAATTTCATTTGCACAAATTAATTAGCAAGTTTAAAAATATATAAATTACTTTGGTAATGATTATGCATATATCTTTTACAAAACAGCAACTACAATGCATACTTCAGAACCTCACCTTGGAATACCCCTAGATTGCCCCTTTTTTCCCCAGTATATATATATGCAAAACCAAAAATATGGACATATCCTCAATGTTTGTAAAACTGCATATACGTATATTCATACTGCTTATGCACGTATATGTTGAGATCCATATTCAGAAGCATTTAGCTGAATAACTCAGAAGTTATCCAGGTAAATGAATATCTTATATGGCTAAAATTTAGCCGGATAACTTAGTGATGTTCTGGGGACATTTTAGGTAGTAGTTACTTTAGCCAGATAAGTTATCTGACTATTTCTGATATTCAGAGTTAGCCAGATAACTTATCTAAGTCTGGTCACATCAAAGAGGTATCATAAAGTTATCCAGATAAAGTTAGCCAGCTAACTTTAAGATAGCTGGCTGTATTCAACTGTGCAGCTTCACTATTGAATATACATCCAAAGTTAACTTTGTAATCGGGACAGTGACTGAATATTGACCTCCACATTTTCACTCATGAAATCCCTTTGAAAATGTATTCCTTAATAAAGGGTGTCACAATGAATAAATGAGTGTTATTGTAAAAGTGGTAGTTACTAGTCATGAGAGTTAAAAGTAAGTACATAGTAACATATTAAGAGGCCGATACAGTACCATTGGAGCGCACTGTTAGCCGGCATTTGGACGCACGTTTTTGACGCGCTAGCTTTACCCCTTATTCAGTAAGGGGTAATAGCGCGTCCAAAACGCGTGTCCAACCCCGCCCCCATGCCTAATAGCGCCCGCAACATGCAAATGCATTTTACTTTAGGTAGGCGCTAATTTCTCCGGGCACCGAGAACGTGCACAGAAAAGCAGTAAAAACTGCTTTCCTGTGCACCCTCCGACTTAATATCATGGCGATATTAAGTCGGAGGTCCTGAAAGTTTAAAAAAGTAAAAAAAAAAAAAAAATTTGATATAGGCCCGCGGCTCGCCGGTTGAAAACTGGACGCTCAATTTTGCCGGCGTCCGGTTTCCGAACCCGTGGCTGTCAGCGGGCTCGAGAACCGATGCCGGCAAAATTGAGCGTCGGCTGTCAAACCCGCTGACAGCCTCCACTTCTGTCCAAAAAGAGGCGCTAGGGACGTGCTAGTGTCCCTAGTGCCTCTTTTTACCGCCGGGCCTAATTTAAATAAATGTATTTACTGTATCGCACGCACAGGAGAGTGTCCTGTGCGTGCACTGGGAGAGCGGGAGCTCGCCCGCTCTCCCGCGTTTTTACTGTATCGGCCCGTAAGAAAGTGAAAGACAATAGATAAGAACCAATATGGTCCATTCACTCTGCCCTGCAAGTTTTTTTTTGGTTAGCAGCAACTGCTGCTCCATGTAGGCTACCCCATGGCTTTCTGTTAAGAATAGTAGCAACTGCCGCTCTGTACAGGCCACCCCCAAGGATAGCAATAACTGAGACTCCATACAAGCTAATCCCAAGGTATAATAAAAAAGTTACCCCATTTCTATTGTCTTGCCATCAAAGATCCTCTGTGGTTTTCTCACGCCCTGTTGGATTCCATTACTATTCTCATCTTCACCACCTCTTATGGGAGGGCATTCCATGTATCTACCATCCTTTCCATGAAGAAATATTTCCTAATATTGTTCCTGAGTCTTCCCTCTTGGAGTTTCATATTGTGACCCCTATTTTTACAGCTTCTTTTCCATCAGAAAATATTTCATTTTTGTGCATCATTAATTCCTTTCAGGTTTTCCTAGGACTGTATCATATCTCCCCCTGTTTCTTTTCTCTTCTAGGACATACATATTAAGCTCCTTCAGAGTCATCTCATAGGGCTTTCCAGTCAGACCTCACAACATTTTGGTCGCCTTTCTCTGAACCGCTTCCATTCCATCCGTTTCTTTTCTGAGATGAGGTCTCCAGAACTGAACACAGTATTCCTCCAGGAGAGGCCTCATCAAGGATCTGTGCCACCTCCTTTTTCCTGCTGGTTATGCCTCTTTTGATGCATCCCAGCATTCACGAATGTAGAAATATTTCCTAGCACTATGAATGTTATGGGGAAAATTTCAAAGCTATTTACATGCATAAAAATTAATTTTCTAAAATTACATGCATAAATATGAATTTTCTAAAATTGATGCAGGCTCGGTGCACTTATAAGTACACATATAACCAGATTTTGTCTTCTGGACTGGAGTATAGGGCTGGGGCAGAGTCAGCACTTACATGCATACTTTTTTATTTAAAATATGCATGTGTATTTGCATAAGTTATGCCCTTTGAAGAGGAAGTGTAACTACATGAATGAATGTGTGGATGCATTTGACAAATTACCCAAGCATTTTCAAAGCAAACTTACACAATGTAAATCTGCTGTGCCACTGCTGGGCTGCAGTGATCCCATCTCTGCAAATGTCTTTCGGAAATGATCTCTTGCCCAAGAATGTGTTGCTTTAATGCCTGCAGGATCCTGGGTGATCTGGTTTGTGATGCCTTAATGTTGGAAGTAGCCTGTATGATACGTTGTTGTTATTTGGGCTGCACAGCCATTGATCTGTATCTTGTCCCAAAAAGTGTAAATATGCCTGTTCTCATTTCATTAGGCAACAGATAGCAGGCTTTTTAGACAAACAGATGGAAAGCTTTATAAAATCAACCTGAGAATCAGTCTAAGCCAGTCAGTTTTGCTTAGTGCCATTTCAACCTCAGCCATTTCACAGAAAACTGTTTATTATAATTGGCTGAAATTTGGAGACATTGTACAGTAGAGTGTCAGTGCTAATGTTTGTAAAAGACAACATTATAGAATAAATAACCTTGGAGTTATGGCAAGAAATGTTTGACAAGGTAGGAAATCAACAAATCATCTGCTCTGGAGTAATGTGGAGTAACCCCAGCAGTTTTCTACTTGCCAACATCCAACTGAATATGATTACTGGCTGAATATTTGAGAAATTCTGCACAGGGATACCCCTGACAGTGTCCTAAATCTTCCAAATTTTAGGAGCATGACTTTGGAGTTGTATTCAATTTTGGAAAATGGGATAACTAGCAGGGCTGGTGCATCCAATTAGGCAAACTAGGTGGTCACCTAGGGCATCGACTATTAGAGGGTGGCGGAGAGCAGCCATGTGGGGCTGCAAGCGGAGCCTATCCTGCTCGTGGCCCAGAGAAGCACAGAATTGTCTGGCTGCGAACAGTGCCCATCCTGTACGTGGCCAAGAAAAACAAACACTCGGCGGGCCACGAGTGGCGTCTCAGTGAGTGAGGCCAGGCCCGGGGCTGGGACTGGGGTTGAGGGGGGGGGGGTTGGGCACAAGGTCGAAGGTTCACCCAGGGCGCCTAACATCCTTGCACCATCCCTGATAACTAGTTACCCCAAGATCTCATATGAGGGTTAAAGGTGAGTGCTCCTAAACCAGCCTGAACACTTTAGCAGTATCCTTTTTGTAGAAATGGTCTTCAGGGGAAAATTTGGGGAATTGGGCCGAAAACATTCTGGTGGGATTTCTAGGCAGAGTAAAAGATGAGGTGTGAATAAAATAACTATGTACTTGTAATAAAAAAATAGGCAGAAAACAACTGATAAAATAAAAGCCAATGACATGAATGGGAGCTGTGCAGTAATGACAACCATCAAAACTGGAGTTACTCTTCACTAAATGTGTGCAAGGCTGAGGGCTCCCAGAGATGAATAATTAGTGTATATGTATTTGGGTCAATCCATCCTTGCAAATAGGTTAGGGATGGCCAATTCTGTTTCTAAAGAGCCATAAACAGGCCTGGTTTTCATGATATACATAATGAATATGCATGAGATACGTTTGCATACAATGTAGGCAGTACATGCAAATTTATGCATGGGAAGAGTTGAGAGTATTAGAGTAATCCCTAATGAACATCATAAATATCCCTAATGATATAAGGATGTAATAATATAGGGTCATATATGAATATAGGGATGCATGAGTATGCCTAATGAAGATAGGTTTGCAAGCAATTAAAGTAGTATGCACGCAAATCTATCTCATGCTTACTCATTAGGGATATCTGAAATCCCAAGTGGATATAAATTAAATAAATAGCAATGATGCTGTTGATTTATGTCCACAAGAACTGGAAATTACCTACCTCTGTAATGTTTATGGCGACACTTCCTTTGACATAGCCTGAACTTTCATTAGCCTGGATTCTGAAAGATTTTTTTTCTTGTACAGAATGGGAAAAAAGATTAGTAAATCAGGTCCCATATTGCATGCCTCCCTCCCCCCAAAAGATATCAGACAAATATTTGCTTTATGACAGTTGTTGTTCATTAAAAATATAATCATGCCTCATGCAGAACACAATTTAAGGCCTAATTTACTAAAAGAATAACTTTCAAACAACTGCATATGGCTGCATATATGTGCATATATGGCTTTACACAGTTTTATCGCAGTATTATCTAACCTGTGCATATCACATACATGCCTACCATAAAACACTCGTATCTTTCCTCCTCAAAAAAGGTTCATATATATGCTTAAGCGCAAATACATGCAATGCTTTTAAAAAGAGTATTTCAATGCATTGAACACGCATACTTTTCCTACCTATTTTAAAAATGTGAACTCATATATTTTACAAGAAAAAATAAAGCAGGAATTCCTCAAGTAAATAGTTATATTCTAAAACATGCATGCTTATGAAATTATCAGTATTACTAATTATGCCACCAGTTCACTCAGTCCTTCTCTAGGTCATTCAGACCCTCCTGGTTCTTCAGTCTGAATTCCTCCCGGTTCACCCAGACCTCTCACCCAGCCAATATTATAAATAAACACGTTTAATATCACTTATGCAGATAATTAGCAGTGTAAATTTACACAAGTAAGTTGGAAAATCAGATTTTCAAAAGCATTTACACGCTCAAAATTGGTTTTTTACATGTATAAATGCACTTTAACCATGTAAAAGGGCTTTTGAAAATTGCTACAGTGTAAGCCATTGAATTAATAGGTTTTACCTGCTATAAATGCACTTATCGTGGGTAAATGGAGTTGCGCTCAGGGGTGGACCCTTGTCCTGTGACAGTAGAGATGCGCCTCCTGGAAGGAACCAGGAAGCAACTGCCCCCAGGGGGCAGAGCACTGGAGGAGACAGAGGCTGTGAAGAACTTCACCACTGGAAGCCCAAGGTCCCCCCGGGAGGAGCAGAGTGAGTGCAAAAAATCAGATGTTCTGAAAGCGCCAATCGTATATTGTCTTAACCATGTTTGTACCATTGTCTGTGACAAAGAACCCTGCCTGAGGATTCCTGTCTCGCTGGTGTAGTTGCCAGTCTGCCAGCATCTATCTGATGCATGCTAGAATATTGGATGAGGTATGGGCCTCGTCCATCAGGTGGGTGTGCAGTAAAGCCCACCTCTACCCTGATACTTGTTCACTAATAGAGCTGCTGCCTGCTCCTGCCTCAGCCAGGTCCCACCAGTGTGCTGTCAGGGAGAGGTAAGAGTGTGCAGCATTTACAGTGGTCCAGATATCGCAGGTGAAATTCACACTCCCCTGTGCCTTAGCTAGCAGCACTTGGAGGCGACTGCGACACATTTAGCAGAAAGGGTTGACCTTTCTGCTAAATGTGGTTCTGGAGGGGACTTTGTAATTTGAAACTAAGACCTTCAGCAAATGCTTGAAACCCATATTCTCCTCTATCTGCAAGGGCTTGTCATCAAGGACAATCATTTTCCCAGTGCTCCTGGTTACAACTTTTGAGGATGCCTGCCTCCTACCCCAGGATAGCGCTACTGAACACCACCCCATTTCTTCCATGGTGGGTTGTCACTTCTGACACATGGCAGGGGGCTGCTGGCCTGCCACCTGACTGCTAGAAGGGGCTGAGGGAGTGGGGTGACTCTGCTCCTTTTCAACCACTTTATGCTGCCTGGAAAAATGGGTCCCAAGACTGGTACTGCCACCATCCCCAGATAGCAGTACTGTTGTTGGGTGTTGCCTCTTCATATGATACGTCCTGCCAAAATTAGATAGATGTCTCATTTGCTTGCCTCTGCTAATAGCCCTGGCACAGTAATTACACTGAGCAAACCGCGGGTCCTCCGTCACTTTAAAGTGGCTCCAGATCACAGATTTCTTTCTTGATCCCTTCTCTATAGCCTTCAGGGTGGATGCTGGCACTGGAGCTGAAGCAGTGGGTGCAACCTGAGAAGCAATGCCAGGATCATCAGTCACACTCTGTGCCTGCGCTGATTGCTCTTCCTCCTCCTCATCAGTTTCATCTCTCCCCTGCTGCACTGAAGTGGAGGCTAAGACAGGACTAACTAATCCTCCTAAACCTTCTTCAGCTATTACTTCTTCCATTTCTGATGATGAGAATCCCACACAAAATTATTCTTCATTGGAATCAGAAGCAAACAGTGCCTGTGCTACATTGTCAACGCTAAGTCGAGTCTGCTGTCGCATTGCTGCTTTTGGGTGTCGCCATTTTGTCTGGCATGACTCAGCCTCCCCTTCACTCACCTCCAAAACTAAAGGGTCAGAAACAGGTGGTGGTGATGCATCATCTTTAAATTTCATTTTTTTCCGGATGGAACTGCCTGCCCCTCCAGAGAGTTTAGATTGGAACAGGTCCCTTTTTAACTTTAATGGGGGACTGCCACTGCCTTTTGAAGTGCCTCCTCTGCCAGTACCAATCACCTGACCATGTCTAGCTTTCCCTGACATTATGTATTTAATGTCACTGCCCACTAGGGATTTCAATTAAAATAATTATTTTCAAAAGAGGCCCACTGGGGATTTGGCTTCAGAGAGTACCCCTGTCCCAATATACGTAAGTCTTCAAAAGTGCCCACAGGCCCACGAGGCAGTCCCTGGATGTACACTAAAACTGGGACCGCTGAATGTGCACACATAAAGCTTGTAACTACATCAGAGGCCCACTGGGGATTTGGCTTCAGAGAGCACCGCTGTCCCAATATACGTGAGTCTGAGAAATTGCCTACAGGCCCACGAGGTTGTGCCTGGATGTACACTAAAACTGGGACCACTGTATTGTGCACACACCAAGCTTTTAACTACAAAAGAGGCCTACTGGGGATTTGGCTTCAGAGAGCAATGCTGTAACAATATATGTGAGTCTGCAAAAGTGCCCACTGGCTCATGAGGCTGTGCCTGGATAGTCACTAAAACTGGGACCGCTTTATTGTGTACACACCAAGTTTGTAACTACAAAAGAGTCCCACTGGGGATTTGGCTTCAGAGAGCACTGCTGTCCCAATAATTTATATGTGAGTCTGCAAAACTGTCCAGTGTCCACTGATGCCCAGTGAGTGCACATTCTTCTTGGCTTAAAAGAGCACAAACAGACAGCCTGAGTTCAATAAAAAAAAATGCAGTTAAATAAAAAGGATGGCTTGCTTGGCACTGCAGCAAAAATGAAGAAATATCTTTTTCAATGGAAAATTCTATCAAAGTAGCTAGCAATTGATTACAGATTTGAGACACTCAGACTAGCTCTGAGTAAAGCTACCATCCCCGGACCACCTCCCCAGACCACCCCCGCAAAGAAAGTGTGTGGCATGCCGCGTGCTTAATGTATAAATAATGCTGAGACATCAGGAATAGCGTCACAGAGCACTGAGTGAGAGCAGCAATTGGCTGCATTAGAAAAATGCTTAGCTCTGATAGGTTGCATTCTGGTTCCCTTGCTAACCTGTCTGACCCACTCTATGACAGGGCTGTGAGGTCACTTATGACTCACAGAAAAGGGCTGGTTTTTGCTATCTCCTATTTCAAATGGCCGCTAAGGAATCACTGTGAGCCAAAAGAATGAAACTAGTAAGATATGTTGTATTTGTAGGGGATCGCGATGCGTTTCACAAACCCAAGAATACAATGAATAGAGACTTATGCGTTGCAGATTGCCAATGCATTGAAAATGAATGCACATCCCTAGAAGCCAGCATTTCCATAGCTTGATGATGTTGTTTAACTGTGGCGGCCAAACCCAGTAGGGCCCTGGAGGTGGGAGACTCCGCCGAGTCCATGGCCTTGGCAACCTGTTGCGCTTGGGGGTGGACCCTTGTCCTGTGGCAGTGGAGATGCGCCTCCTGGTAGGGACCAGGAGGCAACTGCCCCCAGGGGATGGAGCACGGAAGGAGACAGAGGCTAGGAAGAACTTCACCACTGGAAGCCCTAGGTCCACCCGGGAGGAGCCCGTAGGGACCCGGGCCACTTGGACTTAGGTGGGCCTCACAGGGTCTCCTGGGAAAGTAGAAGTCCGGCGTGCCCACAGACAGAAGGGGAATGTGGTCAGGTTCGAGACTGGAGGTCAGGTGGAACAAGGAGGACCAGAAGAGCATAGGTGATGACAAGGCTAGGAACAGAGCCAGAATCTAGAGACAGGGTCAAGCAGGCAGAGGTCAGAGTCCAGGAGTCAGTCCGAGGAATGGTAAACAAAGCAGAGGTCAGGAACCGGAGGTCAGACGAGGTCACAGCAGACTGAGAAGAGGAGGCAGGCAGCAGACAAATGAGTCGAGTAGCAGGCTGGAGTCAGGAGGCAGGCAGGCAAGCAGACAGGTCAAGTAGCAACCCGAGGTCAGTACCAGAGAGACAGTCCGGAGGTACTACCTGGGGAGACGAACAGAAGAACAGGAACAGAAGGATGCTGGAACTAGGAAGCAGGAACAAGGCAGGAACGGAACTGGAACAGAAGGATCCTGGAACGAGACTTGGAACAAGACAAGAACAAGTACAAGCGCGGAGACAATCTAGCATAAGCCAACCCGATTGCCAAGGCAAGGAAGTGCAGGCAGGGACTTCCTTATAAAAGAGAATCAATCAGGGCGCGCCGCGGAGCTAAGACCCGCCCTTGGCCCTACAAGAGGCCGGGCGGTCCGTGCATGCGTGCGTAGAGGCGTGGCCAAATGCGCCGAAGACGCCGAGCTCTGGCATGAGGCCTGGTGTGCAGTAGAAGGCCCAGCGACTGCCGCTGTGGGATGCCAGGGCCTGGAAGTGCTAGCAGCTGCTGCTAAGGAGGCCGACCCAGGACCTGCCGTGGAAACATGAAGATGAGCAGGCCCATGCATGGGACGGGCGCGGACAGGGCGCGTAACAAATGGGTTTTAAAAATTGCTACGATAGTATGTTACATTTCCATGTGTAACTCCTTTGAAAATTCACCTGTTAATGAATAAGTGTCTTTGAAAATAGCAACTTATGGGCATAAATGTTGGCCCCACCCCAGAATGTTCCTAGACCACCCTCTTTATATCCATGTATATGTGTGAATGAAATAAAAAATACACATGTATGTTTGAGGTTTATAAACTAGCATGTACATATATATAAATGCTGCTTATGCATATATATGCTAATTTTTATATGCATAAGTTTTTAAAAATTTACCCTTAAGGCTTTTTTTGTTTTCATTGACTATGGGGATAAAAGCTTAATAATCAGGCTCATATTTTGGGTGACCTGAATCCCATGTAATCAATGTATAGTACAGAATCAGGTGCACACTTCTCTGTCATAAGATATTTAAAATGTATGATTGAACTTGAAATATTATACTTTTCTCTCTCAATATTATCTTTCATCATCCATCCTGAAACTTTTTCTCTCTGCAGATTTTCTAATGGTGGTTCACAGGCAAGCATATACCATGAATAACAACAGTTTTACTACAGGTAAAAAATATAGTTTTGCACAGAACCAATATGTCTGCTTGAAACCTTCATTTCATACAACAGCAACAGGTATGTGATATTGATATATTACTATCTCCACATATGCAGACATAAAAAATGTAAGAAAACAAGCATTGGGAAGTTTCTCCTTATCTTCAAGTTGTTTGTAACATCAGAATTTACAGATCAGTGTCACAGACTGGCAGGCCATAATCAGAGAGCACCACTATAGAAGCAGTATAGGTCTGCAGGTCAGGACTGGAGCTGGACATCGGCCTAACCTCTGCAGGTTGAGGTCATGGGTTCTGGTGGCCGGTAGAACATGTCTTCATTGGCACATCAGGCCATGGACTGGGAGCTAAGTACAGGCTGGGAGCTGAGGACAGGTGTAGGCTGGATTAGGCAAGGTAGGATGATAAGGCAAGACTGACTCGACAAGGCACAGCAGACCTGGACAAAGCAAGGAAGGCTGAACAATGCAAGGCAGGCTGGAAGCTGAGGACAGGCACTGGCTGAGAGATGTATACAGGTACTGACTGAGAGCTAAATACAGGGACTGGCTGACAACTGGATACAGGTACTGGCTGAGGGCTGGATACAGGTACTGGCTGGGGCTGTATTCAGAGTACAGGCTGGATAGAGAACACAGGCTGGGGGCTGGATATAGTCAGGGCTGAACCAGGGACAAGGGCATTCCTGGAAAACAGACAAGGAACTGGACTGGGCAGCGCAAGACAGAACAAGGACTGGACAAAGAAAAGGCTGGACAAGGACAGGGGTTAGACAAGGACTGATCTAGTCAGAACAGGCAACAATAAATAGGGAAGCCTAACAGGGCACAAGGCTGGTTATTTATTTTATTTATTTATTTATTTATTTATTTATTTAAATTCTTTTAATATACCGATGCTCAAGACCAGGTCTTATCGTACCAGTTTACAATAAACTAGGGGGTAAACCAGTTAAACCAGTAAACACTGAAAGCGAAAGTTACATTACAACAGGGAATGTATAACAAGGCTTTTGAAGAAAAGTAAAGGGAAAGATTAACAATTTCTAATTGCAGAGCAGCGCATGTAAGTAAAAAGCAGTTGCGAACATGGTAAAATTATATACAAAAAATACTATATTTACAGTGAAGTCAATAAGGCGAGTTACTGTTTAAATAAGTCGATAAGGCGAGTTACAAGAGAGCGTAAATTAACCGGAAAATAGTTTCTTTGTGAGGCGAAAAAAACAGACGCTACTGATGGGTGTTGGACCGTGTGGGTTACCAGATAGTTTCTTCAAGGAAATGCTTGGGCGAATAGCTAGGTTTTAAATTTTTTTCTAAATGTGAAATGGCAACGTTCCTGGCGGAGATCTGGCGGGATATTGTTCCAGCAGTTGATAGCGCTCGTTTTTCGATTGTGTTGTGTATAACTGATTTGTTAGGAGGAGTCTGTAGGGAGTCTCTGTATGCTGATCTGGTTGGTCTTGCTGAGGAGTGAAGTTTGAGGGGTATGATAAGTTGGAGAGATGATTGCTGAAATATGGTTTTATGTATGATGGTCAGTGTCTTGAAGAGGATTCTGTAGTGGATGGGTAGCCAGTGAAGTATTTTGAGAATCGGTGTGATGTGGTCCATACGGCGAGAGTTTGTGAGGATCCTGGCTGCAGAGTTCTGCAGCATCTGAAGAGGTTTGGTAGATGAGGCCGGAAGACCAAGCAGAAGCGCATTACAGTAATCAATCTTCGAGAATAGTATGGCCTGAAGGACTGAGCGGTAGTCATGGAAATATAATAGGGGTCTTAACTGTTTTAGGACCTATAGTTTATAAAAGCCTTCTTTGGTGGTGTTGTTGATGAATTTTTTTAGGTTCATTCTGGAGTCTAGGATGGCTCCAAGGTCTCTTACTTGATTTACTAGAGGTGTAATTGTGGTGTTGGCTAGTAGGTTATTATCATTGGGGGAGATGACCAGCAGTTCAGTCTTGGACATGTTGAGGACAAGGCTGAGGCTTGTGAGAAGGAGGTTGATAGCATGCAGGCAGCTTTTCCAATAGTTTAGAGTGTCTGTGATGGGATCCTTGATGGGGATTAGGATCTGCACGTCATCCGCATAAATGAAATAGGTGAGGTTGAGGTTATTGAGTAGTTGGCATAGGGGGAGAAGATAGATGTTAAATAAGGTCGGTGAAAGCGAGGGACCCTGGGGGACTCCTTGTTTGGAAGCTACAGGAGGTGATTCTTTGTTACTTATTTTTACTTTGTAATATCTGTTGCTTAGAAAGGATTAGATTGGTTAGGAGAACCTAGCAGGCCCAGAGGCTCAGGGAGCCCCAGAACAAGGCAAGGAGGCTTGGGAGATCACAGAGAAAGTTAAGGAGGCCGAGAAGGCCACAGAGCAAGGCAAGAAGCCAAAAGATGCCACCAGGCAAGGCAGGAGGCCTGAGCAGGCCACAAGGCAAGGTGAAAGGCCCAGATAGGCCACAAGGCAAGGCAGGAGGCCTGGGTAAGCCATAAAGCAAGGCACAATAACCAAAGTAAGAGTGACCAGGTTAGAAAGCTGAAGTGACACAATAAAGAGGCACTGAGGAATTGTGCAGGCTGTGTTAAGCAGGGCTGAAGCAAGGTGTGACCAGTAAGGAGGTAACTGGCAGCACTGAGAGCAAGGCTTGCTGAGAACCTCTAGTGGAAGGAAGATTGTGCAGCAAGTGGAACCTTGGCACAGGGAAACTTCATAGCAGGCAAAATGGTGACAGTATCCCCCCAACCCCCCCCCCCCTTCAGATCCCCTACTCCTGGGTCCCATTTACCATAGAGGCTGTAGTCAGTAGGTACTAAGTTTCTTTGAATTGCAGTTGGTGGAGTCCAGATTTTCACGTAAAACAAAGGTGCTTAGCACAGAAGTGCTGAACTGGAGTCTCTATGGGGTCATGGTCTAGGACAAGCATCTTTCTGAGCCATTGGTTGTAAACCAGAGCTTTGTTGGCAATGAATCATGGAGTCGGGTTCTCTGGGGTGCTGAGGCACAGAATCAGGTTTTCTGGGGCACTGAAGTGCTCAATCAGGTTCTCTCTGGCCTTGAAGTATAGGGCCACAGCCTCTCTGGTGCTGACGTACTGAATTATTGCATCTAGAACACTGAGGTATCAGGCCAGAATCTCTCTGACCCTGGGTGGCTGTGCTGGCATCTCTCTGCTACTGGGATTCAGGGTCCCTCTGAGACTGGACCATTGGTTCAAGGCCTCTCTGAGGCTGGACTGTTAGTTTAAGGTCTCTCTGAGACTGGACCATTGGTTCAAGGACTCTCTGAGGCTAGACTGTTGGTTTAAGGTCTCTCTGAGGCTGGACCATTAGTTCAAAGTCTCTCTGAAGTTGGACTTCTGGCTCAGAGCCCCTCTGTGGCTGAACAGGATAACCAAGTAAGAGTGGCCAGGTCATGAACAGGCTGGGTTAATAGGGCTGAGGTGAAGCTGTGGTGTGACTAGTGAGGAAGTAACTAGCAACGCTGAAGGCAAAGCTCACTGAGAACTCATGGTGGAAGGGAGGTTGCACAAGTGGAGACTTCATAGTAGGTGAAACCATGACAGTCAGTGAGCATTTCACAGTTTATCTCAAACGATCCAAAGTTGTATTTACAGCTAGTTTTGATATAAATGAATGGATTAGGTTTGATATTTGACTTCTTTTTGCTAAAACCTTTACAGAATTTCCAGAAAAATTTAGGAAACATAGCAATGTTGAAAGTTCAGGATTCATGGAAGAGCATGATATGACCAAAACAATTTGAATTATTCAGGACAATAATTTTATAGAGCAGTGGTTCTCAACCGGTGTGTCGCGACACACCAGTGTGTCACCAAGAACACACAGGTGTGTCGCCACACTTCCCCGTCCCCCGCTGACCCAGCTGCTCCCCGGTCCTCCTCCGCCCGGGCTTAAATGCTTGCGCGGGAAGAAGAGACCATGCTAGTGTGGTCAGAATCGTGCCGAAGAACAGAAGAGAGGCGCGGTCTGAAGAATGTGCAGCGCGGCTCGAAGGAAAATGAATAAGAGCGTCAACCCCCGCGGCCGATGGGACTCCTCCTCCGCGAGGGCTGAAAATGAAGGAGGTTAGGGTTCAGAGGAGGCTGATGCTGCCGCTAGTTCTGGGGGGGGGGGAGGAGGGAGGGAGAGGGAGTGAATGAGCAAGCATGTGTGTTTGAGATCCTGTGTGTGTGAGTGAGATAGCATGTATGTGTATGATTGAGAGCCTGTATGTGTGAAAGAAAGTATGTCTCTGATTGAGAGCCTGCCTGTGAGAGGGAGAGCATGAATGAAAGTTTACGATTGGGAACCTGTATGTGTAAGTTTGTGATTGAAAACCTGTTTGTGGAAAGAGTATGTGTGTATGACTGAGATCCTTTGTGTGTGAGAGAGATCATGTGTATGTATGATTAAGAGCCTGAGTGTATAAGAGAGAGAGCATGTGTGTCTATGTGTGATTGAGAGCTGGTTTAGGTGAGGGAGCATGTGAGTATGTGATTGAGAGCCTGTGTGTAAATGAGAGAAAGAGAGAGAGCATGTTTGTAAGCATGTGAATGAGAGTCTGTTTGTGAGAGAAAAAGACAGCATGTATGTGTGTGATTGAAAGCCTGTGTGTGTAAGCTGAAAAGATAAACAGCATGTGTGTAAATGTGTAATTAAGAGCCTATATAAGTGAGAGAAAAAGCATGTGTATATGTGAGTGACTGAGAGCATGTGTATATAGGTGTGTAATTGAGAGCCAGTGTGAGAGAGAGCGCTGGTATATGACTGAGAGAGAGGAGAAAGTTCCAAGCAAACCACCCCTCCTCCTGCTAATTCAAAACAATCTCAGGACACCTGGATATCAAACGTTTCCAGGTATGCAGAGCAAAAAAATTTTTGTATCCTTATTTTTCATTACGGGGTCTTTGTGTCTGCTATTTGGAAATATTTTATTGGTATATAGAAAATTTTTATATGAGTTTTTAATTACTGGATATTCCACTCATCATCTGTTTTGAAATAATCTGTTCTTTTTGTTAGTATGATTTTACTGCTACTGATTTTATATTTCTTGATTTGTTTTATAAGGATTGGTGATGTTTCTTTTTTCCTTTATTACACTGCATACAGAGACTCTGGCTTGTTGCAGTTTCCAATTCATTTTTTTCTGCATGCTTCTAGTTATGCGTTTTGGTCTCTTTATTCTTTGTTAGGTGAGGGTCAGCACATGTGATTCAGGTGAGGTTTTCTGCTGGCGTATAGTTTCTGTGTAGGGCTCTATAGCAGCCTGACTTGGTCTGTTTTCCTAATAGGAGATGTATTGGTGTCTTAAGGCCTGATGTAATATTGCAGTGTTGCCTTTTCTTAGGTAAGGTGGTTACTGTTTAAGTGCTGGAAATTGGTGCTGTTTTGGTGTGGGATGTTTACTATTTATGCAATTTCTGTTCAGACAGAATATGTCTTTTCCTTGTGTCATTTTAAACAATAAAAATAATTACCGGACCTTTACTTTTTATTTCTGCCGTGAATTGTAATGAGCAGTGTGTCACGCATGTGAGTGTGGCCTGTCAGGTGTGTCACGATGGGAAAAAGGTTGAGAACCACTGTTATAGAGGACACAAGGTCTTTTCATTGTACGGTAATACAGATCCATGACTCACTGGTTACTGAGAGAGATTTAGTAATTACTACTCTGAGAAACTGGCACTGTTACTCACTGACAAAAATGATTAATATAAATGTTTAGTCAGGTAGGCTGTAAGTAAATGAATGGAAGAAAAAAGTGACAACTGTTTCAAAGTTTGTTCTCTAGGTGAATAATGAACAAATGAGAACATACAAATCATTTTAAGAAGAGCACAATGTTTCAAGTATTTAAACAAATGAGCATCAGAAGTGTCAGCAACAATATCTCCTCCTTTTTTTCTCTTTTTGCTTCTGATAGACACAATACAAAAATATAAGCTGCATTCCTCCGATTCCTCCCTTGTATGGCATTGTAGTATGGAGTATGTTGTGAAATCACATAATATTAATATTTGATAAAAAAAAAGGGCCAGTAAGACTGAACATTTAAAACCAGTAGAATCATTGTTCGGTTGGTTTGATTCTTATAGACTGCAATATGAAAAAAAAAATTTTCAATTTTCTATTGCCTCTTAGGATCACATAGGATCTTTCCATATATGTAAAATCTCCTCATGGAGTATCAGGTGGTCACAGCTCATCTCCTTCTCTTTGAACATAAGAACATGCCATACTGGGTCAGACCAAGGGTCCATCAAGCTCAGCATCCTGTTTCCAACAGTGGCCAATCCAGGCCATAAGAACCTGGCAAGTACCCAAAAACTAAGTCTATTTCATGTTACCATTGCTAATGGCAGTGGCTATTCTCTAAGTGAACTTAATAGCAGGTAATGGACTTCTTCTCCAAAAACTTATCCAATCCTTTTTTAAACACAGCTATACTAACTGCACTAACCACATCCTCTGGCAACAAATTCCAGAGTTTAATTGTGCGTTGAGTAAAAAAGAACTTTCTCCGATTAGTTTTAAATGTGCTCCATGCTAACTTCATGGAGTGCCCCCTAGTCTTTCTACTATCCGAAAGAGTAAATAACCGATTCACATCTACCCGTTCTAGACCTCTGATGATTTTAAACACCTCCATCATATCCCCCCTCAGTCGTCTCTTCTCCAAGTCCTAACCTCTTTAGTCTTTCCTCATAGGGGAGCTGTTCCTTTCCCCTTATCATTTTGGTAGCCCTTCTCTGTACCTTCTCCATCACAATTATATCTTTTTTGAGATGCGGCAACCAGAATTGTACACAGTATTCAGTGCGGTCTCAACATGGAGCGATACAGAAGCATTATGACATTTTCCGTTTTATTCACCGTTCCCTTTCTAATAATTCCCAACATTCTGTTTGCTTTTTTGACTGCCGCAGCACACTGAACCGACGATTTCAATGTGTTATCCACTATGACACCTAGATCTCTTTCTTGGGTTGTAGCATCTAATATGGAACCCAACATTGTGTAATTATAGCATGGGTTATTTTTCCCTATATGCATCACCTTGCACTTATCCACGTTAAATTTTTTAATTAGAGGGGACTGGCCTTGACTGCTCAGCTGGTGAAGATGAGCAGTGAGAATTTATTTTGCTGGTATGGTTCTTCATTGCAGATGTACAGTGCCTTCACCCAGTGCACTGCATGAAAAGAAGATGGTGCCATCAAATCCTCCTGAGAATACATTTATGGCGATATAACCTTAGAGGATAACTATCAAACAACTCTGTGCAGTGGCATACACACACACGTATATGGGCAAATGTAGATTCACGATAATATTTTATAAGCCACACATATCATAAAAATGTGTATCTCTACCCAACAAAATGTGTGCATATGTATGCTTACACATGAATACATACAATGCATTAAAAGCGAGAATGTTAATACATTGAATGTTCTTTTCCTACCTATTTTAAAAATATATGGGTGCATGTTTTACAATAGGTGAAAACATAAAGTAGGGCTTACTCATGTAAATCATAATTTAGATGCATAAGTATATTTTAAAAGATATGTAAAGGAGTGTATATCAAGACCCCCTGTACATAATTTTGTGTACACAGGGACAGGGCAAATCAGAACACTTCGATTCAGAAAAAGATTTTAAAATATAATTTATTCAGCTGTTTATAAGAAATTCCAAGACAAGTGTTCTGGGAGATACAATATAACTGCCCTCTATCTGTAATACCTTGCATCTCCCTGAATCTCTGACATGCCCTGACTTATATAATCAAAAATACAACATTCCCGAAGTTTCCAGAATGAATGACGTGACTGCTCAAAGACTTCTTCTACAAAGATACCTTAGGCTGTTGTCATGACAATCTATCATGTATAGGAAATGCTTGTGATGACACCCCCCATTCAATTGTAAAAATCATTCTATACTAGTCCTTCCTGAACCCTCCTCCCATCATACAAGTTCCTGTATCACTCTGGCTTTGATGCAATGTATTCTCTTCTGTTCTTCTTTTGTTATTCTTTGTTTGTGTAAACAAATCGCAGTCTGGGTCTTGAATAGAAGCTAGACTTGAATTCCACTTCTTAGCACCAGGATTCATTCAAAACTGTCACCTCACAGGATCTTCTTTTTCAACTAGTTTCTGTTAGTTGAAATATGCATCTGCAAGACAACAGCTTGCATCTTGGACTCAGTTTCTCTGTATTGTGAAGCAAATGTGCCATTAAATAGGCCTCTCTCCTGTTGTTGCCAGCAAATCTGTCTCAGAGATTTTCTGCAAGTCATGCTCAGAAAAGCACTCAAAGTTCATTCACCTCTTGACAAGCCAAAGTACAGCAGAGGTGTCTGGGAATTATTGGTTGTCTGCTCGGCCTATTCTTCATTTCCCTCTATGGGACACCTTTAATGGACAGGTGTCACATCAACCAGTCTTCGATGATAAGCCATGACAGAGGAACTTAAAAGTGTATCCTAACCACTAACCTTGGTATTTATCAGGTGTAGTGCATAGGTGTGTGTCCCTCTAGATTCCTAATTAATATGAAGGATGCTCCCACAAGCATTCACTAGTTAATCAAACAATAACATCAAAACTAATTTTCACTAGGTAGCTATTAGCTCTATAATGGAGCTATACAGATACCTGCATTATAAAAAAAAACCCTACTTCATAATAACATAATCACATATGTTATCTTTCAGAATCAAGTAAGTACATAATAGTGGTATAACATGTAAAGATAAGTACACAGAGAGACTAGTATGAAAGTACTATGTTTCTCATATAATACTAGGTATACTGGGCAAATCTTTTCAATGAATACTGTTGTTGTGAACAACTACCCAGGATAATATTCATTAAAATGACAAGCAGGGATATAATCAATGCACCTTACCAGGAAAGTAAAGAAACCAATAAAATAAAAGAAACAAGAATCAATAGAAGAACTCATACTGTGTTGTGCATACATGATGTGGGATAAATTATAAAAGTGTTGCAAAGCATAAGACATATTCTAGTCATATGCTGTAATGATGGAAGATCAAATACAAAGGCATATGCATGATAGACAAAGGCATAGCAAAAGTCTGAAACATCATACTAATTCTGTAGGGTATTTATAGTGCTATCCAGTATTATGACAACAAACTGTAGCAGTGGGAGCACTCACTGTATGGACAGTCCTAATTCACTTGTGGCAGTCATATGTCCAAGAGATAATACATCTGTGTATGGCAAGTATTAATTTTTAAGGTAGATGATGGCTAGTAATACTGCTTCGTCTTCAGATACTTCTAGGGGAAATGGGGCTCATACCCTTCTTATATGATGGTAAGTCTAAATATATTGGGGATAATCATAACAATAAATGAAAGCTAACTCTGTGAGAAAGTCTTTAACATATTATGTGAACTACTTTGCAGAATTGATAAACCATCAGTGTAAGACTTTACACAGGGAAGAGAAAGAATGTAATACAAATAAAAAACAGAACTAAGGAAAAGTATATCTTCCCCTTTGGAATCCTAAATAGAAACCAACTAGCTTATAAGTCACAGATAGAGTTTATAGTGAAAAGGCCAAAATAAAAAGAAAAGAACAATGAGCAATTAATATGCCGAAAGATATAGTAATAGAATGTTGCAGATCCCTATAGCAGAGCTCCTCATGTGTAAGGTATGTTTTTGTTTCAAGGAGAACAATCTCATAATAAGTATCACAGGCTACACTAGTAAGAAATCTTTGTGAAAGAGAGTGAAACAGTCATTAGGTAAAATCTAGTAAATAGTGTCATAGGAAAAAGATGTTCAAAGAAGGGTTCAGCAAAGACATTAGAATATTGAAATATTAAAGATCAGCAAAGTGATTACCCCAAGTGCAAGCTGCAAAACAAAAGAATAGGAATAGCTTATAACTTAAGCTGGTGTGGAAGAGAAATATAAAGAGATCTCCCTCTTGAACCCTGAATTATCATATTTGAATCACAATGAAACACATCACCCTCTATGTGATCAAAGCAGCTTCCATAGATAAAGATAGAAAAACCTAGTACATATACATTTAACTGATTCAGCATATAAGTATTATAAAGTCTAAGACTGGAACATACTACTTAACTTGGAACATACAAACTAATAAAAACAGCATCACTTCAGACAGTATCATTAACTTGAAAACCTAAGTGCTGACAGAAAATGAAAGAACCTAAATTCTGCATAAAGTCATTCCCACAAAACATAGAAAAAAGCAAAAAGCAGGTATAAATTGTAAGCCTTGCAGTCCATATAAAAGGTAAGAACGTCTGTGACCAAGAATAATTTCTGCATTCAGTGCGTATATAGTTCTTTTAGTAGGATTCAGTGATGATGTCAAGGCAAAATCTCTTAGCTCCTTAGATTAGATGCATGTGTATGAAGTCAAACCTAAATAAAAGTGCAACAAATCCGATTAAGTAGTAAGAAAATACTTTTATGTCACGTACTCCCTATATTTAATTTGCCAAATAATCCCCACATTATTTCAAAACATCATGCAATGGTCCAGACCACAAACATAAATACTCAGACTGTATATTAAAACATATATGTCACAGAACTGACTACATAATGCATGCATTCATTCATTCCTCCTTGTACACATGTAACATAGAACAGACAACATGACAAACTTTTGAGCTCAAAAAGAAAAACGTATTTTAAAATATAAAAGAATTGGATCGATCCACAAAAGAAAACAAAAACTCAGGATTAAAAATAGAATAGATCTATTAAAAATGAAAAAGGAATCAAACTGGAATAAACTGCATTCTTCATCTCCCATAGAACAGAGACAGATGCGCTTTGTGCTTTGGTACCCTGGAAAGAAATCTAATATATAACAGTTAATATAATGATTAAAATGAAAATTAAAACATAACATTACAGGTTCCTTAAAAGTCAAACTACTGATATACCTTAATTCAGAAAAAAACAGTCATAAAGCTACTTTCCTTTCTCTGTTGGTCCACCCCTAGGAGGCACTGTCCCCTGTGATAAGAACTACTTCCTTTTACAAATCTAAAATCTTTTTTGTTTTCCTATGCCTGTAAACTCCTAACTCGCCTTCTAAAAGAGAAACTTAAAACAGACAACTTTACATTTAATTACAAGTCATTTTATTTCCATCCAATATGCATATGTTCCACAAAGTTCTTACTACCAAATCCTGCAAATACCCTAAATAGAAATACGAATCATTTCCAAAAACACAGACATATCAGCTAGGAGTCTGGAAGTCTGCAAAATAAAAGGATGGCACATACTAATATGCATTAACCAAAAGTTTTTCTTACTGGCACATAAATAGATAATAGGCATTGCTGCTTATTTCTCTGTTGTTCACCGTCTCACAATCTTTCTCCTTTACATATCGTCTAAACAATCCACAATACAAACGTGCAATACCTGAACTCCCATCAAAACACCTAATTCATTCCCTTACTTCTAAAAGTTAGCAGCTAGTGAGATATAATCAAAACAGAGAACTAACGTAATTAACACATACTGCTGCATAAAGGTCATGCATATTAGTGCCGTCCGTTTATTTCTGACCTGTGTTTAATTTAAAATAAATCATATCTTCACACAATTAAATGCAACTGACTTACATCTTTTCTCTACTTTTACCCAAAACATTCTAAATTTCCCAGCACACAGCCTTCTGCATATTCATAAATCTCTTCCCTCTTTAACATTACGTCATCTCTCATCACTAATATTCACTTTCCCCATACTTTCAACACAAATTTCTGTTTTCACATTAAACAGATCAATTCATTAGTCCCTCTTCTATCACCTTTTGCACTCAGTCCTATAACATACTTAAACCTCAAACCTCTCAGCAGAACTGTAAAATCCATTTTAAAAGTGACTCACTCCCAGATTTTTTTTCTTTCGTCTCAAACACATTCCTAAGGGGGGTTCACCTCCTCTCCCGCCAAACAACTGTTACACTCCATGAATAGGTTTGTTAAGTGATAAAAACACTCAAACAGATCATTTCATTAAAATGGAGTCGCTCTCATGTAGTATATCTATAGATTGTTTTCCTTTCTATCTCTCTGCCTATACCCCTGACCAAAGAAAAAACGATACATCCCTCTCCAATGATAAATCAAATCTAATTATGAATGGCTTTAAATAAACACAAGTTCATGCTTTCGTTCTTACCAAATAAAAGGAAACACACTGCACATAATGCTAAAATCTCTTCACAATAAACTCTCGGTAATCACACAATTCTAAAAACTTAGATGCAAATATGAGCATCTCTGCATTAATGGTAGGAAATAAAACCAAAAACTAAGAAGCTTGCTGGGCTGGTTATTCTTTTTCTACGTTTACAGTGAACATAAGAGTCCTTGTGGCCAGCCATGGCTACATCATTCAGCCCTGTACCTTGAGGGGGAGGGGGGAGAAGCAAAACACCATAAAATTGAAAAACTTCATTTCTCTGGTTAATGATACCCTAACAGCAATCACGCATTAACTCCAAAGCAAACGTAAATATGAACTGATAAAAATAAATCTCATAAACTAAAATAAACTGGAGACATTTATGTACCTCTAATCACAGACAGCTGTAAACTATAATATCCAACCATGCAGTTTCTAGTTTTAAAAGCACCGCATTTGTTTGTGTTTAACAACTAAACTTTGGTAAAAAATCCACTAACTAAAAACTCCTTATCATACTAATTATAACTTTCAACTTACCAATTGTAACTTATTCCCTCTTTCTCCTTCTGAATCTACACACTTACAACCGCTCTACTCAGCCGCTCCCCAGGTGTAAAGTGAAAGTGAAACTGCTGCCGAGCCCAAGCCATGCGGTCTGAGGACAAAAGACCCCAGACTAACTAGTGCTGGCTACCCCTCTGTTTTTTCAACTGTTCAATCTGAAAATAGCAGAACTTAATTTAGATTTTAATCAAATCATCAACTCATGTCCTGTCTCCCTAACATATATTAAAGAACATTTTGCAAAAAGTATTCTAAACCCGATGTAACACACAATCTATATACACTGTACAACAAATAAAATAAAAACATTGATACTTACAGATTTTTCCTTTTTTTTTTTTTTTTTCTTGTTACATACTCACAAAATGGATCCAACTTCATTCCACATCTGCTCTGAACTCATAATTCTCCGGGATAACCTCCAGTCTACCTGGGCAACTCAATCTTTGAACGGCAAGCCAAATTACCCATTCAAGAACCTAGTATACTTTCGTCCGCCAAAAGTAATACTACAGCTTATTAATAATTAATAATTATAATAACAACAGCTATTAATGTCCCTTCATGGTCGCCAAAATGTACATAATTTTGTGTACACAGGGACAGGGCAAATCAGAACACTTCGATTCAGAAAAAGATTTTAAAATATAATTTATTCAGCTGTTTATAAGAAATTCCAAGACAAGTGTTCTGGGAGATACAATATAACTGCCCTCTATCTGTAATACCTTGCATCTCCCTGAATCTCTGACATGCCCTGACTTATATAATCAAAAATACAACATTCCCGAAGTTTCCAGAATGAATGACGTGACTGCTCAAAGACTTCTTCTACAAAGATACCTTAGGCTGTTGTCATGACAATCTATCATGTATAGGAAATGCTTGTGATGACACCCCCCATTCAATTGTAAAAATCATTCTATACTAGTCCTTCCTGAACCCTCCTCCCATCATACAAGTTCCTGTATCACTCTGGCTTTGATGCAATGTATTCTCTTCTGTTCTTCTTTTGTTATTCTTTGTTTGTGTAAACAAATCGCAGTCTGGGTCTTGAATAGAAGCTAGACTTGAATTCCACTTCTTAGCACCAGGATTCATTCAAAACTGTCACCTCACAGGATCTTCTTTTTCAACTAGTTTCTGTTAGTTGAAATATGCATCTGCAAGACAACAGCTTGCATCTTGGACTCAGTTTCTCTGTATTGTGAAGCAAATGTGCCATTAAATAGGCCTCTCTCCTGTTGTTGCCAGCAAATCTGTCTCAGAGATTTTCTGCAAGTCATGCTCAGAAAAGCACTCAAAGTTCATTCACCTCTTGACAAGCCAAAGTACAGCAGAGGTGTCTGGGAATTATTGGTTGTCTGCTCGGCCTATTCTTCACCCCTTAAAAGATCAGGACCAGCCATTTAACCTGGTCTACATTAAGACAGAATACAGAAGGGAATCCTGGTCCTAGTGTGTTTCTCTTTGCAGGGGAATAAGAGAGCAGGCCCAGGAGGGAACAGGGAGGCCCTAGGAAAGAGGAAGGCAGGTATATTGCCAAGATTGCGAATGTCGGAAGTCTTGATTTTTGCTGCTGTGATGAGAAGGTTGTTTCGGTTATTGCTTTATTGCACTGTGAATAACGCAGTTCCTGTGTAGAAAAAGGCTAGAATCCAGGCTGCTCTGTCCTCCAGCCCCTCTAAAGCCTAAGACCGCTTGCACAGCATCTCATAAACATGCATGCATAATTCATACCAGTGCACCAATTACTCCACTATTTCATCCAGTCCTTCTCTAGGTCATCATGGCTCTCCTAGTTCTTCAGCCTGAACCCCCACCAGTTCATCCAGACCTCCCACTCAGCCAATAATGTACAATAAACAAATCTGATATGTCACACAAGATAATTGGCAGGTGTGAAATTATGCAGGTAAGTTGGCAAATATTTGCATGTAACTGTTGGCCCTGCCCCAGAGTGCTCCTAGACCTCCCCTATTTGCTGCATGTATATGTGTGCATGAAAGGTAAAGTATGCGCGTACGTCTGCAATCTATAAAATAGCGATTGCATCGGGACAGGCTACTTACATGCGTATATGCTAATGTTTATGCACGAAACACTGAAAATTACCTCCATAGATTGTAAGCCCTCTGGGACAGGGAAATACCTGATGTACATGAAAGAAATGTGCCTTGAGCTAGCAATAAAATGGTGTGAGCTACAGAATCAAGTACATGGACAAAAATAAGCACTTACATGGAAATGAACAGGTTTACCAAAAGGAGAAAAAAGGTTGGTGAAAGTATAAACACATAGACAAATCTGTGGTGCAACCCAAACCAATCGCCTTCCAAGTGTTCTGGTCTCTCATGAGGAGTTTTTGGAGCCAGCTGTCCCAATGTAATCCCCTGGAGTTCAAAACAGGATGAGAAATATCTAGTAAAGTAACACAAAAGAAGAAACCCAGCATAGCAGAACTAATTTCAACCTATCCTTCACCTGACAAACTGCCATAAGACAGTCTCCCTTTTCAGAATCTCTCTGCTACAGTTTTTTTCCCAGCAAACTGTTTAACAAACTGACAGGCCAATGCAGAGAGGTGTGTTCATGCTACCATGTGTTTTGTTCCGTCCGCATGGTGTTCGATGCTCTCTTTCTCCCCTATCCTTCCAGTAACTGTATTTCTATCTGTCCTTACTACCATGTTGCCTCTTCCAGTCGCATGGCATTCTCTGGCCTGTTTCTCACTTGTACTTAAAGTTTTGTTTGTTTATCTTTCTTTTTATGTGGCCATGTGGATAAACTCATTCCGAGAACTGCAGATGAGTACTGGTTGATTATCCACTCCTTCTTTTTACCAATTTTTTGTGGTAAGTTTGTAGGAACTGTTTGTGGTAAGTTATTTGAAATCGTTACTGGACAGTATTTCTTACTGTTATCTTGAATCACAAAGTTGGTTTGCAGCCAGAAATGTAACTGATGTACTCAGTGTTTTTTTTTTCATTCACAGTTCTGATGAACTGCACCCATCATTGTAATGGAGAAGGTGGGAGACAATGAGAATGGTGCCGGAAAGGAGATGTCAGAGAGGATGTGGAAGGAGCAGGAGAAAAGACTGGGAGGAAAAAAAGGTTGGAGAGATGGAGAGAAAGGCATCTGGGTAAGAAGAACAGGCAGGGCCCAGAGGTATCAAAGCACCACACAGGTGAAGCCGTGATGTGTGCTTCTCTGATGCAGAGAAAAATCTGCTGGGCTGGCATGTCTGTGAGAACTTTACAGTCCTGTTTCGATCTAAGGCTCCTGCGTCAACAAGGAAAAGGATTTTGTTGAAGATAGCAGTTGATGTCAGTTCCTTTGCGGTGAAGACACGTGATGTAAAACAAATACAATACTGCTGGCATGAAACTCTCATGGAGGTAAAGGAGAAAACAGCAAAATAGAGGAATCACGGGGTAGGACTGGCAGAGGTCCTGCATGAACTCTTGTTTTGACCGCCCTAGAGGAGCTCATCCTGTGCACTCTGCAATCTGAGGTGGTGGATGGGATATATACTCCCTACAGCTTTGACTCAGACAGGAGAGAAGGTCCAGTTTTTGAACAGGCTACTGTGTTTGCATTTGATGTTTCTCTTTTGGGTACTTGGGTGGTTATCAGCTGACAACTAGCTAATGACCTGCAACTTGTGTTCCTCTATCCTTTTCCACAGGTTAAGCTGTGAACGCCGTGGAGTTGGAAAAGGTGAATGATGGTGTGGAGGGAGATCCACAGTCTCCTCCCACACCCAAATTCACATTTCCTATGGACAAAGAAGTGTCCCCAAGTCCAGAGAGCCAGAGTATTCAGGAGAGCCAACCCAAGTACACCTTGACTCTTACCTTGGAGGAGGTTGTGCCAGAAACACCATTATTGGAAACAACAGCAGGCCCAGAGCATCAAGAAGAGGAGATTGTGGTCAAGCCACAAGAAATTGAATTTTGGGGAGGATGTTATACCAGAACCAGCTGTATCTCAGCCAGACTATGTTGTGTCAGAGGAGAGGGCAAGGGCAGGCAGTAGCCCAGGGTGCAACCACCAACATGTGGAAAATGAAGTGCAAGTGGTAAAACCTAAACCACTGGCAGTTCAGTCAACCATTGGTGCAGCACAAGCAGCAAAAGCAGTCATGTCATCCTCTTCCTCTGAATCAGAGTTTGAAGAATCTCCCTTTAAAGGAATTTTCTGAATCTGAGACGGGAGAGCTGTTAGCTACAGACCCTGAAATAGAAGGACTAATGAGCACAATTTTAGCCTCCACCAGTGATGGAGGAGAGAGAGGCAGGAGTTGGTATCAGTGAGGGAGTACAGGCCACACAGACAGTGCAGGAACAGAGGATAAGTGAATCCTCTGCCCCAGTTTCTCAGGCTCCATCTGCCCCAATGGCCAGTGCCACCATCATCTACCACCAAGGATGCAGAGAGAGGCAAGGGATCATGAAAGAAACCTGTGATCTGGAGTCATTTTCAAATCAGGGAGAACACACACTTTGCGTTTTGTAATTATTACACAAAGAAGATCAGGCGAGGGAGGCCAGTGGGCCATTTAAGAAATTCTAGGATGGAGTATCACTTGAAGAAGCAGCATCCCCTTCAACATGCACCTGGTGATGAAAGTAGCAGTAGTCAGGGGGCCCCTTCTACAAGCTATAGGACCTTAATTGAAAAGGGGATGAGTGTTCCTCAAGCTGCTTCCAAGCCTTCAGCTCCTTCTAGCAATCAGGTGGCAAGCCAGCCGCAGCAGACCCTAGCTATACCGAGGAAGCGACAGCCCACAATGGAGGAAATAGGGTGGTGTTCAGTGGCACTATCACGGGGAAAGAGGCAGGCAGCATCCAAAGTGGTGACTAGAACTGTCGGCTAGATGATCGCTTTAGACAACCAGCCTCTGCAGGCAGTGGGTTTCAGGGGGTTGCTGCACCTGTTAGTGCCTGCCAGACTATGAAGTGCCCTCCAGGACCACTATCAGCAGAAAGGTCATCCCCAGTTTGTATAAGCATTGCCGGAGTGGCATCCAGGTGATGCTGGCAAAGTCATAAAGGAGCAGTGTGCATTTCACTAGCAACATCTGGACATCCACAAATACCTCACACTTCTCCCTCTCTCTGATAGCACACTGGCAGAATATGGCTGAGGTAGGGGCAGGCAGAAGCCCCACAGGGGATGGAGTATGAGGGCACAGGAAGGCTTTGCTGCACACTCACCTGGCGGATGGGGCCCATACCTTAGCCAATATTTTAGGAGCCATTAGAGGAATGCTAGAGGGCTGGCAGCTGGATCAGAGAGCCAGAAGTCTAAATGCAGGGTTCTTTGTCACTGATAATGGCTCCAACATGGTAAAGGCAGTATCTGGTGGGGGATATCTGGGTGTACGATGCATTCCTCACACCCTGCATTTAGCAGTGAAGGAGTTTCCGGGGCAGGGGTCCAGGAAATCACAGAATGTCTACCTGTATGGTTGAATAAAGAAGTTTTGGAAAATAGCTGGGTACTTCAAATGTGAAGGCAGGGTACCTTCTCTGTGAAAAGCAAGTGAAAATAGAGATACTTCACAAGCATCTCATTCAAGATGTGGGCACCCACTGGAATTCTACCTACAAGATGCTGAAGAAGGTAGTGGAGCAGCAGACACCCCTGCATGATCTGTCTAAGGAAATGGAGATAGGTGTGCAGGCTCCCCTAGCGCATCATGACTGCTTAGTCATGAGACAACTTGTGAAAATCCTGCAGCCCTTTAAGGATGTGGCAGAGCAGTTGAATGCCACCACAAGCACAACCTTGGGAGATGTCATCCCCATAGTAAACATCCTGTTAGAAAAGTTGGAGTGCGTTCATCAGAAAGAGAGAATGAGAGCTGAGGTGCTGTGTTGTCTGGCATCTTTGAAAAAGCAGGTGACAGAGAGACTAGAACCTCTGACCAGAAACCCCACATACATGCTCACTTTATCATGTGATACACAATGGAGACTAACAATCTGACACATATGAAGAGCATTCTGACAGAGGAGGTCAGTCAACTAAAGCACCAGAGGTTGAGGCAGAGGAGTGATGGAGCACAAGAGGACACAATATCACTGGCCGGATCAGACAGTAGTGCAGCACCCTGTCATTACCACCTACCACTCACTCCTTCACAGTAAAATAGAACAATCCTGTCCCAGGTGATTGCAAAAGCAAGTGGGAAGAAAGACTGGAAGATTGGGCATCCAAAAGGCAAATGACATTTAATGTGGACAAGTGCAAGATGATTCATATAGGGAAAAATAGCTCATGCTGTAGTTACACAATGTTAGGTTCCATATTAGGAGCTACTCCCAGAAAAAAAGATTTAGGTATCATAGTAGATAATAACATTGAAATTGTCAGCTCAGTGTGCTGCAGCATTCAGAAAAGTAAACGGAATGTTAGGAATTATTAGGAAGGGAATGGTGAATAAAACAGAAAATGTCATAATATTTCTGTGTCGCTCCATGGTGAGACTGCACCTGGAATACTGTGTACAATTCTGGTCACCGCATCTAAAAAATGATATAGTTGCAGTGGAGAAGGTACAGAGGAGGGCGACCAAAATTATAAAGGGAATGGAACAGCTCCCCTATGAGGAAAGACTAAAGAGGTTAGGGCTATTCAGCTTGGAGAAGAGACAGCTGAGGAGGGATATGACAGAGGTCATTAAAATCATAATGGGTAAATGTGAATCGGTTAATTAATCTTTCAGATAATAGAAGAACTTGGGGTCACTCCATGAAGTTAGCAAGTAGCACATTTAAAACTAATCAGAGAAAATTAATTTTCACTCAACGCACAATTATGCTCTGAATTTATTGCCAGAGGATGTGGTTAGTGTATTTAGTGTAGCTGGGTTTAAAAAAGGTTTGGATAAGTTCTTGGAGGAGAAGTCCATTAACTGCTATTAATCAAGTTGACTTAGGGAATAACCACTAGGGATGTGAATCGTTTTTCTGACAGATGAAAATATCATATGATATTTTCTCATCCGTCAGGAATCAGGGGGTCCCTGAAAGCGATAGGAAAACCCCACAACATTTTTGTGGGGTTCTCTTATCGTTTTGGGGGGGGGGCAGGAAGAAAGGGCACACAAAAACAACCCCCAAACCCACCCCAACCCTTTAAATCTCATTATTTAGAATCCACCACCCTCCCGATTGAGCCCCCAAAAACTTTTCTAAAGTACCTGGTGGTCCAGCAGGGGTCCCAGGAGCTATCTACCGCTCTCTGGCCGTCGGCTGCCACTAATCAAAATGGTGCCAATGGCCCTTTGCCCTTACCATGTGACGGGGGCTATCGGTGCCATTGGCCGGCCCCTGTCACATGGTAGGAGCAATGGACGACTGGCACCGGCCAATGGCACAGATAGCCCCTGTCACATGTAAGGGCAAAGGGCCATCGGCGCCATTTTGTTTACTGGCAGCTGATGGCCCGAGAGAGGGAGATCGCTCCCGGGACCCCCGCTGGACCACCAGGTACTTTAGAAAAGTTTTTTTGGGAGGGTGGGGGATTCTAAATAATGAGATTTAAAGGGTCGGAGTGGGTTTTTTTTTCTGCTCGGGGCAGCCAAAAAAAAAAGCGGTCCCGCACGATTCCGGAACCGATTCTGGAACTGATTCACATCCCTAATCACTAGGGATGTGAATCGTGTGCCCTATCGTCTTAACGATCGAAATCATCTGGCAGGAGAAGAAAATCGTGTTTGGTACGATTTTTTAGTTAAAAAATCGTTAAAAATCGTTTTTTCCGATTAGTGTGCACTAACAGAAAATGATACAATTTGACACTTTTCAGGTCAGTTAAGGTCAGTTTAGGAATGAATATGTATTCCTATTGGCTGCCCTCTTATTTATTCATGTTACCAAGGTTCCCACTGACAGTATATAGGGGATGGGAAATGGAAACAGTTGGTAGCTTGACAAAAAAAGTAATGTGATCAGTCAATGTGACTAGAACTTGTGCCCTAACCCTGATACCAGGGGTGTTGTGATCTTCCTGCACACAGTGCCCTAACCCTGGCACCAGGGGTGTTGTGATCTTCACGTACACAGTGCCATATCCCTATTAATACCAGGAGTGTTGTGATCTTCCTGCACACAGTGCCCTAACCCTAATACCAGGGGTGTTGTGATCTTCTTGCACACAGTGCCCTATCCCTATTAATACCAGGAGTGTTGTGTGCAGTAAAGGAGATCTGCCTTATCCCCAAGCTGGAGTCAATGTGTGCAGGAAAGGAGACCTGCCTTGTACCCAAGCTGGAGTCAATGGGTGCAGTAAAGGAGACCTGCCTTGTCCCCAAGCTGGAGTCAATGTGTGCAATAAAGGAGACCTGCCTTTTCTAAAAGCTGGAGTCAATGTGTGCAGTAAAGGGGATCTGCCTTATCCCCAAGCTGGAGTCAATGTGTGCAGTAAAGGAGACCTGCCTTTTCCACAAGCTGGAGTCAATGTGTGCAGGAAAGGAGACCTGCCTTTTCCCCAGCTGAAGTCAGTGTGTGCAGTAAAGGAGATCTGCCTTGTCCACAAGCTGGAGTCAATGTGTGCAGTAAAGGAGACCTGCCTTATCCCCAAGCTGGAATCAATGTGTGCAGTAAAGGAGACCTGCCTTTTCCCCAAGCTGGAGTCAATGTGTGCAGGAAAGGAGACCTGCCTTATCCCCAAGCTGGAATCAATGTGTGCAGTAAAGGAGACCTGCCATTTTCCCCAAGCTGGAGTCAATGTGTGCAGTAAAGGAGACCTGCCTTATCCCCAAGCTGGAATCAATGTGTGCAGTAAAGGAGACCTGCCATTTTCCACAAGCTGGAGTCAATGTGTGCAGTAAAGGAGACCTGCCTTGTCCCCAAGCTGGAGTCAATGTGTGCACATAATGCAATGCACAGGAAGCAATGATGTGACTGCAGGAGTGGTGCACTGCCTGCCTACCTAGGCTTGAATATATTAATGCTGCAGTACTAATAAAAATAAATTATAATTCTGCTAAAATGCCACTAGCCTCACCAGTGACACTAGGCTAGTAGCCTAGTCAGACATTCACCACCACCTAATAATAATTAATTATTAATTCAGTGATATAATCAATCATTTAAAAAAAATTGAGTAGGTTAATATAATAGATGACTGTAGTAGATTGAATAAAGATCTGATGTTTCTGCTCTCCTCACACCAAACAAAAGCAACACACAAGCAGAGAAGCCCTTCTTATAAAGCTGAGCTAGTGAGTTAAGTAGGAGGAAAAGTAAACATACTGGTGGCCAGTGTGGCTACTTAAAAAATACACTTACCAACAATCAATTACCACATATATTTGAACTGTGTAGTTCCAGCCAGGACCACCTTTCTAAAATGCACAGTGATTGGCAAATTCAACATGCACTAGCATTTCACTTGCCTGCTAACAAAAATAATAAACAAACAAGTTCTAGTCACATGAGTGATGATCATCACATTACTTTTTTTGTCAAGCTTCCAACTGTTTCCATTTCACATCCCCCCAACCATTACCTCAGTGGGAACCTTGGTAACATCAATAGATAAGAGCACAGCCAGCCAATAGGAATACATACTCATTCCTAAGTGACCTTTACTGACCTGGGAAGTGTCAACAATTTGTATCATTTTCTGTTGGTGTTCGTGAGTTTCCAGTTCCATTTCCCATCCCCCCAACCATCAACTCAGTGGGAACCTTTGGTAACATCAATAGATAAGAGGGCAGCCAGCTAATAGGAATACATATTCATTCCTAACTGACCTTCACTGACCTGGAAAGTGTCAATTTGTATCATTTTCTGTTAGTGCGCACTAACCCGATTTAACGATTTTTAACGATAAATAGTTAGAATTTCTATTGTATTGTGTTCTATAATGATTTAAGACGATATTAAAATTATCAGACGATAATTTTAATCGTTGAAAAACAATTCACATCCCTACTAATCACCACTGCTATTACTGGCATCAGTAGCTTGGAATCTTCTTAGTGTTTGGGTACTTGCCAGGTACTTGTGGCCTGGATTGTCCACTGTTGGAAACATGATGCTGGACTTGATGGACCCTTGGTCTGACCCAGTATGGCAATTTCTTATGTTCTTAAAGACACATGTTTGATACCAGCAAAGGCGATGACAGCTCAAATCTCAGTGCTGCTGCCACTCTGAGATTGAGCATCATCGGGGATGAGTGCTGCAGCTCGCGGGGCTACCCATGGGCCACAAATCCAAACACACTTGATGACATATATTCTGAGTTTCTCACTTAGGATTATTTTCCCTGCCATAGACAGATGTAGGACATTTTTACCTTATAGTCTTTTTAATCCATACATGGCCCCAGCCCCCAATAAATCAAATCCATTTCTTTACAACAGGATTTGAGCCATCTATTGAGGTTATCTATATGGCTTTGCATTTCCTTTTCCTTTCCATGAAGAGGTAACACTTCTGAAAATGCAACAGTCGATTCCATGTGCTCATGCTACTTCCCCAAAGTTTGGAAATCTGTCTGTACTGATTGGATGCTGTTTCTAGTGAGTCATTGGTCCCCTGATCGATGATAACATCAGTTTCATAGTCCTTTCTTTCTTCTTCAAAGACAATGATAATCTGATTCACATTTCTATCAGCTAAGGATCCTGGAAATCATTTAACTACGAAAACTAAAAAGTCATGGGATAGGAGGCGATGTCCTTTTGTGGATTTCAAGCTGGTTAAAAGACAGGAAACAGAGAGTAGGATTAAATGGTCAATTTTCTCAGTGGAAAAGGGTAAACAGTGGAGTGCCTCAGGGATATGTACTTGGACCGGTGCTTTTCAATTTATATATAAATGATCTGGAAAGGAATATGACGAGTGAGGTTATCAAATTTGCAGATGATACAAAATTATTCAGAGTAGTTAAATCACAAGCAGACTGTGATACATTGCAGGAGGTCCTTGCAAGACTTGAAGATTGGGCATCCAAATAGCAGATGAAATTTAATGTGGACAAGTGCAAGGTGTTGCATATAGGGAAAAATAACTGTTGCTGTAGTTACACGATGTTAGGTTCCATATTAGGAGCTACCACCAAGGAAAAAGATCTAGACATCATAGTGGATAATACTTTAAAATCATCAGCTCAGTGTGCTGCAGCAGTCAAAAAAGCAAATAGAATGTTAGGAATTATTAGGAAGGGAATGGTTAATAGAACCAAAAATGTCATAATGCCTCTATATCGCTCCATGGTGAGACCACACCTTGAATACTGTGTACAATTCTGGTCGCCACATCTCAAAAAAGATATAGTTGCAATGGAGAAGGTACAGAGAAGGGCAACCAAAATGATAAATGGGATGGAACAGCTTCCCTATGAGGAAAGGCTGAAGAGGTTAGGGCTGTTCAGCTTGGAGAAGAGACGACTGAGGGGGGATATGATAGAGGTCTTTAAGATCATGAGAGGTCTTGAACGAGTAGATGTGACTCGGTTATTTTCACTTTCGAATAATAGAAGGACTAGGGGGCATTCCATGAAGTTAGCAAGTAGCACATTTAAGACTAATCAGAGAAAATTCTTTTTCACTCAACGCACAATAAAGCTCTGGAATTTGTTGCCAGAAGATGTGGTTAGTGCAGTTAGTGTAGCTGGGTTCAAAAAAGGTTTGGATAAGTTCTTGGAGGAGAAGTCCATTAATGGCTATTAATCAATTTTACTTAGGGAATAGCCACTGCTATTAATTTCATCAGTAGCATGGAATCTTCTTAGTGTTTGGGTAATTGCCAGGTTCTTGTGGCCTGGTTTTGGCCTCTGTTGGAAAAAGGATGCTGGGCTTGATGGACCCTTGGTCTGACCCAGCATGGCAATTTCTAATGTTCTTATGTTCTTGTGGGTCCCTCAAATTGAGTCCCTGGATTAGAGCCTTTAACAATAGAGTCTTCCAACAGAAAGAGCTTTCTGTTATTATGTTTGGTAGTATTTTAGGGATTCTGTGGCCTCTGCTGGCATAGTCTCTCAGCAGATGGGGCTTTCTGTTATGATGTTTGAAAGTATTTGTGGTTTTCTTTGTGCACTGGCTGTCTTTCCCTTCACTTAACACTTCAGTTTCTATTTTGGAGCATCTTCATTTTCCAATGAAAAAGGTTGTTTTGTACAGATATCATTTGGGAAAGCGAATGTCTCAATGTCACAGGTCTTATCCTTCCAGAACCCACCATAATCCATTTGTTCCTGGGTTTCTGAATCCTCTGTGGGAATGGGGGCAGATATTCTGGATGCTGAATAGTTGGGGCTCTTATAAGAGCACACAAGAACTATTTGAAAACGTTTATTCATTTTGATTTTGTGAAAAATATTTAAAATCAAACAATGCATCTGAAAAGTTTCAACAACATTATTATTCTCAAAATGTAATTTCATACCAGAGGTAAAGTTTTCTCTACAAAAAGATGTGAAGTAGAACTTTCTTCCAGTCTGTTTGAGAGGTGATGTTTGAAAAATAAATTGAGTTGAAGCACGGTACACTTTTATTAATTTAAAAATTAATAAAACAACAGCTCTGTTCTTTTAAAAATTAATAAAAACAGCTCAGAAATTAAGAGTGTGTGTGTGTGTGTGTGTGTGTGTGTGAAGCTGACGCAGAAAAGATCAGAGCTGAGACTACAGCTGAGAAGCTGGGAACCATCTCTTTGATTGCCGAGACCCTGTGAGAGTTTAAGGAGGCAGAAATAAAACGCAGTTGTGTGCTGACATAGTGGAGCTGCTGCGTTAAATTTTTTAAGGCGCTGTCACTGACAGAGGCTACAGTCAAGGGAGGAGCTGAGGCTGAAGCTTGATAAGAAAATTCCAATTACTGTTCCACTAAAACTGCCGCTTTGTAGCTGTTATTAAAATAATCTGGTACATGCAACTACTGATAAGGAAAAGAGAGATTGGATGACTTTTATGTGCACAAGTAAAGAGATTTCAGAAAAATAAAATCTTTGAGTGTGATAGTGACAGAAAGTACCTTTCTTTTTCTATTTTTATTTATCAGATTTTTGTAATTTAATAAAGAATATAAACATGTTGAATAGAAATTATGGGCATGATTTTCAAAATGATTTATTTGTCTTAAATCCTGTTCTATGCTCGTGTGGCACTTTGAAAATTGACTAGGAGGTTGTGTACATAAAAACACAGATAAAACCCTGTTTCAGGTGAACTTTTACCCACGCTAGCAAGAGGTGTGGCAGAGAAAGCATTTACGTGCCCAATGTCTTCCCCTTCTCTGTTCCTGTATTGGCTATGGATCCAAACACTTCTTCAGCTCTTCCTCTTAGACCAAAACCAGATACCTTGATGGTTTCCTCCATGGGATTAAATCACTCCAGCCTTGGGCCTTTCCCCTTGAGAGGGAAAGCTCATGCAGGGCCCTCTCCAAATAAGAATGGGTCCCTGGGTTAACTGGCCTTATGTTTGATCCCTCACCAAATTTGAACCAGACATTATAAGAACATAAGAACATATGAAAATGCCATACTGGGTCAGACCAAGGGTCCATCAAGCCCAGCATCCTGTTTCCAACAGTGGCCAATCCAGGCCATAAGAACCTGGCAAGTACCCAAAAACTAAGTCTATTCCATGTTGCCATTGCTAATGGCCGTGGCTATTCTCTAAATGAACTTAATAGCAGGTAATGGACTTCTTCTCCAAGAATTTATCCAATCCTTTTTTAAACACAGCTATACTAACTGCACTAACCACATCCTCTGGCAACAAATTCCAGAGTTTAATTGTGCGTTGAGTAAAAAAGAACTTTCTCCGATTAGTTTTAAATGTGCCCCATGCTAACTTCATGGAGTGCCCCCTAGTCTGTCTACTATCCGAAAGAGTAAATAACCAATTCACATCTACCTGTTCTAGACCTCTCATGATTTTAAACATCTCTATCATATCCCCCCTCAGCCGTCTCTTCTCCATGCTGAAAAGTCCTAACCTCTTTAGTCTTTCCTCATAGGGGAGTTGTTAAATTCCCCTTATCATTTTGGTAGCCCTTCTCTGTACCTTCTCCATCACAATTATATCTTTTTTGAGATGCGGCGACCAGAATTGTACACAGTATTCAAGGTGCGGTCTCACCATGGAGCGATACAGAGACATTATGACATTTTCCATTTATTCACCATTCCCTTTCTAATAATTCCCAACATTCTGTTTGCTTTTTTGACTGCCGCAGCACACTGAACCGACAATTTCAATGTGTTATCCACTATGACGCCTAGATCTCTTTCTTGGGTTGTAGCACCTAATATGGAACCCAACATTGTGTAATTAAAGCATGGGTTATTTTTCCCTATATGCATCACCTTGCACTTATCCACATTAAATTTCATCTGCCATTTGGATGCCCAATTTTCCAGTCTCACAAGGTCTTCCTGCAATTTATCACAATCTGCTTGTGATTTAACTACTCTGAACAATTTTGTGTCATCTGCAAATTTGTTTATCTCACTCGTCGTATTTCTTTCCAGATCATTTATAAATATATTGAAAAGTAAGGGTCCCAATACAGATCCCTGAGGCACTCCACTGTCCACTCCCTTCCACTGAGAAAATTGTCCATTTAATCCTACTCTCTGTTTCCTGTCTTTTAGCCAGTTTGCAATCCACAAAAGGACATCACCACCTATCCCATGACTTTTTACTTTTCCTAGATGCCTCTCATGAGGATCTTTGTCAAACGCCTTCTGAAAATCCAATTATACTACATCTACTGGTTCACCTTTATCCACATGTTTATTAACTCCTTCAAAAATGTGAAGCAGATTTGTGAGGCAAGACTTGCCCTGGGTAAATCCATGCTGACTTTGTTCCATTAAACCATGTCTTTCTATTTGTTCTGTGATTTTTATGTTTAGAACACTTTCCACTATTTTTCCTGGCACTGAAGTCAGGCTAACCGGTCTGTAGTTTCCCGGATCGTCCCTGGAGCCCTTTTTAAATATTGGAGTTACATTTGCTATCTTCCAGTCTTCAGGTACAATGGATGATTTTAATGATAGGTTACAAATTTTTACTAATAGGTCTGAAATTTCATTTTTTAGTTCCTTCAGAACTCTGGGGTGTATACTATCCGGTCCAGGTGATTTACTACTCTTCAGTTTGTCAATCAGGCCTAACACATCTTCTAGGTTTACCGTGATCTGATTCAGTCCATCTGAATCATTACCCATGAAAACCTTCTCCATTACGGGTACCTCCCCGACATCCTCTTCAGTAAACACTGAAGCAAAGAAATCATTTAATCTTTCTGCAATGGCCTTATCTTCTCTAAGTGCCCCTTTAACCCCTCGATCATCTAATGGTCCAACTGACTCCCTCACAGGCTTTCTGCTTCGGATATATTTTAAAAAATGTTTACTGTGAGTTTTTGCCTCTACAGTCAACTTCTTTTCAAATTCTCTCTTAGCCTGTCTTATCAATGTCTTACATTTAACTTGTCAACGTTTATGTTTTATCCTATTTTCTTCTGTTGGATCCTTCTTCCAATTTTTGAATGAAGATCTTTTGGCTAAAATAGCTTCTTTCACCTCCCCTTTTAACCATGCCGGTAATTGTTTTGCCTTCTTTCCACCTTTCTTAATGTGTGGAATACATCTAGACTGTGCTTCTAGAATGGTATTTTTTAACAATGACCATGCCTCTTGGACATTTTTCACTTTTGTAGCTGCTCCTTTCAGTTTTTTTCTAACAATTTTTCTCATTTTATCAAAGTTTCCCTTTTGAAAGTTTAGCACGAGAGCCTTGGATTTGCACACTGTTCCTCTTCCAGTCATTAAATCAAATTTGATCATATTATGATCACTATTGCCAAGCGGCCCCGCCACCATTACCTCTCTCTAAGAACCCTCTAGAGGATCCTTCTCTCCTAATCCCTTAAACAAAATACTTTCTATAGAACCCACTAGAAATTCCTTCCTAAGCTTCCAGTGGTTTACATGAACAGGGGTCCTTATTCACACGCTACTTAGCCAGATAAGTCAGACTTATTCAGCTAAGTGGCGGATGCTGTATATACAGCTATACCACATAGCTGGATAAGTTATTTATCCAGCTAAGCAGTTAGTGGGCAGTCAGTGGGCATAACTGGGCAGTGCTACTTATCCTGCTAACTTACAGGGTCATTCAAATGCATCTAGCTAGGTAGAGAGAACATGGTACAACTCTACTCTTCGTTCAGCTTCCATCCCTCCAAATCACATAAAATCTTAACTGAATGTAACTGTGCTGTTCTTACATATGACTGTGCATGTTAAACTGCCTCCTAAAATCCAACTCACGACACAAACCTCACCCCCGAGTTACTAGTGTCCCCTCTTACAGTGGTATAAATAGTGAACTTTTTGTGAGCCTCTACACCCTCTCTCTCTCTCTTTCTCTCTCTCTCTCTAGCCAGCAGCCCAAAATGCAGTACCTGGAAAATTACCCTAACCATGCCCTTTTTTTTTTTTATCGTGGGCACTATTTTTGCTTTATTTATAGCAAAATGATGAATCTAAGCTTGGATAGCCAGCTATATATAAATATTAGCTCCACAGTGTTCTTTTACCATTCAATCTGCCATCTATTTGCTGTTTACAATATTCTTTTAGAAAAAAAAAATTCAAATCTTTATCAACCATTTACAAGAACCCGAAGCAGAGATTGCTAGGAATCTTTTCCAAGTCTTACTCTGGTAACAAAGGTCACATTTGGGAGGCCCATCACATACATAAGAAACAGTCCCTGTTCCTTAGGGATTACAGTCTAGTCCAGACAAGCATACATGAGAAATAAGAGTCTAAGGAGGTGAATTTATTGTTGAAAGGTGGTTAGGATTTAAAAGCAGCCTCAAAAAAGTCAGATTTTAGACTGGATTAGAATATGACCAGAGAGGAATCATGACACAGTGTTGGGAGAGGCCATGCCTGGTTATAAAGCTCAGTCTAACCCTACTTGCTAAATTTAGGCACCTTGTGACCTTATCCTGTCAGCTCGCACAAGCTGAAAATGGATTTTATCTGATCACAGTTTACTTAACCTATTCATTTTCATTTTAAACCACTTAATGACCACCTAAGTTTCTGAAAATCCACCCCATGATTTTATTTTATGTACAATAATGTACATTTTGCCTTACAGCCCAGAAACTATTTCCCTTTATAACTCTGTACTTTCAGTTCAAAGAACAGACGGACTTGACATGCTGAGATTTATACATCTCTGTCTCGCCTGTACTCATCTAAGCTATTTTATTGCATCAAACAGAGAAGTCACATAAGGAGATTTTCTATCTAACTGTCTGCATTTAGTGAGTTTTCATGACTCCAGGGATGAGTCAAGGTTCAGTAAGTTGGAGAAATAAACTGTGGATGTTTTTAGTTCTGTGTTCAGTCTTTCATTCCAGAACAAATTTGCAGTCCTGCTCAAATTCTTATTACTTTTGAAGATTCCAGTCAGACAAGATTCAGGCTGGTTTAAAAAAGCATTTACATGTTTGAAATGTGGTTTTATGTATGTAAATGCACTTGAGTAAGGGAGATTTTGAAAATTGCTACAATATATGCCATTACATTTTTCATAGGATATTCACGTATAAGTGCATAAGAAGATAAGAAGATAAGATATGCTATACTGAGTCAGACTAAGGGTCCATCAAGCCCAGTATCCGGTATCCAATAGTAACCAATCCAAGTCTCAAGTACCTGGCAATTACCCAAATACTAAATAATAGGGATGTGCATTCGTTGTCAATGAATGTGCAATCCGTAACGCATAAGTCCCTGTTTGATTTGTGGGTTCACGAAATGCATGGCGATCCCCCAAGAATAAAACATATTATATTAGTTTCATTCTTTTGGTTCGCAATGATTTCTCAGCGGCCGTTTGAAATAGGAGAAGGCCATGTGGGAGTATTCATATAAAAAAACCAGCCCTTTCCTGTGAGTCATAAGTGACCTCACAGTCCTGTCATAGAGTGAGTCAGACAGGTTGGCAAGGAGACAAGAATGCAACCTATCAGAGCAAAGCAGTTTTCTAACGCAGCCAATTGCTGCTCTCACTCAGTGCTCTGTGTCGCTGTTCCTGATGATGCTGTACTATTTATACCTTAAGCACGCAGCGTGCCATGCTCTTTCTTTGCGGGGGTTGTCCAGGGAGATGGCTTTACTCAGATCTAGTCTGAGTGTCTCAAATCTGTATTCAATTGCTAGCTACTTTGATAGAATTTTCCATTGAAATAGATATTTGTTCGTTTTTGTTGCAGTGCCAGCCAGGCTTTTTTTGACCATACTTTTTTTTTATTGATCTCAGACGTTCTCTCTGTCTCTCCCACTGAGACAAGCTGCCAGCAGTGGCATTTTGCTACTTATCTTACCCCCTGGGGTAGGTTGCAGGCAGGGTTTGGGTGGTATGGGCGGGAGATAGTGTGAGTTGGTATTTTCAAACAAGAAGCAGCATCATAGGAATTGTACTTGTTTAGGCTTCCGGTCAAGTATTTTCTCTGCTGTTTCATTTTTGTGCACATAGAGCAGTCTCAGTTGAAGTGTACATCTAGGCACTGAACCGTGTGCCTGTGGGCAGTTTTCCAGACTCACATATATTGGGACAGCAGTGCTCTTTTAAGCCAAATCCCCAGTAGGCCTCTTTTATAGTTACAAGTTTGGTGTGTGCACATACAGCCATCTCAGTTGTAGTGTACATCAAGGCACTACACCGTTCATCTGTGGGCAGTTTTCCAGACTCACATATATTGGGACAGTCTTTTAAGCCAAATCCCCAGTAGGCCTCTTTTGTAGTTACAAGTATGGTGTGTGCATATACAGTGGTCTCAGTTGCAGTGTACATCAAGGCACTGTACCATGAATCTGTGGGCAGTTTTCCAGACTCACATATATTGGGACAGAGGTGTTCATTCACCAATAAAAAAATACTTATTTTAATTGAAATCCCTAGTAGGCAGTGACATTAAATCCACAATGTCAGGGAAAGGTAGACGTGGTCGAGTGAATGGGACTGGCAGACGAGGCACTTCAAAAGTTAGTGTCAGTCCCCCATTTAAGTTAAGAAGGGAGCTTTTCCAATCTAAAATCTCTGGAGGGGCAGGCAGTTCCATCCGGACAAAACTGAAATTTAAAAATGATGCACCGCCACCACCTGTTTCTGACCCTGTAGTTTTGGATGTGAGGGAAGGGGAGTCTGAATCATGCAAGACAAAAGGGTGATACCCAAAAGCATCAGTGCAACAGCAGACTCGACTTAGAGTTGAAAATGTAGTGCAGGCACTGTTTGCTTCTGATTCCGAAGAAGAATCATCTTTTGTGGGATTCTCATCATCAGAAATGGAAGAAGTAATAGCTGAAGAAGGTTTAGGAGGATTAGTTAGTTCTGTCTTAGCCTCCACTTCAGTGCTGCAGGGGAGAGATGAAACTGATGATGAGGAGGAAGAGCAGTCAGCTCAGGCACAGAGTGTGACTGATGCCTCTGGCATTGCTTCTTAGGTTGCACCCACTACTTTATCTCCAATGCCAGCATCCACCCTGAAGGCTATAGAGAAGGGATCACGAAAGAAATCTGCGATCTGGAGCCACTTTAAAGTGACAGAGGACCGGCGTTTTGCTCAGTGTAATTACTGTGCCAGGGCTATTAGCAGAGGCAAGCAAATGGGACATCTAACTAATTTTAGCATGATGCATCATATGCAGAAGCAACACCCAACAACAGTACTGCCATCTGGGGATGGTGGCAGTACTAGTCAGGGGACTCCATTGTGGTTGAAAAGGAGCAACGTTACCTCACGCCCTCAGCTCCTTCTAGCAGTCAAGTGGCAGGCCAGCAGCTCTCTGCCATGTGTCAGAAGCGACAACCCACCATGGAGGAAATGGGGTGGTGTTCGGTAACGCTATCCTAGGGAAGGAGGCAGGCAGCATCAAAAGTTGTAACCAGGAGCATTGGGGAAATGATTGCCCTTGATGACCAGCCCTTGCAGGTAGTGGAGAATGTGGGTTTCAAGCATTTGCTGAAGGTCTTAGTTCCAAAGTACAAAGTCCCCTCCAGAACCACATTTAGCAGAAAGGTCATCCCCAGCCTGTACAACCAGTGTCACAGTCACATCCAAGTGCTGCTAGCTAAGGCAGAAGGGAGTGTGCATTTCTCCTGCGATATCTGAACTACCATGAATGCTGCACACTCTTACCTCTCCATAACAGCACACTGGTGGGACCTGGCTGAGGCAGGGGCAGGCAGCAACTCTATTCGTGAACAAGTATCAGGGTGGAGGTGGGCTTTACTGCACACCCACCTGATGGATGAGGCCCATTCCTCAGCCAATATTCTAGCATGCATCAGAGAGATGCTGTCGGGCTGGCAGCTACACCAGTGAGACAGGAACCTTCAGCCAGGGTTCTTTGTCACAGACAATGGTGCAAACATGGTAAAGGCAATATGTGACAGGTGCTTTCACTACATTCGATGTTTTGCACACACTCTGCACCTGGTAGTGAAGTCAGCTATTGCGTCCATCAGTCGCAGACGGCTGCGACCGTTCTGCCTCACCTCTCTCTTTTATCCTTTTCCTCCTCCATTAGAAGGATGGCTGCCTCCGCTGCTGTTTGCCGAAACCCTCGGTATCTTCGAGCCAGCATGGGCATCCCCGTTCGCCATGCTTCTTCCTGAGACCTCTTAGGGCACGTGCGCACACACTGCCTACGTTTTTGAATATGTCATGGCGGGAACCTCGGGGGCGGCCTCATCACATGACATCAGTACCTCCAGGTATTTAAACCTCTGCTCCGCTCCAATTGAATGAGTTAGCAAGGACTTCGGTTTTGCTACTCTGACTGCTTCTAAGCTGCTTGCTTGGATTCCTCTCTACACTTCAGGGTATCCCGCTACTATGGAAGCTCTGGTACCCACTCCTCCGGGGTCTCTCGCTTCTAGTCGCCCTCCGGGGTTAATCTGCCTAACCTTAAGTACATCCACCCCTCAGGGGTCCTATTTACTTTCTTTCATGAACCCTCAGTGCTCCTAGGTACTCGCTCTGTGAGGGCCTATTCTGCTCAGAGTATCCTGCACCTCAGACCTCGGGTCCCTCTCTTCATTCAACTACCGAAGGAAGTTATCAGCATCTCTACTCTGTATCACTATGCTCCAGCTCTCCTTATTCCACCCTTCAGGTTCAAGGCCTATCCCTCGCTGCTGAACACTACTGGACCTTTGCTACATCTGGCTGAGAACATCATCTACAGAGACTGTCTGAGCTTTCTGTGATATCGCTGGACTACAGCACTGTCCGTTCCTTGGGCAAGATTCTACTCATCAACTGCAGTATAATAAAGTTTTCTCTCCTCAGTGTCTGCTTACTAAGAGTCTAGCCAATTGTTGTGGTTCCCCACGGGGCCTCTCCCCATGGGAGGAGTCATTGCCACTTCGACCAAGAGTCCACAATATGCCACAAACCAAAAATCAGCTCTGGGTTGGAGTTCAGTCACCAAGAGAATGAATACCTGCATACATTAATACACAAGTGCAGGAACATAGCACTGCACGTCCACAGAAGTGTGAAGATGAGGCAGGTTCTCCAACAAAAGCAGACTGATTTGGAGATGCTTCACAAATGTCTCATTCAAGACATTGGCACCTGGTGGAATTCCACCTATATGATGCTGCAGAGGTTAGTGGAGTATCAGATACCCCTTCATGACCTTTATCTGGAAAAGGAGATAGGTATGCATAGTTCCCTAGGGCATCATTTATTTTATTTTATTTATTTAAAAACTTTTATATACCGGTATTAGTATGCATACATCATACCGGTTTACAATGTAACTTTAAAGGTAGAAATTACAATGAACAGGGAGGGGCGAACAAGGAGGAGTATACAAAGAGCAGGAGGTGGAGGAATTAAAGCAATAAATAAAAACTGCAACGGACTATTTACAGGAATATACAAGGCGTAGGCAAGATACTTGCAGAAGTCGGTGTACTTAATCAGGGTAGGCTTGTCGGAAGAGCCATGTTTTAAGTTTTTTTCTGAACTTGGCGTAACATGGCTCTAGCCTGAGAGTGGTAGGGAGGGCGTTCCATTGTTTAGGGCCTGCAATGGATAGTGCACGGTCCCTAGTAGAGGAGAGGTGGGCTTTTTTCAAAGGGGGAATGGAGAGGGTGCCTTTGTTGACAGTGCGAGTGGGTCGTTCAGTGCGTATAGGACGAAAGGGTTCATCCAACCAATTGGAATTGTGCGAGTGGATGGACTTGTGCACTATGGTTAGAATTTTGAAGAGAATTCGGGATGCGATGGGAGCCAGTGGAGTTCTTTGAGTATTGGGGTAATGTGATCAGCTTTCCTTGAGTTGGTGATGACCCTGGCGATGGCATTCTGGAGCATTTGTAAGGGCTTGGTGGTGGAGGAGGGTAGGCCAAGGAAGAGGGCATTACAGTAGTCCAGCTTTGAGGAAAGGGTGGCTTGGACGACGGTGCGGAAGTCATGATAGTGGAGGAGGGGTCTGAGCTTCTTCAGGATGTGAAGCTTGAAGAAACCTTCTTTGAGGATGGAGGTGATCTGTTTTTTGAGATTGAGTTGTTGATCTATGATAACCCCAAGGTCTCTTACTGTGGGTTGGGGTGTTATGACGTTGAAAGCTGGATCGTTGGAGATCGGTGGTTTGGGAGGGAGGTGAGGAGAGATAAGGAGCAGCTCTGTTTTGGAGGAGTTTAGAGCGAGGTGGATGTTGGTGAGGAAGTCATTGATGTTGGCAAGACATGTGTTCCAGAAGGCAAGGGCATCTGAGAGAGAGTTGTGAATGGGAATGACGATTTGAACGTCATCATGATTGGTTAGTCATGAGTCAGCTGGTAAAATTCCTGCAGCCCTTCAAGGATGTAACGGAGGAGCTGAGTTCCAGAAGTGCCACCTTGGCTGACATCATCCTTATAGTTAATTTTCTGGAGGAAGGTTTGGAGGGCTTTAAACAGGAAAAGGGACTGACAGCAGAGGTGCTGCATTGTCTGGACTTTTTGCAGAAGCAGGTGCAAGAGAGATTAAGACCTTTAACAAAAGACCACACATACATGCTCGCCACAGTCTGTGATCCCTGTGTGAAAGGGAAACTGGCCCTACAGTCTGATTGTCTCACATTTGTGAAGGACCTGCTGTTAGTAAAAGTCAGTGAACAGGAGCATCATAGGCAGAGACAGATTAGACATGAATCAGAGGATTAAACAGCGGGCACTTCAGACAGTAGTGTTGCCCAAGCAGGAGCAGCACTCTGTCAGCAACAGCTAGTACTTTCTGCTCCACTTCAGTACGCCAAAGCCATGTTGCCCATAAACAAGCATCTGTTCTGGAACGGGTAGAGTGAAAGCAGCTGGCAAGAAGGAATCTCAGCCCACCCAAGCAAAAGAGACACCAGCACTAATGTCAGTGACATGGTATCTCACAGAGCCCATAGAGGACATGCAGACAGATCCATTGGCATATTGTGAACACAAGTCCACTGCCTGGCCACACCTAGCCAAAGTGGCTCAGCAATATCTGTCATGTCCACCAACCAGTGTGCCCAGTGAATGTGTATTTTCAATGACAGGGGATATCATGAGCCCTCACCGCTCAAGGCTGGCACCAGAGTTGATGGAAATGCTAGTGTTTTTGAAAATAAACCAGCCTTTGCTTGGGTTTACAAATTTTCCCTGTGAATGGCAAGATGAATAAAAGCAATTGAAAGCCTTGCAGTGACAAAATGGGTTATTTTCCTGTTAATGTATACTTTTAGTTTTTATTTTATTTAGTTTTTAATATTATTGTGTGATTCTCTTAATACATCTACTGACTGTGCCCCTCCCATATCATCCTATCCTATCCCTGTCTCACTGGGAAGACGTAAATATAGCTCAAATTTCAACCACTATAAGAGAACAGATGCTCGACTTTCAGCCCTACTTTATCCCTTCTGTGGCAAGGCTCCATGCCTCTCTCCAGAGAAGATTCCCAGTACTTTGTATCTTTTTTATTATATTAATGCTTAGTCCGTGAAAAAAAATACAATATTATTTTTTTCTCACCTTCATGATCACCAGCCAGATTTTTTTTGCATGTCTGAAAGTTGGCACTCTGCAGCTGACAATGCTTTCCTATAACAGTTATGTCCCCCTGGTTATTCTTATTTTCATACACCTAGAGAATTCAAAGGGATAGGGGTGTTATCTTGATCTATAAGGATCTTACTTCCTGAGGTCATTCTGTTTGCTGTGAAAGCCTGGTTGTTAGAGTAGCTTCCTGGGCATTATGCCTTTTCTATCACCCTCCAGGCCCTCATGACATTAGTCCTATCATGGCCGCTGAGTTTATCTCCACACTCTGTTTGAAATATACAGATGTGGTTTTAATAGGGGACTTTAATATTCATGAAGGTAATACTGCTAAATCCTACGTGGATGAGTTCTTTTCATTTCTCACCTCTAAGGATCTGTTCCAGCTTATTAATTCCTTCATTCATAGGACCGGCCACATATTAGATCTATTATGGGTCCTTTCTGATGGGAAGATTGATGGTTTCTCTCTTGCCTTTGAATTGTGGTCTTACCATATCTTGCTCTCTTTTTCCCTGATTGTTGACCACAAACTCCAGTCACCACCAGTCCATACAGAAGTTCTGTGGACCTTTTGACACTGATAAATTCACCTCAGAATGGACCTCAGCCTTACCTGATCTTGATTTAGAAGAAGACAATATCAATCAGACTGTAAATTCCTTTAATAGTGCTCTGATAACCATACTGGAACATATAGCACCTTTTATAGCTTCTCGCCAGACATCATGTTTCCTGGTTCACACAAGCTTATCCAGCTCAAATGATGTATGAGATGAGCTCAATGACTCTGGCACACCCATAAGTCGATATCTACTGCCACTGATTACAAGGCAGTTCATACATCCTCTCGAGCCACATTTGATTCTTGCAAGAGGACCTTCTATACATCTCACTTAGAGTCCTCACTCAACTGCTCTCAGAAACTCTTTGCATTAGTCAGTAACCTATTCCAGTCTTCCAGCAGGTCCACAATTAAATCTGGCATACTGTTATGGTCCGTGGCCGCAGATGGCTGCGACCGCTGCTGCTCACCTCTTTTTTTACTGCTTTGTCCCCATTAGGCGAACTTGCGGCCTCTGCCAGATACCACCAGCCTTCCGGCCTCTGTTCCTGGGACTAACTGAGCAGCATAGATGCTGCCAACTGCCATCTTACCCTCGAGGTTCTCTAGGCGGGTGCGCACACTCCCCGACCTGCTTTAACCACGCCATGGTGGGAACCTCGGGCGCATCCCCATCAGGTGTCGTCACTCATCCTCAATATTTAAGCTCGCCAGTCCAGACAGCCGGCAACTTGGCAACGAGTTCACTTTGCTGTATCTACCTAATCTCACTTCAGCGTTGTTCCAGTTCCTGCTTCTGTAGTTTGAGACTATCGGGTACCCGCTCCTCGGGGGCCCTTCCTCGTCTCTTGGCTATCCACTCCTTGGAGGGCCTTTCACCTGGACTCCTGCCTGCCTCGCTTCCCAAGGCTTTCTACAGAACTACTACTTATCTTCAGTTGCTGTGAGTAACCACGCTGTGGATCCCTGCTGTGTTATCTACATGGGAATCCTCTCCGGTGTACCCCGCTCTGTGGACCATTGCCGTGATATCGCCAGAGGAACCCTCGCCAGTGTACCCAGCTCTGCAGACCACTACCATGATCTCCCAACGAGGAACCCTCTTATGTACGAGCTCTACGGATCCAGTGTAACTTTGGTGACTGTAATTGTTTCCTGGCACTCAGGTAGTGTTGCACCTATTGCCTGACTCCAGACATCCAAGCTGAGCCTGACATCAGCATCTGCGCTGTCGCTCCGTGGCCCGCCTCCAGGGGGCACCCTCTCTTCTCCTTCTCTACCTCTGCTGTATATCAACCCGCAGCCAAGACTCCACCTCCAGATGGTGAGGCTCAGTGGGGCTCCTCCCCTGGGTGGCACCATCTCTCACCTCGGCCAAAGGGCTCACATATTTACAAACCCTAACACATAGATGGTGAATCCTTTGCTATTTAATGCTTTGATAAAACTACCTCACTGTCATCTGCTGTTTGTACTTCTATAGCCAAGAACACATCTCTTGAGTCAAATACTGAAATCTGCTGCTAGACCAATTTTTCATATATTGGCTGTACAGAGGTAGAAATGTTGCTTAAATCACTTTGGTCTTCACATTATTCACTTGATCATTGTCCCATTGCCATCTTCTTTGAACTACAAAAAACTTCTTGAGCTTACTATCTAACATCTTGAATCTCTCTTATTTTGGGTATTATTCCAGATTATTACAAACTGTCATGGCCCCACTTTTTAAAAAGCCTAACTTACCCATTGAGCCATTTAGCAATTATAGATCCATCTCCTACCCTCATCAAACTTTTGGAAATGTTGGTCTTGATACAACTCACTTACCCCTAGATTCATCAAAAGTGTTAATAACGCATTGATAACTAAAAGGGGTGTGTTTATGCACCATGCAGTAAACTTAACACACTCTGTGATAATCTCTATTTTTCACTAAGGGGAGGGGGGGGGGAGAGAGAGGGAGAGAGACTATCAACAAGGTCCGCCTAGTAGTGAAGTATTTATATCTCTATAGAAGGGCCATCTAATAGGTCAAGATGAGGTGTTGGTGGTGGTTTAGGGGCAAGTTTTACATGTAGAGTTAGATATCCGAACAGCACAGTACACCATAGTGAAGATTTGATGTCATTTGGAGTGAGGAAAGACTCAAAATGATGAAATTTCTACTATGTTCTCGCATCCAAGCTTGATGGACTCCCTCCCTTTTCCCCTCACCTCCCCACCCCCTAAATCCATCCCAAAAACTTAGTTCTTTATTTTATTACTTACTGCTCCCCCGGAGCTTCCCCAGGACAGTAGCTAATGGCTGCTGTCCCAGCTGGCAACCATCATAAGAACATAAGAACAAAAGAACATGTCATACTGGGTCAGACCAAAGGTCCATCAAGCCCAGCATCCTGTTTCCAACAGAGGCCAATCCAGGCCATAAGAACCTGGCAAGTACCCAAAAACTAAGTCTATTCCATGTTACCATTGCTAGTAATAGAGGTGGTTATTATCTAAGTCAACTTAATTAATAGCAGGTAATGGACTTCTCCAAGAACTTATCCAATCCTTTTTTTAAACACAGCTATACTAACTGCACTAACCACATCTTCCGGCAACAAATTCCAGAGTTTAATTGTGCGTTGAGTGAAAAAGAACTTTCTCCGATTAGTTTTAAATGTGCCACATGCTAACTTCATGGAGTGCCCCCTAGTCTTTCTATTATCTGAAAGAGTAAATAACCGATTCACATCTACCCGCTCTAGACCTCTCATAATTTTAAACACCTCTATCATATCCCCCCTCAGCCATCTCTTCTCCAAGCTGAAAAGTCCTAACCTCTTTAGTCTTTCCTAATAGGGGAGCTGTTCCATTCCCTTTATCATTTTTGTCGCCCTTCTCTGTACCTTCTCCATCGCATTTATATCTTTTTTGATTTGTGACGACTAGAATTGTACACAGTATTCAAGGTGTGGTCTCACCATGGAGCGATACAGAGGCATTATGACATTTTCCGTTTTATTCACCATTCCCTTCCTTATTTCCCAACATTCTGTTTGCTTTTTTGACTGCCGCAGCACACTGAACCGACGATTTCAATGTGTTATCCACTATGACGCCTAGATCTCTTTCTTGGGTAGTAGCATCTAATATGGAACCTAACATTGTGTAACTATAGCATGGGTTATTTTTCCCTATATGCATCACCTTGCAGTTGTCCACATTAAATTTCATCTGCCATTTTGATGCCCAACTTTCCAGCCTCACAAGGTCTTCCTGCAATTTATCACAATCTGCTTGTGATTTAACTACTCTGAACAATTTTGTATCATCTGCAAATTTGATTTCCTCACTCGTCCTGCCCCCCTCACTCCTCCCTGCCCAGACCATGCTTCCCCGGCCCACCACTTTTTCAGGACCTGGCAATTGTGTGCCTATCAGCTCTTATGCACATGGCCAGGCCCTTTTGAAAATGCGGGGAGCGCGCACAGGGCCCAGCCTCGCACATAAGTGCTGATATTTGTGCGTGTGACCCTTTTAAAATCCACCCGTCAGTTACTATTTTCTAACACAAACAGGAATGCAGGTAGTTTCTGCTTGGATACCAGCAGTGATAATGCTGGTGTCAAGAGCTTGTGCTTTAGCTGACTGGGCACTAGGGTAATGGTGAATTCTGATAATGGCGAAGGTCTTGCAGTCTTGTTCTTGGGTTTTATTTGCTTTCTAGCAAGGGAACAGGCAAAAATATATACATAGGAAGAGGGCCAAAAACAGCTTTTGACTGGAAGATTCTCTTTTTTTTTTTTTCCAGATACATTTAGATTTCATCTTGGTATATGTGACTGCATGGAATTAGGAATGCTTAAAAATAAGCAATATCCAATCAGGGTTGAGTTCTTTGTTTCAGGCAAGGCTAAAGGACATTAGTTTGGGAGCTTTGTCACATTATGTTTATAACTTTGTTTTTCTGTAATATCTGTACTTTCCAGTGCTAGCAGAAAATTCATAAACACCTTACCACTGTTCCTTACATCTTAGTTTGATACAGAGAAAATGGCTCTTGGCTCAGCTCAGATTTGTGGCCTGAATTGCACCACATCTTATTGACTGAAAATGAAAAGAAAAGAAATGCTAATTATATTTGCAAATGGCATGTCTTAAATTGAAAATGAAACAAAAAAATAAACTATGAGTAAAAAAAAGAAAAGAAATCTTCCCTGTCCCAAAATGACACACAATTAATTTTTTGGTGCAACACACTTCTGCAGATAAACAGGTAAGATGATTTTTCCAGCAATTCTGAATACTGTCACTAAAAATGTAAAACTTTTAAGCAGTGTAAGACAAAGCTGAATAGTATTATAATATGCACATCCTAAATTAAGGCCAGTATAAAGAAGTAATTTGAAAAAGCAGAATACTCATATATTTTTAAAGAATCCATCACTAAAAAGCAGTGATAAGATGCTGTTTACCTCCTACTCTATAAGAAAAATCTCTAAGTCATTAACTTTAGGTTGAATAAATGATTGTTAACAGAACAGCAAATTATACTAAAGTGACAGACTGAAATTAGATATGTAGCATGATAAATGCAAATTCCCAACTTCAGAGAGGATGTTGCTTTATTACATTTATTCCTGTGTATTAGTTACAGCAATTGAACACGTTTCCTAATCTCTACATTCTGAAAAGCAAAGAAGCCATAAATGGGACTACAGACATTAATGGAATGCAAAAGCAGAATGCAAAGTTATGCAACTCTGCTGTTTTGACATGTCTCTTCCGACCCAATCTATACATCGTAAATGGAAACTCTAATACTGCTCATCATTCCAGAAGGTATAGAAAAACATGGCTAGTGTTTCATTATGAATTGGCACGGCTATGTTTATCCTTTAGCCATTTTTTTGTCTTTGTTGTTTGTGCTAGCCCACTGAGGAATCTAAACAGCAGTATTTTTTGTGCCCTCCCTCGCCATCTCCAGGTGCACAACACATTTATTGCTGCTGCTCATTTTAGTCATGGGAGGGAGATGGCAAGACAAAAAAGGAAGGCACAGGGGGATGGTGGGAAGAAAGAATGGATGTTTGCTAGGGCAGGGGAAAGAGATATAGATCCATATTGGGGGGGGGGGGGCACATTTCAGCTAAAAGGATGCAGTAATACACTAATGGTCTACTAATGTGTTTCCCAACCCTCTCCTGGAGTCATGTCTTACCAGTCAGGTTTTCAGAATATCCAACCCTACAACTAACATCTTATGTAGGTGTTCAACAGACTGCGCGCTTAATGCTGGTGGGTAATTTTCTACTAAAATGCCAGCAGCTGTATCTATATCAAGCTTTCACAGCTAACACTCATAATCTATTACTCCTGCACAAGGTAATTGCAATACTGAAAAGTATCCTTAAATATAAAGCAAAACTCATCCCCATGCTTTCCCATCCTCTCCTGATGATAAAGGAATGTCCCATTGAATGGCTCATATAACCATGTCTCTGAAAGAAACAGAAAATCCAGTTAATGTTGTTGCACAAAATTATACATGTACAGAAATGTATGCCCAACTGACTGCACATTCAGCAAACAACATTCAAGATTCATGTCTGAATGTACTCATTCCCTCATACCAATATCTGAGCTAAAATGCACATATCTCAAGCAACTATTCTGATTTCTCTTCCTCTTATACCTCTCTCTTGATAACCTCACATACTTCCTATCAATTACTACAGGATTCTTCATTCCCTAACCAACCTTATCAGCAAATTCCCTGCAAACAAGTTCAACCAGAATCCCCAAAATAACTTACTCCAAAATTGAACCCCAATGAACCACTATGCAAAGTTCCACATTGGGAGTCACCACCTAGGAAAATAATCTGGCCATCATTGTGGATAATATTTTGAAATCTCTGCTTATTCTGTGGTGTTGGCCAAGAAATTAAATAGAATGCTAGGAATTATTATGAAAGGAATGGAGAATAAAACAGATAATATCATAATGCTTCTGTATCGCTCCATGGTGCAACCACACCTTGAGTATTAAATGCAGTTCTATTCACTGCATCTCAAAAAATAAATAGCAGAATAAGAAAAGGTATAGAAAAAGGCACACTTAGACTCTTGTTTGTCATGTTTGTCATTAATGTTTGTCTTGAATAGACTGAAAGATCCATGGAATAGGAACTGTTTCTTATGTGTGTGATGGGCCTCCCAAATGGGACTTTTGTCACTAAAGGTCTAAAAAAGAGTTTGGGTTGGGGAGTTCCTAACTATCTCTGCCTCAGGTTCTTGTAAATAGTTGATGAAGTTTTTGATTTTTTTTTCTAAAAGAATATTGTGAACAGCCAATTGATGCCACATTGAATGGTAAAATAACACTAACTTACATATCTGGCTAAGATTTAAATATAGACGGATATGTAAGTTAGCCGGAAAAGACTTATCCGACTAACTTACAGAGGATATTCAGTGGCACGGAAATGCCGCTGCATATACTCAGCTAAGTATTAAAGTTAGCCAGATAGGCTTATCTGGAATATTTTAGACTTGCTATGGATGACGTCTAGCTTATCTGATTAACTTAACAAGATAAGTCTGATTATTGCTACTTATCTGGTTAAGTTAGCCAGATAAGTAGCACTGCCCAGGTATGCCCACTGCCTGCCCACTGACTATCTAGCTAACTACTTACCTGGATAAATGACTTATCCAGCTAAGTGGTAAAGCCCAATTTTCAGCGCCATCACTTAGCTGGAAAAGTCTGACTTATCCAGCTAAGTAGCATGTGAATATTGGACCCTATATATGTAAACCAATGGAAGCTTATGAAAGAATTTCTAGTGGGTTCTATAGAAAGTGTCTCCTTTAAGAGATTAGGAGAGAATAATCCTCTAGAGGGTTCTTAGAAGTATGTAATGTCTGGTTCAAAATTTGGTGGGGGGAGTTATTGAAGGGAGCTACCAGAAGTCCAGTGAGCCCAGAAACCCATTCTCATATGGAAAGAGCCCTGAATGAGCTTTTCCTCTTGAGGTGAAAAGTCTGAGGCTGAAGTGATATTTAGTCCCATGGAGGAAACAATCAAGATATCTGTTCTTGGTCTAAGAAGACGAGCTGCAGAAGTATTTGGATCCTCAGCCAACAGAGAATCAGAGAAGGGGAAGAAGTTGGACTAGGCTTGGGAAGTTCTTGCATACTGCATGCAGAACAGGGACAGTTTAAGGGGCAGACCGACCAGGCAGAGTACCCAGGGCACCAACCAATAGGGTGCCAGAAGAAGCGGCTGAGTGGAAGAAAGTAATGTGTGCATGCCAAGTCACAATGACCCAAGACAGAAGAAGGAGAGTATGCGGACTTGTGTGCTCCTTGTTTCCGAGGGAGGAAGAAGGGACAGCAGAGGCAGACTAGACATGCAGAGCTACTCTCTACCTCTTAGGAGCCAGCCTGCGAGGAGGTAACAGGGAAGAGAGAAGTGGAAGGGTAGAAGAAAGCAGCACTGCTGTCTTCAGTCTAGGAATTGAAAAGTAGTGGGGGAAGAGGGGTACCAAATTTCTAGGGGCGGACACTGAATTACTGTTGGGGGGGGGGATGCAAAATCATTAGCATGCTCAAGGTTTCAACTTTTCTCAGTCCAACTCAGCTTCAGAATAGAAGATGCAAAGTTACTAGAACATGAGTACTACTATAAATAAATCTGATGTGGGTATTGGTAGGTAGTGGGTAAATCTGATGTGGGTATTGGTAGTTGATGATGGAGCTGTAATACTGTTATGTTTATGGATCCTTGGACCGAGGGATAAGAACATAAGAAGTTGCCATACTGGCTCAGACTAAGGGTCCATCAAGCCCAGCATCCTGTTTCCAACAGTATCCAAACCAGGTTACAAGTACCTGGCAAGTACCCAAAACATTAAGTTGATCCCATGCTACTAATGCTAGTAATTGCAATGGCTATTCCCTAAGTTAACTTGATTAATAGCAGTTAATTGACTTCTTCTCCAAGAACTTATCCAAACCTTTTATAAACCCAGCTACACTAACTGCACTAACCACATCCTATGGCAACAAATTCCAGAGCTTAACTGTGTGGTGAGTGAAAAAGAATTTTCTCTGATTAGTTTTGAATGAGCTACTTGCTAACTTCATGGAGTGCCTGCTAGTCCTTATATTATCTGAAAGAGTAAGTAACTGATTCACATTCACCTGTTCTAGACTTCATCTCCCCTCAGCTGTCTCTTCTCCAAGCAGGCAGGTTTGGTTCTAACTGCAGGGAGGAGCCCTCTAGGTTCCTACCATTGACAAGCAGACCCAGGCAAAGCAGAGACCAGTCAGAACCTTCACAGTACTAGCCCACGGTCTCCTTGGGTTGAGCCTTGGAGTGCCAGGGCCAGCAGGACTTAGGTGGGGTCTCTGCTGCTGGCAGGAGAGAAAGTCCATGGTAAGCTGGTTCATAGGCAGGCGACAGTCAGATGTTTCCAAGGTCCAGGCAATGGTCAGAGGCAGGCAGTGGTCAGTCATATCTGAGATCCAGGCTGAGGTCAAACCAGATATTCATCCAAGAGAAAAGAGGGCTGAATAGGCAGGGCAGGCAGGTGATGACAAGAAGAGGCAGGCAACTTAGAAGAAACAGACTGGAACAAAGACAAACCAAGACAGCTGGACAAGGATTGAAGACAAGGCTGGGAAAAAGACTGAAGATTAGGGGTGTGCATTCATTTTCGATGTATTGGCAATCTGCAACATATATGTCCCTATTCATTGTATTCATGGGGATGTGAAACGTATTGTGACTTTCCCCAAATATAACATATCATCCGTTTCATCTGTTTGGCAGTACGCACTTTTCTTTGCCGCCATTTGCAATCGGAGAACGCCATTTGGGTGTATCCAGAGCCAAAAACCAGCCCTTTCCTGTGAGTCATCAGTGACCTCACAGGCCTGTCAGAGTGGGTCGGACAGGTTGGCACAGATACCAGAATGCAACGTATCAGCGATAAGATTTGTTGAAATGCACTGAATGCAGACAATCGCGCTGTCATTCAGTGCTCGGGGACGCTTTCCTGATGACCCAGCACTATTATACTTAAGCACGTGGCGTGCCACGCACTTTCTTTGCAGGGGTGGTGTGGGGAGGTTGTCTCTGCAGAAGGTGGCTGCACTCAGAGCTAGTCTGAGTTCTGAAATCTGTATTGAATTGCTAGCTAGGCTAATTACTTAAGAGAAAAAGATATTTATTCTTTATTTGGCTGCAGGGCCTGTGCCAGCTAGCCCTGTTTGTTTTTTAAGCAATTTATTTAGGTGATCTGAGATGGTCTCTCCATGCCAGGGAGAGAAGCTGCTGGCAGTGCCATTTTGTTTAATTCCCCCTCTGGGCTAGGCTGCAAGCAAGCACCATTTGGGTGTTGAGGGTGGGAGAGATATATTCAATTTTTAGCTAGTTTGCTAGAACTTCCATTGGAAAATATAGTTCATCAATATTCCTGCTGTGCCAACAATTTCAGCTTTTTTAAAATGAATTTGTTTAATTGAACTCACTCAGTCTCTCTGTGCACTGGACATCAGTGCCAGTGGGCTTGCAGTTTAGCAGACTCAAGTTTATTATTGGGACAGTCTGTGCAGTGAAATCCCCAGTCTGCCTCTTTTGTGCTTACAAGCAAGCTCTGTGTGTGCACACCACACACATTACATTAGTGCATCTCAAGGCACTGTGCCAGTGGGCAGCCAGTAGGCACTAAGCAGTGACATTAAATCCATAATGTCAGGGAAAGCTAGATATGGTCGAGTGATTGGGACTGGCAGAGGAGGCACTTCAAAAGGCAGTGCCTGTCCTCCATTAAAGATAAAAAGGGACCTGTTGCAATCTAAACTCTTTGGAGGGGCAGGCAGTTCATAGAAACATAGAAACATAGAAATGACGGCAGAAGAAGACCGAATGGCCCATCCAGTCTGCCCAGCAAGCCTCACACATTTTTTCTCTCATTCTTATCTGTTACTCTTAGCTCCTTGTTCTATTCCCCTTCCACCCCCACCATTAATGTAGAGAGCAGTGATGGAGCTGCATGCAAGTGAAATATCTAGCTTGATTAGTTAGGGGTAGTAGGGGCAGTAACCGCTGCGATAAGCAAGCTACACCCATGCTTATTTGTTTTACCTAGACTATGTTGTACAGCTCTTGTTGGTTTTTTTTTTCTTCTCCCCTGCTGTAGAAGCAGAGAGCCATGCTGGATATGCCTTGAAAGTGAAGTATCAGGCACATTTGGTTGGGGTAGTAACCGCCGTAACAAGCCAGCTACTCCTCGCTTTGTGATTGCGAATCCTTTTTTTTTTTCTTCACCCCTGTCGTTGAAGCTATGCAGGATATGAGTGAAGCATCAGTTTTTTGTTTTTGTTTTTTTTTTTTTTTTCCCCCTGCCGTTGAAGCAGAGAGCTATGCTGGAAATGCGTGATGTATCAGTCTTTCTCCCATGCCGATGCAGCAGAGAACCATGCTGGATATGCATGGAAAGTGAAGTATCAGGCACATTTGGTTTGGGGTAGTAACTGCCGTAACAAGCCAGCTACTCCCCGCGTTTTGAGTGCGAACCCTTTTTCTTCTCCTTTGCCGTTGTAGCAGAGAGCTCTGCTGGATGTGTGAAGTATCAGTTATTCTTCTCCCCTGTCATTGAAGCAGAGAGCTATGCTGTATATGCATTGAAAGTGAAGTATCAGGCATATTTGGTTTGGGGTAGTAACCGCCGTAACAAGCCAGCTACTCCCCTCTTTATGAGTGCAAATCCTTTTTTCCATTACCTCTTGCTGTTGAAGCTTAGAGCGATGTAGGAGTCACAGTAAGCATGTGTATGTTTATTTAATAAGGGTATTGTGTCAATAGCCATCATTCTGGCGAGTCACCCACTCTTCATTGGCGGCCTCTTGACTTTATGGATCCGCAGTGTTTATCCCACGCCCCTTTGAAGTCTTTCACAGTTCTGGTCTTCACCACTTCCTCTGGAAGGGCATTCCAGGCATCCACCACCCTCTCCGTGAAGAAATACTTCCTGACATTGGTTCTGAATCTTCCTCCCTGGAGCCTCAAATCGTGACCCCTGGTTCTGCTGATTATTTTCCTACGGAAGAGGTTTGTCGTTGTTTTTGGATCATTAAAACCTTTCAAGTATCTGAAAGTCTGTATCATATCACCTCTGCTCCTCCTCTCCTCCAGGGTGTACATATTTAGATTCTTCAATCTCTCCTCGTACGTCATCCTATGAAGATCCTCCACCTTCCTGGTCGCCCTTCTCTGTACCGCTTCCATCTTGTCTTTGTCTTTTTGTAGATACGGTCTCCAGAACTGAACACAGTACTCCAGGTGAGGCCTCACCAAGGACCTGTACATCTGGAAAAAAATGAAATCTAAACATGATGCATTGCCACCACCTGTTTCTGACCCTGTAGTTTTGGATGTGAGGGAAGGGGAGGCTGAGTCATGCCAGACAAAATGTTGACACCCAAAAGCAGCAGTGGGACAGAAATCTCGACTTAGCATTGACAATGTAGCGCAGGGACTGTTTGCTTCTGATTCAGATGAACAATCATCTTGTGTGGGATTCTCAGAAAAAACAGAAAAACTATTAGCTGAGCCTGACAAAGTTTAAGGAGGATCAGTTAGTCCTGTCTTAGCCTCCACTTCAGTGCAGCAGGGGAAAGATGAAACTGATGAGGAGGAAGAAGAGCAGTCAACTCAGGCACAGAGGGTGACTGAGGCCCCTGGCATTGCTTCTCAGGGTGAACCCACTACTTCAGCTCCAGTACCAGCACCCACCTCCAAGGCTATAGAGAAGGGAGAATCACAAAAGACATCTGCGATCTGGAGCAACTTTAAAGTGATGGATGACCTGCGTTTTGTTCGGTGTAATTACTGTGGCAGGGCTATTAGCAGAAACAAGCAAATGGGACATCTATCTAATTTTGGCATGATGCATCATATGAAGAGGCAACACCCAACAACAATACTGCCATCTGGGGATGGTGGCAGTACCAGTCAAGGGACCCCTTCCAAGCAGCATAAAGTGGTTCAAAAGCAACAGAGTCAGCCCACACCCTCATCCCCTTCTAGCAGTCAGGTGGCAGGCCAGCAACCCCCTGACATGTGGCAGAAGCGACAACCCACCATGGAGGAAATGGGGTGAAGTGTGGTAATGGTATGCTGGGGTAGGAGGCAGGCAGCCTCAAAAGTTGTAACCAGGAGCATTGGGGAAATGATTGCCCTTGATGACCAGCCCCTGCACGTAGTGGAGAATATGGGTTTCAAGCATTTTCTGAAGGTCGTAGTTCCAAATTACAAAGTCCCCAACAGAACCACATTTAGCAGAAAGGTCATCCCCAGCCTGTACAAGCAGTGTCACAGTCTCATCCAAGCGCTGCTAGCTAAGGCACAGGGGAGTATGCATTTCACCTGTGATAACTGGACTGCCATGAATGCTGCATACTCTTACCTCTCCCTGACAGCACATTGGAGGGACCTGGCTGAGGCAGGGGCAGGCAGCAGCTCTATTACTGAAAAAGTATCAGGGTAGAGGTGGGCTTTATTGCACACCCACCTGATGGACCAGGCCCATACCGCAGCCAATAATCTAGCATGCATCAGACAGATGCTTGAGGACTGGCAACTACACCAGTGAGACAGGAATCCTCAGGCAGTGTTCTTTGTCACAGACAATGCTGCAAACATGGTTAAGGCAACAAATGACGGGCACTTTAAGAACATCTGATGTTTTGCACAAACTCTGCACCTGGTAGTGAAGTCAGCTCTGGGGTTGGATTCCAATGACCAAGAGAATGAATACCTGCATAGGTTAATACAGAAGTGCAGGAACATAGCAGCGCACTTCCACAGAAGTGTGAAGGCAAGGCAGGTTCTCCGACAAAAGCAGACTGATTTGGAGATGCCTCACAAGATGTCTCATTCAAGACACTGCCACCCGGTGGAATCCCACCTTTATAAGAACATAAGAACATAAGAAAATGCCATACTGGGTCAGACCAAGGGTCCATCAAGCCCAGCATCCTGTTTCCAACAGTGGCCAATCCAGGCCATAAGAACCTGGCAAGTACCCAAAAACTAAGTCTATTCCATGTTACCATAGCTAATGGCAGTGGCTATTCTCTAAGTGAACTTAATAGCAGGTAATGGACTTCTCCTCCAGGAACTTATCCAATCCTTTTTTAAACACAGCTATACTAACTGCACTAACCACATCCTCTGGCAACAAATTCCAGAGTTTAATTGTGCGTTGAGTAAAAAAGAACTTTCTCCGACTAGTTTTAAATGTGCCCCATGCTAACTTCATGGAGTGCCCCCTAGTCTTTCTACTATCCGAAAGAGTAAATAACCGATTCACATCTACCCGTTCTAGACCTCTCATGATTTTAAACACCTCTATCATATCCCCCCTCAGTCGTCTCTTCTCCAAGCTGAAAAGTCCTAACCTCTTTAGTCTTTCCTCATATGGGAGTTGTTCCATTCCCCTTATCATTTTGGTAGCCCTTCTCTGTACCTTCTCCATCACAATTATATCTTTTTTGAGATGCGGTGACCAGAATTGTACACAGTATTCAAGGTGCGGTCTCACCATGGAGCGATACAGAGGCATTATGACATTTTCCGTTTTATTCACCATTCCCTTTCTAATAATTCCCAACATTCTGTTTGCTTTTTTGACTGCCACAGCACACTGTACCGACGATTTCAATGTGTTATCCACTATGAGACCTAAATCTCTTTCTTGGGTTGTAGCCCCTAATATGGAACCCATATTATGATGCTCGAGAGGTTAGTGGAGCTACAGACACCCCTTCATGAACTTTCTGGTACATTGGACATAGGTGTGCAGAATTCCCTAGGGCATCATGATTGGTTAGTCATGAGTCAGCTGGTAAAAATCCTGCAGCCCTTCAAGGATGTCATGGAGGAGCTGAGTTCCAGAAGTGCCACCTTGGCTGACATCATCCCGATAGTTAATTTCCTGGAGGAAAATTAGGAGGCCTTTAAACAGGAAGAGAGAATGACAGTTGAGGTGCTGCATTGTCTGGACATTTTGCAGCAGCAGGTGGAAGAGAGATTAAGGCATTTAACAGAACAGAACACATACATGCTCACCATGTGTTCCCCGTGTGAAAGGGATACTCACCCTGCTGTTATCAAAAGTCCGTGAGCAGGAGCACCATAGGCAGAGACAGATTAGGCGTAAAGCAGAGGTAGAAACAGCGGGCACTTCAGAGAGTTGGGGTAGCCCAAGCAGGAGCAGCACTCTCTCAATGACAGCTAATACCTCCTCCTCCTCCTCCTCCTCCTCCACTTCAGAACACCAAAGGCATGTTGTCCATAAAGATTCATCTGTTGTGTTAGGGGCTAGAGAGAAAGCAGCTGGCATGAATGACTCTCAGTCCACCCAAGCAAAGGAGACACCAGCACAGCTGTCAGTGACACGGTATCTCTCAGAGCCGATAGAGAACATGCAGACAGATCCACTGGCATATTGGGCACACAAGTCCACTGTCTGGCCACACCTATCCAAAGTGGCTCAGCGATATCTGTCATGTCCACCAACCTGTGTGCCCAGTGAACGTGTCTTTTCAATGACAGGGGATATCATGAGCCCTCACCGCTCAAGGCTGGCAAGATGAATAAAAGCAATTGAAAGCCTTGCAGCAGCTCCAACTGTCTCCTATGCTCCAGATAATGTAAGCACTGCAGCATATGCACCTGACCTGAAACGCTGTGCCTGTCCGTCCATTATTCAGGCCGTATGTTCCTACAAGGGCCTGACCTCAAATGCTGTGCCTGTCCATCCACTGTCCAGGCCGTGCGTCCCTACAAGGGCCTGACCTCAAATGTTGTGCCTGTCCGTCCACTTTCCAGGCCTTACGTCCATACAAGGGCCTGACCTCAAAAGCTGTGCCTGTCCATCTACTGTCCAGGCCGTACATCCCTACAAGGGCCTGACCTCTAACGCTGTGCCTGTCCATCCACTGTCCAGGCCGCATGTCCCTACAAGGGCCTGACCTCTAACACTTTTATATTATTTATTTGTTGCTAATTCCGCTCTACCTTTCTTCCTGGCTACTTTAGCCCCCAAGTTCAATGCCCTTGTTTTATGTAACTTTGCTTGTTTCAGCCTTCTTGTTTGGTTACACTTGTTTATCCCCTAAGTTCCATGTAAACTGGCCTGATGTGAATTCTATTCGTGAAGTCCAGTATAGAAATAAATATTAAATAAAATAAAATAAAACACTGTGCCCGTCCATCCAGGCATTATGTCCCTACAAGGGTTTGATCTCAATTGCGCTGTCTGTCCATCCAGGCCTTATGTCCCTAGGTGGGTTTGACCTCGATTGCTGTGCCTGTCTGTCCAGGCCTTATGTCCCTGCAAGGGTTTGACCTCGATTGCTGTGCCTGTTCATCCAGGCCTTATGTCCCTACAAGGGTTTGACCTCGATTGCTGTGCCTGTCCATCCCTGTCTTATGTCCCTACAAGGGTTTGACCTTGATTGCTGTGCCTGTTCATCCAGGCCTTTTGTCCCTACAAGGGTTTGACCTCAATTGCTGTGCCTGTTCTTCCAGGCACAGCAATGTCCCTAAAAGGGTTTGACCTCGATTGCTGTGCCTGTTCGTCCAGGCTTTATGTCCCTATGTGGGATTGACCTCTGTCTTCTATTACTTTGCCTGTTTGTCCAGGTCTTATGTCCAGTCCTAATGACTGAACCCTCATTGCAAAGGGAAACCTCAGTCTCTGGCAATTCAAACTAGTAATCCTTCACAGCATGGATCCTTAAATAAAACAGTTTTCTTTAGAGAACTTCCTCCGTCTTGCTTATAAAGTCATGATCTGTTTGCAAATGCTTAAATCCTAACAATTTGTACCAATATACAACTCCAGGGGTCAACCCATTCCAGGGAGCCCTTTCCTGCTCAAAGGAATGGGAACTCTCCCCGGTGTTGCAGCCTATCTCTTAGCACCTGTTGACCCATGTTCAGAATGAGAAAAGATCTCCAAAGATCTCTGTGACAGCCTACGTGTCTATGTGAGCACAAGCAAGGGGCTGCATGCCGAGCCGCAATGCCTTCCCCCGTTCCCTACCCCCTCACCCCATCTTCCCTTCCCCTACCTCCCCCACCATTTCCCCCTACCTTTTTCTTTGTTTTTCTTTTATTTCCAAACTTACTTCAGCCCTGGGGCTGAAGTAAGTTGCGAGCGCCGGCCAACTGCCAGCGCGCAATCCCCAGCACAGCAGCCGTGCGGAGGCTTCAGGCCATTCCCCGCCCCACCCCCAGACTGCTGTGCTCCACCCCCTCCCTGACCCTTTTTGCAAGCCCCGGGACTTATACGCATCCCGGGTCTTTACGCGCATCACTGGGTCTTTTGAAAATAGGCCTGGCACGCGTATGACCATTTACACGTGTAACCCTTTGAAAATATCTCTCTCTCTCTCTCTCAGTGGTTGTAGGTAGGAATTTCAACAATTGTGGCAGAGTGCAATAACTTTTTTGCACTTTGTGGTAATACCTATGCAAAGTGCTAAGATAGTGCACTTTGTGATAAATAAGCTATTACCATAAAACATGCTCCTCTTCCTGTCGCATGCAATAGTTTGATGAATCTAGCCCTAAGTTACTTAACTGGCCAGGTTTGAATATTGACCCCAGTGGAACTAGAGAAGATGTAGCCAATCTCAAGTTTCTAGTAGACTTATAAAGACAGAGGGAGGAAGTCAACTATGTTTGTCTGTCATGTTTACGAAGTTATATATTATGTACTGGAGTGATGATTACATATTTTTGAATCAAAAATTGTATTAAAAAAACAGTGCTCTTTTACACAAACATTTAAGCTACTTTTGTTGAAAATCCAATAATCAGCACCCTTAGGATACAATTTTTGTGAATTCACACAGCAGTATTGAAAAATAAGGGACTATAATTAAAGTGAGTAGTTTTCTCTGTTACAAAGTTTCAGAGTTTTTCCACATATGATTGTACTAATGTCAGATTTTCAGCATTTTGTAGATTAGGTAAAGAGATAGAAAGTAATATAAAGAATTGGGCTTGTGATTTTGATTGGACTTGTTATTTTATCACTTAGCTTTTTGGATTGTTTGATTCTTCTCAAATGACCATCTTTTTCCTTATCCTTAGAGTTTATGTATTCTTGGGTTAGTGTACTGTCTCGAAATAGGATTGTTTTGCACAATACCTTGACAATAATGAATCTCCTTTTTAAGCAAGTGTATACTAGGTATGATTGCTGTCTCCCAAATTTATGCTAGCACTCATCTTAATAGGTGCATTGTACCAAAAAGCTTCATTTTGGAGCTTGTAAGGCATAATATATATAGATAATGTATCAAGATGTGCTTTGAAGCTCTTTTTAATTAGACTGGATAATTGGAAGTATTTATGTATCTTTTTTGCTACAATTTCTTGGTCTTTATTTGCATTTTCTGGTACTTCAAGATTTTCTGCCTCCTTATAGCTAGTAGAAAATAGTCACTTGTTACTTCTGTTAGCAATGCTGATCTTATGGCTTGTTTTTTTTTTTTCTTTTACCACGATATCTGATTTTCTGGCATCAAGGTTTATGATTGTTTGGAATGGGAATGTTCCATGTGGTCACAACTCCTTCATTCTCTGCAGTTAGGTCAGGGTTATGATTCCAACAGGAGTTTTGTTGGGGGGAAGCTTTTGCTTTTATTTTGTTTGTGGATTAATTTGTTTTGCTTAATTTATTTGAAATGAATTAAACTAAATAAAATGGAAAACAAACCAAAACAAAACACAGAAGCCAGAGTCCCTTCCCCTTTTGTAAAAAAACAAACAAAAACAAAACAATGCCAGTGTCACACACATTAAAAATTGAAGTTTCTCCCCTCCCTAGACCTTCTCTTCCTTCTCTTCTTCCTTCTCCTCCCCCCTGGGGATCCCCACTTACCTGATCTGTGGGTCTGCAGAAATCCAAATGGGGCAGAAGTGAACCCAAGAGTCTTCAGCCTCATCTGTTCCCTTCTTTAAAATGGTGCCAGCTGGTGCCATTTTCTTGTATGGAGGCACTAGCAATTTTTATTTATTTTATTTTATTTTTTTGCAGGAGGGAGCAAGAGCCGGTGCCTTCTTGAAAGCTAAATATTAGAAAACAAATAAAATGTAATTTGATTTATTTAATTTTAAAACAAAATGAAATAAAATGGGAAACTGTTGTTAAAGTTTTCTGTTTCATTTTAATGAAAGCACATTCCCAGATTAGGGTTGCCAAGTGTCCTGATTTTTTTCTGCACTGTACATATTTTTGCGATTCTGTCCTGAAAAAAGAGAGAGGGCTAAAATGATTAGAAATGTCCTGATATTTAGTGCTCCAGCTGCAGGCTAGCATCTGAGCCTTCCCACAGTGTGCACTTTGGTAGTTTCTCTATATTCACTACAAAATGAATTTTAAAAACCCAGCACATGCATCAATTAGGGGATGCACAAAGAATTTGGGCTTATGCGCACTGACTATATTTTTTAAAGTGCCTTACCGCAAGTTACTAGTTGCCGCTCCTACAGTGGTGTAAATAGTTTACTTATATGAGAGTCTTATAAAGGTTCTCTCTCTCTCATTTAGGGGTGTTTCCAAGCAATGGGGGTCATTTATCAAAGTGCTATATGGTGTTTTCGCATGCATTGAGGCATTTTCGCATGCAAAAAACGCCTTTAACGCATGCGAAAGCACCATAACATTTGGTGTGATGCAAATGAGAAAAAGGGGAGGATATTGGGGCAGGAATTTTGGCCAAGTGGGCTGAGTTCACAGTTTTGTGAAGCCATATTGCATGGCTTTAACTATACTTTTTTCATTTGCATAAATCCATGTGATAGAGCTTTTTTGCACATGCCATTTTGAGCTCCTGGAGAGAGAAAGAGAGAGAGAGAGAGCTTGGGAAGAGAGAAGAGGAGAGGAGGAAGGAGAGGATGGAGAAGGAAAGTAGGGAGGAGGAAGAGGGCAGGAATAATAGGAGGAGGCATAGGATCAGAGATAATGGAGGAGGGAAGGGAATATGTGGCAGTGGGAGGGGTAAGGATATTAGCAGGTAAGTGTGGAGGGAGTAAGACACCAAGGTAGGTCTAGACAGAGAGGACAGAGGGTGGGGCATTGTCAGGGCAGGTGAAGGAAGGGGAGAGGAAAGTAGGAGGGCGGGGACTGGTAGTGAGAGTGAGGATAGTAACACCTCTCCAGAAGTGGAAGTGGCAACATGATCCTCTGGCAGCCAGGCAGCAGTTCATCCACGTCAACGCACCTACACGTTCAGTGTGGAGGACAATGAGCAGTTCATTGATGGCTCGCTGGAAAATTACCACCTGCTCTTTGGCAACTTGGCTGGGACCTTCCAAGGGTTCCAAGTACCAGATATGGTAGACCATTGCCCAAGCCATATCCCACTGGGGAGCAGATGTGTCGCTGCTACAGGGACATAAAGGCACAGTTAAAGAACAAGTTGGCAAGTAGGAGCAAATACGTGCAGAAGACTGGAGGAGGAGCCCCTTGCCCAATTGTCCTGATGCCCATGGAGGACCACCTTATTCAGTGGCTGGGACCAGATGTGTTTGAAGGAATGGGCGAGGCCCTGGACATAGCGCAAGTCAGAGCCGGTATGTCACATCTCATTTCAATGTCAACTCTGCTGTCTTCTCTCATTTCATCCAGCTGCTGCCTCCATGCTGCCTTCTCCAGTCCTGGTCCTGCAGCCTTGATGTGACACTCTCTAGTCCTGATTCTGCTGCCTCCATGCTGCACTCTCCAGGTCTGATCCTGATGCTGTCATGCTGTACTGTCTATTCCTGGCACTGCTTCCTTCACGCTGCCTTCCCCAGTCATGGTCCTGCTGCCTCTTACTTGAATTTTGCTACCGTGGCCCTTGGGCTGTCCCTTTCAGTGCACTCTTTCAACATGAACAGTCTGAACCTTCTCTTGAACTTTGCTGCTGTAGCCCTTAAGCTGTCCCTTTTCAGTGCACTCTTTCAGCAGACTGTCTACGCCTTCTCTTGCCATCACATTGTTGTGCTGGCATCAGCTCTAACATTAGAGCTATACTGAAGCTATTGGGTTGCTACATCCATGTTTTGCCCAGAAAGTAGATAGATAACATATAACTCTTGTCTGGTCTTAGGTGGAGTAACATAAATGAGCCCACAAGAGATAACACTGGGACCCTTACATTTGTTCTCACTCCACCTAAAAGGCAAGAATTACATTAACTTTATTAGGTGTGACAGTTTAAAAGATATGTAATCGACATACAGCCTGTTAGAACATTTTGTCATCCCAGAAAGTAGCCTCTATGTAAAGCTTATAGAACTTTGACAATTGAGGAGTCAGAGAGGTGTGGAGGATAGAGAGTAGGGGTGTGCATTCGTTTTGAACTTAAATGGAAAACGCAACTTTTTTTTTTTAACTTAAAAAAATGATGAGGCGTAAACGATCGGATTTCCAACTTATTCAACATAGCTATGTTGAATACGTTGGAAATCGCGATTGTTGATCTAAATAAAAATTTAAACCCCTCACCCTCCTTAATCCCCCCCCCCCAAGACTTACCAAAACTCCCCAAGCTGGCCAAAAGTTCCGTGAGGGTCCGGGAGCGGACGCGTGGGGAATCACGTGACGTCCGCGTCACTCCGACGTCACGTGGTCCATCGCGGTTCCGCTCCCGGACCCCTCGTTGGACCCAAATGGCACTTTTGGCCAGCTTGGAGGGGCCTCCTGACCCCCCTAAGCTGGCCAAAAGTGCCTTTTGGGCCCAACGAGGGGTCCCGGAGCGAAGCCGAGGGGAATCACGTGACGTCGGCGTGACACGGCGTCACGTGATTCCCCTCGGGTTTGCTCCGGAGGCCCCCCCAAGCTGGCCAAAAGTTCCTTTTGAGCCCAACGAGGGGTCCCGGAGCGAACCCGAGGGGAATCACGTGACGCCGCGTCACTCAGACGTGACGCCGACGTCACGTGCTCCTTGCAAAGGAGTTCAGAAATGGCGTCCTGACCCCGCTGGACCACCAGGGAGTTTTGGTAAGTCTTGGGGGGGGGGGGGGGGCGGGATTAAGGCGGGTGAGGGGTTTAAATTTTTATTTGCACATATGGACATAGACTCAACTTATGGAATTCTCCATATGTCCATATTGACCGCAAATGGGACCCCCTTTCGACTTATGGACTTATGAACTTAAACTTTTGGTCTGCACATCCCTAATAGAGAGTCTCCACTGCCTAAGAGAAGGATGATACCTGCCATAGCTTGGGACCATACTATGTTATGTGAACCCTTGAATGTAAGAAAAACAAACCACGAAAATACAAAGAATATTTCTTACTTACAATATTTGAAGTAGACTATTTAAAGCCTGTGTTCAAGTGACCATCATAAAGCACTGGGCTCAATATATCTTATCTGATAACCCATGAGCAAAAGCTTCTATGTGCTTAAAAATAGTAATCATCAGTCACTTGAAAACTTGCTGATTTTTTTGTTTTTGTTTCTACAAAAGCTTAATCTAGTGAGAAAAAGTTATTTTTGCAAAATTGCACTTATCTGTTGGTTATGGCTGTAGCTGTATATAAATCCTGATGTTATGGTTATTGATATTTGGGTGGATTCTTGGACACTGTGGCAGCTGACCATGCCCATGGGGGCAGTCCTGTGAGGGACCACGGTGTCAGGCTAGACTCTGGACATACAAACACAGATTTGAATCTTTATTTAAACAGTTTTGGAAACCACCAGAGGTGGCAGTAGTGAGTAGTAGATGTTGAGCCCGGCTGGGCGAGTATCCCACAGGATGCTGGAACAGCGACTCCTCTGCTTGGCTGTGCTGTAGTAGAAAGAGACTGAGAATTATGAGTACACAATGAGAAACATACAGAGTCCCAGGTAGAATAGGAGAAGCTCCGAGACAGGAAGATCAGGTCATCGAGGAGCGAGTACTTGATCCCTTAGAGTAGAGAGACTCAATGGCATTGTACTCACACAGCGATTCCACTAGATGAGAGGTCTGGGACTGGAACAGAGGGCAGGCCTTCGAGGAGCGAGTACCTGGTTCCAAGGAAACAGTACTGTGGAATAGATGGTAGTTGTACTCACAGATGGAAACTATTAGTGAAGTCTTCCAAGTAGAAAGGGTTGTAGATGCAGGCAGCGACTCAGGGAACATGGGACCTCGAGGAGTGAGTACCGATTTCCTGATAGCACCTGAAAGAAGCAGAAGAGGTCCCTGAGGAACGGGTACCCCATTAGTAATAAGAGTTCCAGATAACGCTGGAGTGGCAGAGTAGTTTCAGTAAAGAGAGCGAATCCCATCCGTAGTAATCCGGGTTGCTAACTCGATTAGCTAGCAAAAGCGGTAGGCTTAAATATCCGGGCAGTGTGACGTCATCTCAGGGGAACGCCCCTGGGGTTCGCGCCAATGAGGAAATAAAGATGAGGGCGGTGTGCGTGCATGCGCCCTATGGTACTTGGAGGAGCATGGCGGGAAGCAGTACCAAAGCAGGTCCGGGAATGCCATGCCAGCCAATAGTCCGAGGTGAGCGGAAGGAGCTGCAAGAAGAGTGAAGTAGGCAGGGCGAAGCCGTCGCAGACCAACGGTCACAACACCTGCTGACCTTGACTCCACTCTGATTTGATAGCTGTGGCTGTCTGCTTGTTCTGATGTTGGATGTATGGTTTACTCTACTCCTTCACCGTCTTACACACCCAACACTGCACCATTTTGGAGAATATTCCTTATTTAAGGGTAACAGCCAACTTCTTATATCTTCACATATTCAACAAGAGCGTATGTCCATTCAGCTCAGCTCCTATACAAAACTTCACTAAGTTTTTACTTTTTTAACTTTAAAATATGCACAGTCCAACTTACTTAGGCTCTTGACTGTTTATGGAAAGAAAACAATTCTCACCTAAACATTTTGCGATGATGATCAGCGCTTTTTTGTGAAATCTTTTTTTTTGTTAATCTTCATGGCATCTGACTAGGGTTGGTTCTTGCACCACTATTTGATACCCAGAAAGTCTGCGAAACTGTGGGATGCCAGTCACTGGTCCAAACCATGTATTCCTCAAATATTGAAATCTTGACATTTTGCATAAAATTTATGGACTGAGTATGTGCCATTCTATTTCATCATTCAAGCCTCTAGGCTCCACGGTGTCTAATCTGTGTATCCAGAAATTCTCCCGAAAATTTAATTTTGCATTGCAATATTAGAGCACATTCCTCGCTTAAGCGGTGGAATGTGCTCTAATATTGTCCATTTAAAATCAGTGAAGGAATGTCCTTTAGATATACAGTGTGGTACCATAGGCACTCAGAGGTCCTTCGTGGTGATTCGACTATGATGTTCTATTAAACAGATTTTTATTTTACGCTATGTATGTCCTATGTATAATTTTAGACACGGACATAAAAGTGCATAAAACACATAATCTGAGTTACAGTCAGTACTGAGTTTCTGCAAGACAGTATAACCTGTATTGGGAGCCTTTCATGATGACCCAGCTATGGTAGAAATGCAGAAATATATACAGCTACAGACATAACCAACAGATAAGTGCAATTTTGCAAAAAGAACCTTTTCTCACAAGGTTAAGCTTTTGTAGAAACAAAAACAAAAAAATCAGCAAGTTTTCAAGTGACTGATGATTACAATTTTAAGCACATAGAAGCTTTTGCTCATGGGTTATCAGATAAGATATACTGAACCCAGTGTTTTATGATGGTCGCTTGAGCACAGGCTTTAAATAGTCCACTTCAAATAATATAGCTTGGTACCAGGCAGACTTTCACAGACTTCATGGCACCCCATCACTGCCATGGGTTGTAGATAGCTATGAGCTAGATCTGATCACTGAGTTGTTATGTCCCTTATTGGTGTTTATTCTTTAAACACTTGCTTCCATAACCTTATAAATAATGTATGCAAATCCAGACCTGGATGTCCCTGTTAGGATTAATCTGGGTCATATGTCAGCCTTATATGCAGACCATTCTAAACCACACAAAGTGGGGGTTCATTAGAAACTAGGGATGTGCATTCGGATTGACCGCATATGGAAAACGCAACTCAATATTTGTTTTTAACTTAAAAAAAAGATGGGGCGTATATGAGCAGATTTCCGACATAAATGAACATAGATATGTCGGATACGGCGAATCGCCATGCGCGCGCTTTCTCGCCGCCATTACCTGCGACTCGAGCTCGGAGCCCCGGATTACCTGAAAATGGCGGCGCCCCTGCGGTAACCATGCCAACCTGTCTGACCCTGTCCTGTGAGTCTCAGTGACTCACAGGAAACGGTGGGACAGGTCGGCATGGATACCGGAACGCAGCGAATCTGCGTTCACCTTTTCAGAGAAGCACTGAATGCAGCGAATCGCGCTGTCATTCCGTGCTTCTCTGAGGATTTCCTGACGAGCCAGCAGCACTATAAAAGCAGCAGCAGCACGAGGACTGACGGACATTGTCAGCGATTCAGTGGGGAGGTGGGATCGGGATCGGGATCGTGCAGGGTGGGCTTAGGCAGGCTGAGGCAGAGAAGATAGCAGAACCCGATTTGATAGACAACACAGAACAGAACCAGATTTGATAGACAACACAGAACAGATTCTTTGTTAGGGAAAAAAAAAAAAGAACATTCTTATTGAGTGAGTCTGTACATTTTATCCTGGGCAGTGCCAGGCAGGGCTGGCAGTACTCTGCCTCATATTTGCTATTTTTAAACAGACTTAAAAGCATTCTCCTTGAGTGGTTCAGTGCTGGCTGGGCAGCAGTTCCAGGGCTGGGAGTACTCTGCCTCATATCTACTTTAGTTCTATGTGCACTGCAGTGCACACAGACAGACACATTCCGTGCATTGCCAGGCAGACAGTGAGGCAGTGGGCATTGTAAACAGAGTGAACATTGCCCTTCAGCGAGTCTGTTACATTTGCTATTTTTAAACAGACTTAAAAGCATTCTCCTTGAGTGGTTCAGTGCTGGGTGGGCACTGGGCAGCAGTTCCAGGGCTGGGAATACCCTGCCTCATATCTACTTTAGTTCTATGTGCACTGCAGTGCACACAGACAGACACATTCCGTGCATTGCCAGGCAGACAGTGAGGCAGTGGGCATTGTAAACAGAGTGAACATTGCCCTTCAGCGAGTCTGTTACATTTGCTATTTTTAAACAGACTTAAAACCATTCTCCTTGAGTGGTTCAGTGCTGGGTGGGCACTGGGCAGCAGTTCCAGGGCTGGGAGTACCCTGCCTCATATCTACTTTAGTTCTATGTGCACTGCAGTGCACACAGACAGACACATTCCGTGCATTGCCAGGCAGGCAGTGAGGCAGTGGGCATTGTAAACAGAGTGAACATTGCCCTTCAGCGAGTCTGTTACATTTGCTATTTTTAAACAGACTTAAAAGCATTCTCCTTGAGTGGTTCAGTGCTGGGTGGGCAGCAGTTCCAGGGCTGGGAGTACTCTGCCTCATATCTACTTTAGTTCTATGTGCACTGCAGTGCACACAGACAGACACATTCCGTGCATTGCCAGGCAGGCAGTGAGGCAGTGGGCATTGTAAACAGAGTGAACACATTCTCCTTCAGTGGTTCAGTGCTGGGTGGGCAGCAGTTCCAGTGCTGGGAGTACCCTGCCTCATATCTACTTTAGTTCTATGTGCACTGCAGTGCACACAGACAGACACATTCCATGCATTGCCAGGCAGGCAGTGAGGCAGTGGGCATTGTAAACAGAGTGAACATTGCCCTTCAGCGAGTCTGCTACATTTGCTATTTTTAAACAGACTTAAAAGCATTCTCCTTGAGTGGTTCAGTGCTGGGTGGGCAGTGCCAGGGCTGGCACTGGCAGTTCTCTGCCTCATATCTACTGAAAAGGAAGCTTGTTCTCTGTGCACTCACTGCACACACACAGACAGACACATTCCGTGCATTGCCAGGCAGGCAGTGAGGCAGTGGGCATTGTAAACAGAGTGAACATTGCCCTTCAGCGAGTCTGTTACATTTGCTATTTTTAAACAGACTTAAAAGCATTCTCCTTGAGTGGTTCAGTGCTGGGTGGGCAGTGCCAGGGCTGGCACTGGCAG